>NC_134570.1:141013837-141322051 GCF_050947875.1 Dermacentor variabilis | reverse complement strand
CGCCCTGCGACCGACCGCAACCAGTGTGATCGACCCCACTTTGTGAGTCAGACTGCGGTTCAGTGTGCGAGATTGCCTGCCCCGCTTTTTCAAATGCGTCAAGATAATTGTCGGCAAGAGCTGCAATCACAGCGCAACAGTCAGTGCCGACCCCCAGAGAAGTGGTTGCGCACTGGACGTTCATGAGGACTACTACTTCCATTGTCACTTTTTGTATGCAACGGTTTTCCGCCACCAGCGCGCCTTCACAGCCGTGTGAGCTACCTTCAGCAGGGTGGCTGAGTGTAATGAGGAGAAAGATGCACTCAGGCTAGGGTGCTCACATGGCGGGGCTAGAGAAGATGAGGAGGCAGAAGATTAATATATATATATTCCCTGTTGGAATCTGCATGCCCAGCAGCATCTTCATTCGGACCCGAGGATGTACAGATCAACACGATGAAGGGGTGGGGATAACACGCCAGCGCGACAGTGGCGCGCCTTTTATGCTGTAAGAATCTTTTGAGAAGCAGATGACATCACTTTGTGGGTTTAATATACCAGAACCGCAAACTTAATACCCGAACTCGCATGCCCGCAGCTAAGGCAAGACCCAGTTGGAAGGCACGTCACAAGCTATCTTGAAAAATACCCCGTACTTTCAAACGCACAACAATGTTTTCGAACTGGTTACTCTGCTACTACTGCAGTAAGCTCCCTAACAGAAATTATAAACCAAACACTTAATAAGAACTAGTTTGCACTCGGCGCCATTCTCGGATACTAGAAAAGCGTTTGACTTGGTAGATCACAGTATAATACTATTACGAAATTTAGAACAGCACGGTTTTAGAGTACAAGCACTTGGATTTTTTTTAGTAGCTATTTAACAAGTCGTAAGCAATACGTAGCAATTAGAGGCAAGGAATCTTCACTATAGATAGCAACACGGACGTTCCGCAAGGATCGGTACTGGGTCCAATACTCTTCTCTCTTCAGTAACGATTATCCTAGATCAGTCAGATTTTCGCATTCTATCTTAGACGTGGATGAAACAGCTCTAATAATTCCATGACAGTCACTACAGGAAGCAGAATACAAATTGAGCTGCAGAATACTTGAGCACGGTTTCAAACTAACGAACTTGTTTTTAAACTCCAAAAAGGCTTAGTGTGTAGTATTTGCTTCTAAACTAAAAACTACTCCTAGTATGTGCAACTTGTGCCTCGGGAGACGATTAAATCCAATAAATCAAAACAACAAACAACCGAGATCTCTCATCAATATTTTTCACGGCTACAAGGACACTATATAGACAAGCTGAGCATAATAAATTCAACTTGCCGAAAGCTCAAAATGTATACGGTCAACGTTCCCTATCATTTGTCGGTGCAAAACTCTGGAATGAAGTACCAAGCTTCATTAGAAAACTTCCAAATGCTATTCCATCATTAACACATAACTTTAAATCAGGTATATAATCTACTTTTACTTTTTGCTTTGGGTTGCAATTTATGCTGACTTTTATGGTATAGATTCAAAACTAGCCACGTAGGCTAAGTATTCAGTTGATACTGTCAATCATATTGTATTACACTATGCCGGTATAAAGTTTTCTTCACTTTAAGACAAGACCCACTTGTGCAGAAAACGGCATTTATGACATCAGACTACAGGAGGGAGAGAGAGTGATTATGGAGAAGGAAAGGTGATATTTTCTGCAGCCCTTCAGGGAGCATGTTCCAGTGCCTTAGGAAAGGCGAGAGGGAAAAGAGAGAACTGGTCGTCGCGGCCACAGCATATATAGCAGACAGCGCCAGGCAGACGGCGAGCTTGCAGCTTAGACACTAGCCCTGTGTCCACCAAGAACCTAAACTAGCGGTCGCGTGCTTTATAGATAAGTACTATCGCGGGCAACCAGCTCCGCGCGGACAGCAGGAGATATATCGGAAGACGCGTAAGTTGGGTCAACACTCACCAGCGACCGGTGGTGAAGGCGGCAGTCAACTGCGACGTCCACAGGACGCAGGGGACGTCGCCGACGCGAAAGTGGTACGCGCTCATCTCCAGCCGAGCAGCGAACTCGACCACGCCGCACTCGAACGCTTCCGCACAGCGGGCGGAAGAACCGCAGTCGGCGAGCAGGGCGAAACACATGACGGCCCCGCTGCTCGAAAGGTGCCCAACGAACGCGCGCCCGACACAACTGCAAGGATTCTGACCAGCCCGCAGAATCGCACGCTGTCCCTTACGAACGCTGTTGAAGGCTGATGCGAGGGGCGGAGAAGCTGGTGTAGATGCACGGACCGTGCGAGGCTTCGAGAGAACGTGACCGCGTACGTGTCGGCTATTTCATTTGCTCCGCGAGGCGTTCGTGTGGCGCAAGGGAATTTCTAATCGTAGAAATGTCGCATTAGGCTACATTGGTGGTGACGTCTTGTCGTGGTAAGCAGACGACAGTCGGTAAGTATTCCAAGCGCGACGGAGCATAGTGCGGGTACGGATGTAAGGAACAATTAACGCACACCTTAGATATTAAAATAACGATTGCGTTCTATTCGCGTGGCCGTCTTCAAATCTGACGTCCCTGACACCTAGAGTGCCCGCTGCGATTGGCGAACTCTTCCCAACGCTGGGTCTTCGGAACGGGAAGAATCAGAGCATTGTACTTCCGTCTTCGAAGTGACTTAGGTTGTCATCGTCCACAAACCACATGCACGTGTCGGCCAGGCCGCAGCTTCACAAAGATCAATTGACTGTATTCCGGCTCTTCAACAACCGCCGAAGGATCGCGAGATGACTAGCTGTGCTCGATAGTAAAACTACGATGAGACTAAGCAATGCACATGCTCAAGAACCGCGGCTCGACTCCGCGAGCAGCGAGAACAACTCTATCCTTTGAGCGGAGCAGCGGGGCGGGAGACCACGGAACGCGCACATCGCAGCAGCGACCGCACAGCGTCGAGCGGTGACGCAAAAGTGAGCCAGGCCGGGCCATGCGGCGATTACGAGCGCTCCGCGTAGGACACCCGCGTGGGAAGGCGGGCTCCGGCGTGCGCCCACACGTCGCGTCGGCCAGAGTCTTTCTGGGACCCTGGCAGATAAATGGCCGTGTGACGGTTTCCTGGAAGGCGATCAGTAGACGGAACGAGAATAGACTGTGCGATCGCCGACACCTACTGCGAAGTGCACGGTGCGCGCGATCAAACGCACCGCAGAATCGCGTGACATGGTATACGCAAGTGTCTTCTGCGAACATCAATCAATTGATGAAGTTTCGCGTACCAACGCTGCAGCTTTGGTCAATAAACACGCTACAGTAGACGGTTCCAGATTATTGCATTTCTTTTGCCTGGGGCCCTTTAACAGATACGCGAGAAAGATATACGGGCAATCGACCCACTAGTGGTCTCATAGATGAGTCGGACAACAGCACTTTTACGACGCGGACGGCGCGTCTCGGCGCTGCTTGTCTTCTTGCAGCGACGCTGTTAAGGGCTACTTTCCCCGGGATCGTGTCGGTGCGTTAACGCAAAACTATCATGATCACTAGTGGCTGCAGCGTCGTCGCCTTCCACAGCCGCACAGCTGACTCGTCGGCGCCCCTCGGCGCTGCAGCGCGAACGCGCTCGTGCCAGTGCTCCCGCATTCTTCGTCGTCGTTAATTAATTAATTAGGAACAGACGAAAGCAATTTTACAGCGAAGCTATGAAGGGCCAGTTCCCCAGGGTCGTGTACGTGTATAGACAAAACTCCCTAAACGTGGGCCGATAGTGCAATGCCCGGCCGACCCGCGGCGGAGGTGCACACGTTCGCCATTAAGGTGCCCACATACACAGCCTCGCTAGTCATTTTTCACAGAAGGCGAGGACACTGAGTTTTTTTTTTCTTTCGAAACGCAATGATGTGGTAAATATCAATCAGGTACCGCCTTATCGATTACAGCGCATCTAAACAACACGACTAATGTAACCACGCCTTTTCACTTTGCCGTACCAATAGTTCATGCTGAGATTGAAGCTATTGCAGAGCTTCCAACATACCTGATTTAGAAATACGTGTCACATATGTCGTTTACAGAGCGCTAATGAAGAAAAAGCACACATTCTGTTTGTGCTAGTATACGCGCGAGCTTCCAGCTTAACAAGCGGAAGTTGCTGCGCACGCACGCTTCGCAGTTCTCGGCCGAAAGAAATGCGGAACGACAACGCGCAGCTTCGTTTCAGCCGTGAACGTGCGCGCCACCGCCTGTTACGAGCACGGCGTGTCAGAGGCGCACGCCTTATTAGCCGCACGACAGCACCGCGTGGGCCGGCTCATTAGGAATGCAAAGAGCGCGCGTACGCAAGCGTGAGCGAAGCCGAAGGAAGCGTGCAGTGGAAAGCTGCTGCTGCGACCAGATCCAGGCAACGAGGAGGCTGCGCGATTTATATATGGCTTTCTTTTCTATACGCGCTGCCGCGTAAACGCGATGACACGAAATAAAACAAATTTGACGCGAAAATTTCTCAGGCAAACTCGTAAATCACGAGGAAACGCAAGCGTGCTAACGAGATGGGGCCCAACGTTTTCACCAAATGAGAAATGAGCGGTGCACAACACGAACGGAGAAATAATTGAGGAAAACGCCGTTTAGATAGATAGCACTTGTGTAACATCTATAACGTGCAGCAAGTTGCGTGTGACAGACATAAATGACGTGTTTCCCTCGCGTGAGCTGACCGAGCGCGGCCTCTGCGCGCCAGAAGGCGTTCATTAACGTAACTATTAAATAATGAAGTTGGCAGTAAACACCAACAACACGTCCAGACAAATATAAAGATATCCCTTCGTCAATAAACGGGCGTAAATGATGTTTCATTTGTCGTAGATCTTTTCTGCGTTTTATATATATATATATATATATATATATATATATATATATATATATATATATATATATATATATGTGTGTGTGTGTGTGTGTGTGTGTGTGTGTGTGTGTGTGTGTGTGTGTGTGTGTGTGTGTGTGTGTGTGTGTGTGTGTTTCTGCTTAGACGCTTATCGCTTTCGAATAAACTTAGGTATCCCTTAGGTAATAAACATAGGTGTCCCGTCCGTCCGTCACGCAATTCGTATACCAACGACTGGGGGTCAGTTGGTAAGCGAGATAGAAGAAAAAAAAACATAAGCTTGGACGGTCTTCAGCAACCTTATGGGCGCTGGGCGCGCGCCACCAAAGTTCAATACAACCCGTTCGGACACACGGGCGAATGAGACGAGCGAAGCGGAGACGGCGGCGGCGGCAACGCAGTTGGGCAATGAAGCCTGCGCCATTTAAAGCGAGTTTATTCCGTGTCCAAGACAGGGCAAACCCATTCAGAGGCCGCATTGACGGCAAGACACGGAGCTAAACGGCCGCTTTGGACGCTTCAAAGAAGGACAAATGTTGGCGCGTGCAAAAGGAGGCAGCTGCGAACCAACGAAAGGGGAGACCCGCCGAGCACAAAGAGAACAACAATAAAAATTGAGGGGCGTTATGAAATATGCCGCTCTGTCTGGCCCTATCGCAACCCTCTCTTAGCTCTTACCGCGAAACCCCCACGTATATACCGACGGCAGCGGCAGCACGCGATCGTTTCCTTTTTTTTTTCTTCTTTTCATGTATGCGGGTCGTCGTCTTCCCGAGTTCCTAGAGAACATTCACGATTTTATTATTGCTGTTGTCATTTGTCTCCTCGTTTCGTTTCGTTCTTTTTCGCGGAGAGTGCAGGGAACATGCAGACAATGACTTCCTACGCAGTGAGTGTCGTTGGCGGAGACCGCGTTCCGAGAAGTGCGCTGCAACAGCCGGGCGAACGTCATGCGGAGAAGCTGAATATCTTGCAAAGACAGTCATCGAGCGTCATTAGACGGCAGACTTGTCGGCGTTATCAGAAATGGATGCTCTCGCGACGTTACCAGACTGTTCATCACGCTACTGGTAGAAGTTAGCCGGACTACGGTTGGTAAAGATGCATTATTGGAGAGGGCAAGAAGCCACGTGCGTTTCGTCTTGCGCGCTTGGCGTCTTCTTGCGTTGCTTTAGTGAAACGAGCGAACCTCTTAGAACCGTGAAATAAGAGAGCACGCCCGCATAAGTGCTGCAGCGCTGCTGCTAGTAACTGCGGCGCCCGCATGCAGTTGCGAGTCGACAGCTATCGTTATCCAGTCTTTTGTTGGTCGTTATCCGTAATTTCATGCTCTTCGTTAATGTGCTCCCGAAAAGGTTACCGGAATTATTCTATCCTTCCTTTACTGTCGGCTTTCAAAAAGCATCGTGGTTAACGCGTATGAACAGCGCCAAGACAGAGAGCAAAATTAATTTTGGCGTAATATTCAGCCATCAGTTTGCTTAGGTTTCGGCTGCAGGGACACACAGACTCCACGATATGCCTGTGAATCTCTTAGTCTCATCGCTCCATCTAATACACTGCCACGCTCGAGAACGTTTTCCTTCCCCCTGTTGTGGACCAGTTGTCTGCTGTCCTGTTTTTATAGCAGATAACCGGTCTCGCCTGTTTTACGCATTGCACGACTTGCGTTGCTCCTCTTAACCGTCAATGGATTGTTAACTATATACTCGCGCTTGACGTCCCATGCAGATTACGATATTTAGATCGCTTAGACGTTTTCCTAACTGCTGGTTGTGCAGTCGCGACCGTCCTTTCCGGTTTCTTCGTTAGCATACGAACTTCGACGTCATTCGTTTGCACTGACTGAGTGCAGCGGTTATGTTGTATTCTTATATTCAAGCATATAGGTAAGCTGCCATTCATGACTTGAGATTGAATGCGAAATATGCCTCCCCCCTCGCCCCTCCCCGCACCTTTTCTTTTTACCTCTTCCAGATCTTTCTCGAGACAAGGGCCCTCCGCACTACTCGAGCTATATAAGCACACTATAGTTTACTGCTTCTATAGATCGCGACCATTTCCGTGCCAGCAGTACAAGCGAACGGGCACTATGAAAGTATGAACGTACGCAACCGAAAGTATGGAATATCACCTCAACCCCAAAACTGCGTCAATTCGAACGCCGAAAACAAACTAAAGAACAAATAAACTGTGCAGGTCACCGTCAAGCGGACGAGCGAGGCAAGTCGGCACGGGAGAGAAACGTGAGAAGGCTTTTTGAAGAGAACGGCTAGCGACTCAATAAATATCGTACACTTTAAATGCGCGCCGGCCCGTCAAGCATTATGAGCTTTCGTTTTGCAACGGTCCGCCAACAATGCCCAATGCCTTCACATTATACTGACTCGTAATGGCTTAGTACAGCAGAGACTTAGTACATTAGTACAGGATCAATTCAGAAGAACAAGGTACGCATTGCGCTCAAGAAGGTCAAGGAAGCGTCCACAGCGGAAGACATTAAAAGCCAAGAGAAACCGCAAACCCCTTGCCTCGCCGCTGCAGACAAATGACGTTCACCCTTCCTGGCATGAGGCTTCGTCGAAAGGCCCTTTAAAGGAACCTGGACCGGAAACGGCATCGCTTAAACAGTGCACTTTCTGTCCCAACGTAAAACTCATTGTTACTAGTTGGGGAAAAGAAAAAAGCGAGGCAAGCCACGAAGGCTGGCAACAAAGCGTTTCGCAACGCGTGCAGAAGCGCACTGCCGCAACTGAAGGATATACGGGGTCCTCTGCTCTAGCAGCCCATTCGTCACGCACCGTTAGCCTTGTACACTGCCGCGCAGCGCCTCGGGGAGCACAGTTCCGTGCAGTGCGATTCAAGGCGTCGCATGTCTGCTCGAGCAAAAGAAGGACAGGGGGGAACCCCGCCAAACGATGCGTCTTTCCGGCACCAACGTGCTGCCGGAAGTACACTCCGAAGTCTAAGTCGGGGCCACCTTTCACCCAACGTTAAAGAAACTTTCTGCGACTTAGGCTGCACGTATACGCGTACCCAGCAAACTCGCTGCCATGCGAGTCAGCATCATAAAGAGCCCGAATAGGGACCGGTCTAAAGGCACGCGCAATGTTCGCGCTATTACACTCGCGCAAGGAGCTCTCACAGTCACCCATTCCGAAGGCGTCCCAACGCACAACGCAGGGCGAGGAACCCAATTTATAGCAAAATCTGACAGCGACTGTGGGGGCAATCATCTGGCAAGTTTCTAACAAAGTTTCTTCCCCGAGCTGTTTGGCGAACGCTGCGTGGTTAAGCCGCAATGTGCCAGCACTTTCATGAGGGAGGAAACGTATGTTGATCCGTACGGAGATGTTAGCGGCCCGCGTAGCCCTTAATGCGCCATGAAGCGGCCTCTACTTACGGGGCGTTCATTTTTTAAAGTTTTGCAGAATCTTTAAAAACAGCCTACGGCAGATATAATTCCTGCACCTTGAGCTGGATTATTCGATGAGTCGGACATTAGCAGCACGACAAATCGAACTATTTAATTAACAGAAATTCCCTAATTAACATACTACTTACTTTACGGCCCATACTGCAATTTGCGAACTGTAGCCAGTGAGTTTGCAAGACGTAACCACTTGAAATGAATTTTCAGGAGGACACCACTTTAGAGATATTTCCCCAATTGCGGGACAAAATACGTGGACGTTCCAGTTACTTTTGTGCTTCAATGCATAAAAGAGCGCTATTGAAAAAGTTGAACAGAGCATTTTTGCGGCGAGTTTAAGAGCGCATATGTCCAAAGTGGTGTCATTCTGGAAATTCATTCTACGTGGATATGCCTTGCTACAATTCGTAAATTACAATATGTACCACAAAATAACATATTAAGAAGCTAATTAGTGGTTTCTGTTAATTTAATAGCGGGCTTCGATTTCTCGTCCATGTAATGGCCACCTCTCTGAATAATCCAGCTCAAGGGCTAGAATTATGTTATCTGCAACAGACAATCATTTTTTTTTAAGTTGTGTAAAAGTTAAAAATGATCACCCTGTGTTGAATAGTGGCTATTGCCACAGTGCTATACAGGACGTGTTACGTAACTTGAGCAAAGTTTTAAACATATGCAGATGCCACGTAGCTGGACAGAACCAAGGTAATGATGTTTGCCATCGCTTGGAAACACTCGGGTCATTTTTTGCGCATTTCGCCTAATTACATAATCAGTCTTAATTAATGGACTCAAATATCATAATTCCATGAAACGTGTCAGTGAGAAAATTATACAGCAACACGAAACACTCCCGATGCAGCTTTCCGTTGTCCATCCAGTACGTGCTGCACGAAAGCTTTTTTCAAGCGTGAGAGAAGCCAGCGAAAACACGCAATATTGGCGCGCGACTGGCCGCTGGAGGCACTTCGCGTGTATTCGCGGGCTTCTCTCACGCGTGGAAAACACTGTACCTTTCCTGGAGTTGCAAACTTTCTCACTTTACACGTCTCGACGCTTTTTTTTTTTTTACATTTCGTAACGGTAACATCGACCGCAGTTTCGTCGTTCCGAATATTTTTCGTCGGACATCAAGTTGACGTAAATATACGAATAACGTTTGCAGACGCGAACCACATCGGGTGTTCTGCGACGTCAGATGTCACGTTACGCCTGGTGGCTGACATTAAGCGTATACTGTCGTTGTAAATGTCACTGAGAACGATGCTACTACCTTCAGAGTTCAGACGAAACGAAGTATTAGCAAGTCACACAAGCCCACTCAGCTGAACTACCGTTACTAATGGAGCGCCGCATACTTACAACTTGTCACGATGCAGTCACTTATAAACGTTACCGTGCTCAGTGCATATCTATATTGCGGTCCCCTGCTAGCGCAATCCAACGTTGTCACGGTGGGAGCACTAGAATCGAGCGTCACGCGGCGAGCTCTACACGTGCGCGGCTGCACTTTAAGGGGGGGAGCAGCGGACGCGGCGCGGTCCGTCTTTCTCGTTAGCGCGGAGGTAGGCTGGCCGGGCCAGCCACGCAAACGTGTTCTGCCGCTCGGGAAGCGCACCGCTCCGAAAAAAAAAAAAAAAAAAAGCGAGGAGGCACGAAACAAACCGCATGGCAGCGAAAGCGAAGTCGCCGAACGACGCGGTCAGCATACGTACAAGCTCGTGAAAGGGGTTGCGACGTGCGTGCTGGTGCGCGCGAAGTGGCGCTGTCGGCGACGGAGGTGGCACCGCGACGGCGCCGACGCGAGAAGCGTGCATAATTAACACGCGGTATGGGCACACACGGGGCGTGTCCGATCGCCAAATGGAAGGCAGCGAGCACATTTTATTAGTCGATCGCGTATAGAGTATAGTGCCGCTGTGACGTCGCCGGTGTACGGATAGGGGCTTTCCGCAGGCGCATTTTAGCGAGCGAACGAACGAACGAACGAACGAACGAACGAACGAACGAACGAACGAACGAACGAACGAACGAACGAACGAACTAACGAACGAACGAACGAACGAAATAACGAACGAACGAACGAACGAACGAACGAACGAACGAACGAACGAACGAGCGAGCGAACGAGCGAGCGAGCGAGCGAGCGAACGAACGAACGAACGAACGAACGAACGAACGAACGCACGAACGAACGCACGCACGCACGCACACACACACACAAAGAAAAAAAAACGCCCACAAATATACAGGTTCCGGTAAAAAAAACTCAGTGGTCCATTCCATTCCGATACACTGCGTCCCCTTCGTACAGCCCCTATACAGAATTATCTTCACACAGATGAAACGCACAGACACGCGAATGCGAACAAATTACACAGCAGTTAACAGGGATATTAACGAACAATTAACAGGGATATTAACACATGGAAGCGCGCCTGCAGCGCGCAACACAGAGGCTCCACACAGTGAAACTTGCGTTGGTGCCAAACGAAAGACAGACAATGCAAAATAACTGCCAAAGATACAGACGACGGCGCGAGACAGGGAAGGTCTCGATAAAGAAGCACGGACGGTCGCATCCCTTGATATGGAGCTGTCAACAGCGAAAGCAAAAAATTCTCTCTAATGGTTTCCCTGCGTCATCAAAGCAACCTGCGTCGGTCATAAAAATGTACTATAATCACTAACCGAAAACACTGCGAACTCGCCAGCGCGAAACCAGATCCAGGCTTTTGTACGCTCAGGCCTTCCGCGCAGTCTTTCTTTCTTTCTTTCTTTTTTCTTTCTTTCATGGCAAAATAAAAAGAACCGGGTCGTGGGTGAAAACGGCGTATGACGGCCAGCAAGGCTGCTCGCCAAGAGGTGACTGTATCTAGCTTGGCGTAGCATGCAGAAGTACGCAAAAGACGCACTGCAGCGTGCTGCGCCGTGCGTAATGCTTGGCGAGCGCTTACCGTGCTGCCACTGCGATGCCGCGACAGGAGAGTGTCGCTTCGGCAGTGGACCGGTTTCATACGACAAAAGACGACGAACTACCGCATGTCGAGGAGCGTTCCTACGCACGAGCGCAAGCGCGCGTTCAAACAAGGCCGGCTTCTCGAGAGCCAACTCTTCCGCGCAATCGTTTCAGTTTGGTGCGATCGTGGAAAAGCAGACGAACGCGTATCGTTAACGGTCCTGTAATGAGAACGCGAGCGCCGCGGATCTCAAGGTCAGTGGATGCACTGCTGCCGAAGAAGTCAATTCTACGATCCGCGTGCATATAGACTGCTTCGGCCAGTATAGCGCAACGCAGGGACGACAGAAACAAGAACACCGTGCACCGTTCTTTGTTTCACTTCTGTCGTTCGTACACGTTGTGCTGGTCGAACCAGTCGATATGCACCAAATTATGGAAAGCAGATACCGAGTGTATCCGCCGCCAGTACGGTTCGCTGTATTTCGCACCACAATCTCGACTTGAAGCGCCGCAACCGGAGCTGTAAGCACCTCTTTACTCCGTCAGTGCATGCGCTCCCCCTCCCGCTCCCCTTCGGCTGCTCTCGTCGCGTAACTTCACAGAGGAAACGTCAGAGCCTCGCTCTTTCCTCCTCGCCGTCCCCACCACCGGTCCGTCGGGGCCTCGGGGGCTTCTGGCGCCTTCGCAGTGGCTCCGGTCAAGGCTTCCGGGCACTGACTCACAAGCCGGCTATGAGGCGGTCCGGCCAGGCACGCCGGGGATAACCGCCGCGTTCCCCCGCAGAGGCCAAAATATACTTGCAAAAAAGCAAGATGTAGA
This sequence comes from Dermacentor variabilis, assembly GCF_050947875.1. NCBI lineage: Eukaryota > Metazoa > Arthropoda > Arachnida > Ixodida > Ixodidae > Dermacentor > Dermacentor variabilis. The sequence continues at coordinate 141,309,963 of NC_134570.1, read as the reverse complement.
GAAACGCCACCCAACGACCGTGGATCACGACAGCGCAAAACAGCCAGCCACATGGGTGCCCCTCCGAACACGAGATGCGCGACGGAGTGACGGCACCGTGCTCGTCGCCGCCTCCCACACAACGGCGGAAGAAGCGCTTCCCGCAGTTGGCCGTCCTCGCTTCACCCCCCCCCCCCCTCCCCCACGAGGCCCTGCTACGGCGACAACAACATCCGTGCGCGTCCTGTGCAACGTACGGGAGGCAGGGAGAAACCCCCACGGTTCGCGGAAGGTTGCTGAACTGAAGCGGGGCCATCACAACAACCCAACGCAGAGGGCTTGGCTGAGTCGCCGTGTGTTTGTAGACCTTCATCTGGACAGCCATTAGGTCTCGAGGGGAATCCCTTACGCCAACCATAGTACAGCGAGCACCATCACGCCAACAGATCACTATACGCAGAAGCAATGGGAGAAATGACGCCAGGGCATTCGCATCAACCCTTTATGGCATCGCTCAACTGTGACTAATGTTAACAATGGCAGCACTCGCGTGGAAGATCGTATTGCAGTGCGTAATCACACGTCGTGGGACTCTGGCTTCCATATGGCCCGGTGACCTCTCATGAAAGCGGTGGATATGTTATCCGCATGGACGGCGAGCCAGAAGGCCTTCTCGCTGCCGCCACACGAACACAGGAGCGAATACACCAAATGCGTGCCCGAACAGCGTCACCGCAAGGATGCATGAGGGGAAACAAGAACAAAGAGAAACACCAACAACGACGACGACATAGGTTCTACGCCTGGCTTTCGTTCAACAAGATTTGCATGGAGGCGTTCGCATGTGCACATGGGTTCTTTCCGTCGACACAGACAAGAACGACGCTGATAAGAACGACGAAAAGAAACAGACAAGAACAAAAGAAACGACCGGACAGGCGCTGTACCATTGCTTCATTCGTTTAGAAGTCTCAAGCATGAAGTCAACGAAAATTTAAAAGAGACACGAACGTTCCCGTTGCCACTCTGTCATAAATGCACGAGGCGAATAAGGCGCTACAATGGCCTTATCGAATCTCTAGTTATGATAGCTCGAACTCATTACTACAGCCTGCGTCGCTCGGTGGGCGAGAAATATGATCCCCCTATGGGGCTTGGAATCGGCCACCTTTGTCCTACTGCAAGACTCAAAGGCGGTGCATGCGTTTGCTGCCGGGTTGTTCTCGTTCTTTTTTTACGCAGGCACGCAATGCTGCTTTAAAATCATAGCCCCTCTAGAGAGACGGCTGAACGCGTGCTGCCGCGTACACTGCACGCCCCTTCAATCACCGACCCGGTAGCCTGCCGACGACGACGAGCCTCCGCACAGAAGAGCGCGTAGTCGACATCCGTACAAAGGGTCAGCGAATTGATAATCAGCGCTGGGCCCGAGGCGACCACACCCTCGACGTAACTGCCGCCGGCTAGCGCAGAGTAGGAAGGGGAAAGTCGAGGGTTATGATGATGACGAGAAAAAGAAGGGAAAGAAAATGATCTTCCACGCCGATTGTGCATAATTGATGGTAGCGGAACATCGGCAGCGCGTATTACACGCTGCTTCTGGGCTCACGCCACGCGCACACTGCAGTACACTGCAGTGCCGCGCCTACACACAGTGGCGGCTCACGCAACAGATACGCATCGCATCGTGTTCTCATAACAGCGGCGTTAAGCGCGGACCTACAGTCAACGAGGGTGGAGCTCTTGTCCCGCCGACACACCGACCGTCCATGGCGGTTTACGGCGGAGCAGCTGCCGCCGTACTTGTCAGCGATCTGAGCGCGCAACAATCACGACGAGAGGTTGGTCTGAAGCGTGATCTCAATTCAAAAGTACGCCTCCGCCGAGCGTTCTCAATGTAGTGTTTACACGAACCCTCTCACCCGGGAAGTGCAGAACCTAAAGGCCCTGTTACACGCTAATGATCGAGTGGGCTGTACGCTGACCGCAAAATGTCGTCTAGTGGCACAAAGGGCGAAATATTGCCAACGTGTCCCGAGCCGCGCTCGCGGCCTCAAATCGTAAACGGCGATTAGCCTCGCCGCCCCGACTCACGTGCCGCAGACCGAGACAGGACCGCGTCTCCACGGTGCTGCTGGGCACATCGTGCGTGCCGCGTTTCGTCGATGCTTTCTCGAGGCGAGACAGCGCAGCAATGCCGGTGAAAGCGCAGCTCGAGCAAGAGCCGAACCGGGGTGGCGAAATAGCCTCGGAAATCGTATCCCGTGTTTTTTTGTGACGCGGCCCCAAACGTTGAGGCCGCACCGCACAGCGCGTATACGCGGATTCATCGCGCACCTTGTAAGCAAGCGTAATGTGTGTCTTTCTTTTTTTCTTTTTTTTTCTGCAGCGCGGCACACAACGTGTGTATGCGCAAGCGTCAGGAGGACGCGCATAGACGGGCGCACAAAGGAGTGTTCCGTCTCTTCGGCTCGGTCGCTCGCGTGCCGAACAAAGATCGCTCGTCCTTGGACACTCGCCGGGGCTGAAGCCACGCCACGGGAAGAGACGAGACAGACAGACGCGTGCAACAACGGGTCGTACACCCTCGAAGCCTCGTCGCGCGACGGACGACGGACTGCCGCTTCGCGACGGCTCACACAAAGGCGTCGAATTATGACCGTTATTTTTTTTTTTTTCCTTCTACGGCTGTTAGTTGGGGCGTCGTCGTATTGCGCGACAGCGAGGCCCGTGTGCGCGTGTCCTCCTCCACAAGACGTGGAGAAGAAAGCCGAGGCCGCGGCACTCCGTTGCGACACCACGGTGCAGATGTCACGAGCACCAAGCCGCGTCTCGTCCACGGAACATCGGAGGAGAGAGAGAGAGAGAGAGAAGGAGATTCTTGAGTATGGGAAGGAAAGGTTGGGGTAAAGTGCAGCGCAGTAACTGTCTCTCAGCAGAGGACACCTCAACCGCGCTGCACAGGGGGTAGGGAATGAAAGTAGGGGGAGAGAAGGAGCACCAGAAACAGAGAAAGCACACGAACGGATATTACCGACGGAGAGAAGCACCGCGGCAACGAGGGATCTGGTCTTACGTCATACGCGTGGTCTACGAGGGATGCCGAAGAAGGACGCGTCAAGTCAAATCGTCCGCGTTTCTTTCAAGCGGCGACCGCTAAATCTATTCAGTCGAATTAAGTATTTCCTTAAGACGCAATTTGCATTCATCAGGCCGCGGGTGGTTATCTGCGGAGAAAACGAAGAGCAAAATTTACCAATTGGAACTTCACGCCGGAACCGCAGCGAGTATAAAAACTAAAATACTCTTAAATTATCCGACGCTTACAGTTACACATGCACGGGCACGCAACCAGGTGCTTGCGGTTCTCTCAGGGAGCCATTTTTCGATGGGACATTCAGGGCTGGCGCCTCCTGCTCAGGCGGCCGAGTGGCTTCACGGCCCATTCAATGCCCACGCAGAAGTCCCCGCGAAACCAAACGGCACGACGGATTCGGCGCGGGCTTGGCGCAATGCGCCGGCGTACACAGACCGATATATAATCCACGGCCATAAGCCGCCGCTTCTCTCCTTGAAGGGCATCGTTCATGAAGCCAACATTTATTACTTATTTCTGCAACTTCAGTGCGCATTCGAAACGACCTGCTTCGCGCGGTAAACGGCATCCGCTAAGCGTCGCAATACGCGTCGCGGCCCCAACTGTGAACGGCATGGCGAAGGCCCCGCTGCGCGCCAGGTGCTCATTACGACACACGGCGCGGGAGGGCCAGGCTTGGCGCCGGCTGCGCATTGTCAAACAGGGCGCCCGCTCGTCAGGTGAGCGCAAGGGAGGAGGAGGAGGAAGCCCTCGAACAGAGGTCCTTGTGCGAAATGAGGGGGCTGGAGTCTCCGGTGGGGGGGGGGGGGGGGGGGGACACAGAGCGAGCGGAGACGAGACCAGACAAGGCAGGGAGGTCAGCGGGCGCCGTCTTCGCGCGTTCGAGGAAAAGTGGGCTGACAAAACACCGTTTACCCCAGCCAGCGTGATCGACTATCTGCACACACACGCTCCTTCGTCACTGTACGGCCAGCTCCACAACAAGGCGGCTGCTGTTTGAGCAACGCGTGTCGAGAACAACTGCAGCGTCCCCGAAAAAAAAATCTTCATATGAGGGTTTGGCCGGTCCAACTGGCCAGGGTAATGGCCAATTCTCAACAAAATCGACGACAGTTGAATTTTGAGACCAGCCTTTGAGGAAATGGACGCAAGGTGTCGAAATGCTATAGAACTCAGCGAAACTACAAAGTACTTCAGTATAGGTTGCGAAGCTGAAAAAAAAGGAAAACAACCGATCCTATTTGTAGTAGTTTCCAGCGGTAAATACGATGCGCCACACTCTTGACTACTGCTCTTAACGTGGGTGCTCTTATCGGCATCACTACGTTGAACAGCTCTGTCAACCTCAACTATTACCCAGCTCCGCAAGGAAGCGGTGCTCTTCTCGACTCGAAACCGCAGGGACAAGAATGAAAAATAAAAAAAAAACGCAGCAGCTGATAAACATGAAGACATGCACTTCAGTCGCCTAATAGAAGGCGCTGTTTCTGTTTCTCCGCGTCGCAGGCACGACAAGCGAGGGATCCACTGCGCAGAGCAGACGACAGCAGACTAGTCGCTGCGTGGGGCGCGTGATTCATTCGCCCCTGATGCGTACCAACGTAGACTGCACAAAATAACAAGACCAGAAAGGCAGGGCAGGACATGCCGCGGGAACAAAGGGAGGCCCCTATGCTCGCGCCGCCGGAAGGCCCTTGGCACAGCGCCCCAGGAGTCGACGAACACGGGGCCGCGGACCATCCGAGGTCATTCCGGTTAGCTCGAAACGAGGAAGCGCCGAAGGAATGACGCGTAGACGAGCCACAACAGGAGACGACGGCCGAAGCGCGGAACATATACGTGCATGCGGCGGCTCCGGCATCAGCAGTGCGATTCTTGTCGAAAACAAGCGCTTGTGGTGTCCATCCTTCCTTCTCCGGCCTTGTTGCTTTCGCGATACCTGCACGTTATCAGGAAGGAGAACGGGGGCTCGGGTTTCGGAAAATGGTCGGCGTTCGTAACTATCCACCAGTGTGATTGCGCCAAGTGGCGTAATTAATTGAAAGAATGAAGGTAAAAAGAGGCGGGAGGGATATGGAGAGGGTGTACGAAAGTGAGACGTCCATCTGATCACAAGGAACGGCTGGAAGATAGTCCACAGCGAATGAGCAGCGTACGAAAGTTCAGAGGCGGCCACGTGCTCGGTCGCCAATTAACGTTTCACCTGTAACTAAGGGACTCCGTGCACGGGGCAATGCCAAACTATCCGCCTCTCATTTTCCTGTGCTGCCCTCTGCTGCACGCCGCTGAAAACGTTTTGGAAGAGTCCAAAGGCTTTCGCCGGTTGATTTGTGTACAAGCGCCCACGTTGAGTGCGCGTCGGTTGTGCGTTTCGTGGATCGCGAATCATTATTAATAACTTCTTCGGGACAGCATGTCGTTCCTGAAGTCATGTAACACTCTTTGACCACTGGGTGAGCAGGCCTGAGTGCGCTGTTCTGCAAACAGTGCAGCAGGTAAAGGCACGCTGAGTTCCGTTTGGCGGCACGGCTGCCTTGGAATTTGTCATTGATTTTATCACTTGGACATCGCTTTTTGCAATCTTTTTACACATTATTTAGAGGTCTCGCATATTCAAAACAGTCTTCGAGCGCAGCCTTCTGCGTCGGATTTATTAAAGCGGTGCACTTATTTACATCGACATCTACAGCCGCAGGTCGTTGTTATCGTCAAATATTGTGGAAAAGATCCATTGCTGATATGAAATAGTGTCGAAATGCAGCAAAACATGCATATCTGCGCATATGTGCTGTGTTGTTACACCCTGAGACGAGTCAATATGAGCGGTCGAACCACTTAAACGGCAACTGTGATCCAGATACAGATATTACGGGCTGTTAACTCGTTCTCGCTTTTCTTCAACTCCATCATACTTAAAGTTTTAGCGTGCCATAGAGCATTATTAGAGAAAACTGTACTCGCATAAGTGCTCATTTGTAGGCCATGTTGTTTTCTCACGAAAACGCGCGGATGCCATCGCTCACACGCCGTTGGTATAATGAGCGAGGCGGTTGTTTATGCTGCTGTATACCGAATACACCGTCTCTTGTTTGCCGCTTGACACAGAGGCAAACAGCGCATCTCTGAAATTGAGAAATGTGTCGGCAAAGCAACACGTACAGGCCCACCCATATAAGTAGCGGATGCGGCCGACAGCCTACAGGTACGGTGACATGCAGAAGTTGGCACAGCGCTGTGTTGCCGCTTACCGCTTATTGTGTACGCGCCGTGCAAAGTGAAGTGTAGCTGATTTCAAATCGCTAAGGCCAGAATTGAACAATAAAAGCAGTTTCGTTCGACCTAGCTGTTTACATTTCAGTTCAGGTCCGCCGGTAGCGAATGCACGAAGTCGACGGCGCCAGGTTAACCTTCGCTGAACAGGATCGACATTGGCTCAAACTTCGTGGGCACGGCTTGAGAGGGTTAGAGCTTGTGCATTTCAGCTTGGCAGGCGTGCTCGACTCATTTTGAGCACGATTAATTATATCTACAAGCGAAGACGCAGTCGCTATTGTGTTATCGGTAATCCGGCCGATCGCGCAGGGTTCGGTTGAACGATGGTCGGCACGCTGATTTTGCCGGTGCCTTCGACAAGAAAGCCTGTCGCAGTAGTCGGTCAATAGACGCACAATAGTCGGTCAATCCTTGGGGTGAGCGTCTTGTCGGTCTCGTATCGACCCAGTGTTGCGGGCCTTACAAGTACGTGCAGTCAGGAACGCGCTGCCACCACCAGCAATTGAAGACCAACGCTACAAAAACACTTCGTCAGCAACGTGATGTACTTAAGTGTCGCCCAAGTGTAATGCACGGGTTTTTCGTTAAATTAGCAAGTCATTCGTGAAAGGCGGCAACTACCTGGCTCACGGTGCAGTCCGGACCACTCGGACGATGCCCTGGCAGCTTTCTTTCTTAAAGTGGAGTTGCAGTTTCGGCACCGCGCCGGCGTCGAGCTACCAGTAGAATTTCAACGCGGTACACGGCACGAGTGTTTGCAGCAGCGCGCGTCCGAGCGCTTTTTTTTTTTTTTCGGGGGACATTCCCGGCGCGGGGCTACGCGCGCGTCCCTTCCAAAACGTTTCGCGACAAATCCGCTAGGGCAGGGCGCATGCGCCGTCACGCAATGAAAGAGGCGGATTATCGAATGCCGAACGAGTTACAAACAGCCAGCAAGTTCGAGAGTTTCGCTCACAGCATACGGATATGCATATGCGCTGTGCATATATATATATATTTTGCTCAGTAATACATACAGTCGCGCTCAGGACATACGATTTCTCTCCCATATTTCTCTCCCATCCGCAGGTCCACCTGGCAGGACGACAACGGGGCCCATCGAAACACGCGCACCACATCCGCAGATGCTTCCAACACATTTTCGTCGCTTGAAGTCCACTGGCGACGAGACGCGCACGACAACGAATGTCAAGCGTGTCACGCGCTGCGCGAGCTCTTTTCGTCCCCTGTCACGGATTGCTCAAGGGGCTCACGCACGTGAGAACGGCGGATTGATACGGGCGCATAGATAAACACTGATATGACAATGCGAAGAGTGAGTGGAGAACAAAAAAAGACATGTTCACGTGCGTACCGATGTCGGCGTCGCTGTTATAGCCATTTCGTTGTCTCTAAGGAGAGGTGCAGAAGACGGCCTCGAAGGAATCGCTCAGAGGTGACCGTACGCGGCGCGTGGATCCACTGAAAGCGGAAGGCGTTCGCAAATGACATCGCTTTCGGCTTCGTATACACTGTTCTCCCTGTGCAGTGAAACTGGTCCCGCCGCAGTACGCTGACTGTGCATGCACAAGTATAGACCCGAGGCACCGGGCACGTGGCCGTGACCAAACCCAGCGTGCGCACGTCTGCTTGCGTTGTGCATTCACACTCGTGCATATTTTTTGTGTCCGAGACAGCGACAGAGAAGTGAAATGATGTGCGAAAGCGTGCTACGGCTACGGAGGGGAAAGGCCTCGCCGTTTTGCCAAGCAGCCAGCGTGTCGTTGCCTCAGCAACCGGCGCGCAAAAGGTACGGATGGATGGATGGATAAACGTTTATTGAATACAAGAAATATCATAAGGGGAAAACGTGAAGGGTGGGTAACGTGGGTTCCCCATCCGAGGACTCCAGCGGCCGCCGCTGCTCGCTCAGCTTGATCCAGGATACCCCTTTGGGTGTCCAGGTCAGCACGGGCGAGGACGGACTCCCAAGGCTACCCCAACATTGTATCAGAGGTGATTGTGCCTCCATTGGCATGTTTTGGCATTGCCATGTTACATGCTGCAGCGTCGCTCTCGACTCGCACCACGAACATTGGTTTGTATATTCATCCGGATTTATGAGAAGCAACCTACCCAAATATGGGTGTGCACTTACCAGCAGTTGTCGAAGGCTACGCGCCTCTTCCACTTTCAATAATTTATGCAGTGGGACATACCACTGTCTTGTCTTACGTTGATGATCTCTAGTCTAGCGCGAGCAGTGTGTGGTTGGTACTGCTGATCCCGGTTGTTCTTAGCTCTGTTTCTTAAATCAAGAGCTAAGGAGCGCTGGCTAGAGTCGGCGGTCAAGAGCACGCATCCACGCCCAGGAGGATCGCGTATGGTGCACTCACGTGAAACGTTTTTCAGCCGTATTTCCAGGCTAGGCGCCGACGTCTCCACGTGAGCAACACCGGCCGAAGCAGCAGTCACGGTTCAGTTGCGTCTTGTACGGTCGTCGGCTAAGGCGCGTAATCGAGAGTAAGTGTAAGCATGAAATGGCAACCGGCAAATCAGATTGGTTGGAGATGATACTAGCCATAAACTTAAAATGAGTGTAGTCCATGTCCACAACTGCACAACCCACCGCACCGCACCACACCATACTGTGCACTGGTCCATATGGACGCTGCCCAGTTCGAAGAAGAAAACCGGCTGAAGGCGACACGGCACTCAGCGAAAGACGCCGGGGAGACAGAGCGCACTAAGCAGCTAGAGCTAGAAAAAGTCAATCACCTGATGGAGGCGCCGCGCAGCGTGGCGCCATCTCTCGAAGCGACGCAAAACCCGCGCCGCGGAACTTACGGGCCGCTGGTGTTCAAAAGGGCACACGTAACTCTGTCTTAGCGCCCTGTGCAATGGGCAGGAGAGGCCGGAGACAGCATTTTCTTCGAGTTTTGACTGGTTGCCAGGATGATCTCGTTTTGTTCTCGCAACTCGCCCGGACACCGGCTATGGCTTTTGGCTCAAGGTCACTCAAAGGTCGCCGACAACGGCAGCTAAAAGCATTTCACGCTCAAAAGGTCAAAACCGCGATCATCGTGCTTGCGTTCTGCGAAAAACACAAGAGGGCGAAAGGCGCGCGGCTAGAGGGAAAGCGCGACCTTGTCTACACGGTACTGGCCGCCCAGCGACTCCGCGGCCCGCCGACCCAGTGGCGGCGCACGCGACGGGCAGTCACGCTGCGGGCCGCCATAGCTCGCCGCGTCCCTTTGTCCTGTCGGCTGCGCCAGCAAGAGAAGAAGAAAACAAAGACAACACGTGCGGCGGCACATTCTCCGCCACAATGCGACCGCAAATTAATGGCCCGTTCGCCGCTTTGTCGTCCGTGTCCCGTCACGGCCACGCGATTTCGCGAGGACAGCCCGCAGCGAAAAGGCTACGCACGTGCGCGCTCCCGCTGCTCTCTGTGCATGTCGCTGACCGCACCTCGACCGCCCCAAGCAGAGACCACCCCCGCCTGAAGTTCGGTAAACGCAACATTTGGCCTTCTCAACGCTGCCGCTGACCGTCGCAAAACGTCCGCGCATACTGACGTACACAAAAGTTTTCCGAAATGCGGAAGCTGAGAAATAACTCGGTAGACATCTCGGAGCACGCATGTATACCCCGCGATTAGAAGTTATCTCTGCACTCGAGCACGAATACGAGCACGTGTTCTGCATCTGTTACCCCCACAGTGCCAAACGTATCCATTTTGATTGATTCAAGCGCGGGAAGCTTAAAACCCATAGCTGTGCGTTTAACATGTTCAAGGGTTTCCATTTGTTATAACTCAGCAAACCAACAATTAATCGATTAATATACCAGTTAATAAGGATCAAATAAAATTTTATTGTCTGCTTGCGCGAACTCGCTCTCCACGGCCAGAAATAAATGTGAACACGTTAATTTTTACTTTCTTTGGTGCCGCATGGCGTTTGGTCTTTGCTGGGCTAACTAAAGGCTGTTTCATCGATCAATCAATCATCTGTACGGAATACAGCCTCAACACAATGCAGGTATACGAGCGGTGGACGTCCGAGCCACTTTTACTGCGAAACTTGCAGTTTCACGTCGCTCTGCTGATTCATTATGTCCAAGTGGAGAAGTGCACGAACACCTATCGCATAACGGGCAGCGACCTCCGCGTCCGGAAAACGCAGCCTCCAGTAACAACCGTTCAAAATACAAACGAGAGCGTTAGCAAGCGTTGGCAATTGCCATGACTCGGAAGTACTAACGCTGCAGTGGGTGCATTCTTCTCCGACAATGGTCCCTACGCACGACTCGCAAATGCACCCAAATTTACAGCATATTTAGATTCCTTCTGCAGACTGGGGTAGCCGTTGGTAACAATCTAATTGCTCTATATAAACCCTCAATAGCGGCTGAGGTAAAATAGCTGACAGAGCGAAGATTCTGCGCGGCACACAACTGTGTGCAAAATTAGGGAGTCAAGGAGAAGCTGGCCTATGGGGCCACGACGCGATGATGACACGTGTGACGCAACGACGACGGCGAGCGAGGAATATAGCGGCATCAGTAATTTCCCTAGCGAGCAATACGGGACTGACGTTCCGCAATAACTGTATGTAAATGTACGTGATGCAGAATGGCAGACCAGCTCGCCAAGTAAAGCGCGAGCACGAGCCCCGGCCAGCTAGAAAAAAAAAAAAAAAAATAGAAGCGCACCATCTGTACAATGTAATAACTGCTAATGCATTTTATGCACGGTGATGCCGCACTCGGAAGATCGATCGGCGCACCTATACTCAAGCTGAATCGCGTCGGGTGGGCCTCGTCGACGCGCCGCTAGTTGCGTAAAGGCACGTAATAAAATAGCCGGAGCAGCTGCAGCAACGTCGGCCAAGGAGCTCTCGCGACGGAGACACCATAAGTTCAAGGCAAGCGGCTTATCGTTCCGCAAAGAAAGGAAAAGCGAGACGAGGCCGCCAGCTAGGCCGCGCCATGTATAACGACCACTTAGAGAAGGCGTGCACCGAGGCTGGCTCATTTACATAAGAGACGCGCCTTGCAAGCTGGAAACCGGAGAAGTACATCCCGCGAAGCGCCGCCGCGTCCTTATAGTTAGGGCTGGCTGCGGCGACGGCCACGTCTCCCTTCGCCACAGCTCGGAGATAACAGTCAATAACGACAGCATGCGTGTATACTCCACACCGAAGCGACGCAGACGCTGCAAGGTGCACAGGCAGCACCAAAGCGCGCACGATTTTCCCACCGTCGAGGCACACAAAGTGCAAGTTCGGTGAACCAGCGAGGGGAGACGCTACATACCGGTGGCATCGAAAAAAAACCGGACCGCCTATGCTTTTCGTGCACTGATTTATGTGGGACAGGTTTTTCTTCGGACTCGCAAATGCCCGCACTCTGTCAACCGCGCGTTTTAGCTGCCACGTCTATCCAGAAGCCACGGTTGTTGCTTTCGCGTTAGTTCGCGGCGAATTTAATACTAAAAGCAGCCATCGCAGCATGAGAAACGGGTCCCGCGTTCAAGTGTCAAGTCTCCATGTTGCGAGCGAAATGAACGCTAACCGAATGCGTGACTTTTTTTTTTTTCTTGGGTAAAAATCGGTACGGGAAAGAACTAAGATCAGGTGGCTCTGTGGCAACATTCTTGGAGAGAGAGAGAAATGGAAAGTGAGCACTAACCCGACAACCTCCTTCCCCATCTCGGCTGCAACACTTGGCGCAAATATGTGCAGTCGCCAACAAAAGTTTAAAAGCTAATAACGCTGAAACGAGTTTTTTTTTCTTTTTGTTTTTGCGCAGCCTGTCCACGCCGGCTGAAATCGAGTGGTGCAGGCTAGACGCGCCCATCCGACCAATTCGATGTATTCGAGCAATTCAACGTTGCGCAACTGTCCAACAATAGCCGATAGCACGCCTCGAGCTTTCAACAACTGCCAAGAGGGGTCGCCACGGGGCAAGTGGCCGTGGGCATACAAAGGCAGCATGGGATCAGTCCAAGGCAGGCGAGGATTTGGACGTGCACAGAGTGCGCAACAGTTCCTTCAAAGGCATTCGTGAGACTGAGTCAACCGACCGCCACCCTTGCAAGTATACATACATACAGGCAGTGCTCGAACGCGGCACAGTCGACAGCATAAGTGGCACATGCGGCTTCGGGCGAGGTCTGCGCTCGCTCTGAAGGACGACGGCGCATAACCCTTCCGCCGTTGAGGTTCAACTGAACGCACACGCATGGCTCGTCCCGTTTAAGAACACCCGGCAGGCGACGGCAGATAAAGCAGATTCCACAACTACCGCCTGCGACGAAGCGTGACGGCCGCTAAATGGACTGATTCGTGGCCCTTCTCCCCGCCACGGCCATTACTGCAGAGTGCCCTCCGGCGTTCCTCGCTTAGGTCGCGACCGGGATCCATGCACGCCGTCGCATGCGTGCCACCGACCGCAAAAGCGCAGGGTTCACGAGCGCACGCGAATGGGCGGCGACAACGCAACGGAAGGAGGGGGGGGGGGGGGCAGGTCTCGAAGAAGGAGTGCGCTAATAGAAGAGCGGTCTCTCCTCGGGGATCTAGCTACAGAGTTGCGCGTGAACAGAGATAGACATTGTCTCATAAGGTGGGGGGGGGGGGGAGGTGACGAGGTTTCGAAGCATCGGTTGCGATAGCAAATTATTGGACAGCTATACGAAGTAAGGATAGTAGTTTTATCGGCTGTATAAACCAGTAAATAATCGCTTACTAACTAAATTAGCAAGCATAGTCTCACGCGCGCACAAGCAAATACAAATGCGTCTCACTCGATGACCGCGGACAGTCGCTGTCAAAACGCTGGCGTAAGTAAGCGCGGCAGCTGCAGCGAGCGAATTGACATTCGTGCTACCTCTCGCTTCAGCGCAAACTAAGCGGCGAGAACACAGCGCAAATGACGTTATCAGCACTAAGCACCCTGTTCCATCGCAGATCGCTTTCAAAGGTAGCGCGCGGCCGCGCCATACGCAGCCGCCGCCGGCTTCCCTCCCTCCCTTCAGCCCGGTGCCTTGCGCGCGGCGGAAGACGGCACGCTTCCTATCCGCTTCCCTCCCTTGCGCTCGCAAGATTGAGCAGCCATCGCAAACTCACCTACGCATGCTTTCACTCGCACAGACAGCATACGACGCACGGCGCCGATGTTATCTCCCTTGGACTTTATACGGAGATCACGGCGACGGCAGAAATGCGTCTGCAATGTCCGTATAATCGCTGTCGCAACAAACGCAATGCGTACACATACAAATGCCCGAAACAAAGCGAACCGAGTGCCATGTCCTAGCTGCAACAAGGGTTCGAGGTGGACAGCCATTTTTCGACGTGGCTGGGAAGTCGCAAAACGTGTTCTTTCTCTTGGAAGCGCTGTGTTGTACGTGCCCACGAATACTTAAACTCAGAAAAATACCCGCGGCAAATCTCCACGTGCGTCGCGTGACAGTCAATCGCGTAAAGATGGTCAGAGGACAATAAGGGATGTCTGCAAAGTCTAAAAGAATTCTCGATCCCGTTTCTAGATTGCATTTCGTCTCCCGTTTGCTTTACTGGTGCATATATCCTTCACGCTGCTCGTGAGAAACGATTGACTTAGAACCGATTCACAGCTAGCGCCGTTGAGTACTGGCACGTCAGAGGACGTTTTCACGCTATTTTCGCTCAAAGCATAGTACACACACTGAATTAACAACACAGTTAGTGATTACAGAAGACGCTCCAAATACGAGAAAGCTTTGTAACGCCGCAGAATACAGGCACTCGCCGTCCCCAGCAGGAGGCGCACACAATACATGACTAGTTGCTTCCGGTACACAGGCGCTCGGGCTGACGCGTCGGCCAAGGACACAGACCACGAGCTCCTTTCCGCTCGCAGAGGACAATCGCGTCAGGGACACACAAACAATCCCGTCGGACTGTGCATGAAAGCATCACGGTGCCCTCTACCTGCAAGCACAATAGCGATGAAAAAGAACTTCTGGGCAGGAGCCCTTGTTTTGTTTGGGAGCAGGAGGTGGCTTCACGTCGGACCAAGTGTACGTGTCGGCGCCCATTATCGAACGCGAAAAGAACGTTTCAGCACAGGGCGACATCAATTTTTCTTGTCACGTTGTATTCTTCCCAAAAGAAAAAGAAGGTTAGCAGTTTTCTTACGCAGTGCAGTCCACCAAGATAGAGAATACAAGACAGGAAGGACATACGAGACAGGACATGTACAGCCGACGACCCGTGCGTTGCCTTTGTGGCCATGTTTCCGCTGGCTTCCAGCACGCGCACATCAATGTCAGGCTCAAAGGCACGCGCATGTGGCGCAAGACGGCAGCGGTGAGAACGCAAACCATGAATATTTATTTGTATGTGAACAGGAAATTTTAAAATCTGAGCTTTTACGCGCCAAAATATCGATCTGATTATCAGACACGCTGTACTAGGAGACTGCACTAAGTTTGACCACCTGGGGTTCTTTACGTACGTTTATACATACCGCCCCTATACAAACGCAGCAGCCGCGGCAAGGATTTGATTTCACGCCCTCGTGCTGAGCAGCACAACAACCGTAGCCACTAAGCCGCCACGGTGGGTAACGGGAAAGTTTAACACGGACACGCCGGAAGTTTCAAAGTTTCAGACAAACGGGAACCGTCGCACTCACCACATGGCCTGCACGGAGACCGGCTTGAATATGTAATGCCCGCTGCTAGATGTCACGCTGAAACCTCTGAAAAGGAACAGACAAAAAGCAAAGGCAGTCAAAGAACTGTCACGATACCGTCCCCACCAAACAATCGCTGCGCGACGGGACAAAACAAAAAGAACAATAGCTTTGCTGGGCTTATGTTTCAGCAAATACTGTTCACAGTGCCTTCTATTTTCCTCTTGGCTACATCATCATTCATATGAATTAAAATAATCTCCTTTTCATGACTTGTTTGACGAGATAATGTGCTGTGAAACTAAACCTGTCTGAAGGTGTTGCAGCCGTGTGATGTCAATTCTTCACAGCCCTCCGTAGTGATGATGTGCAATTATTGTTGCTTGGCAACAATGGACAAATGAAAGACAATGTAAACCCAATGTACAAGCGCTCGCAGACCGTCTATTAAACAGAAAAAAGGAATCGTATCGTAGTTTTCTTTCGATAAGAATTCGAAGGAAGTTATCCGTGAAAAGGCCAGAGGCTTGAATTCTGAAACGTAATGCATGTGCACAAGCTTGAGAGAAGTGGACGAAATGAAATTTCGCATCTCGAAAAAAGTATTTTACTATTTTACGTGATTAGAATGACAACCGATTAGTGCTATCACCACGAGGAAATAAAATACGATTAATGTTAAAACTATTAAGCCAATCTCTAAGCGCCATTGCTGCGATGTCCGACAACTTCCGCTTGCATTAAGTCGCCTTTGAAAGCGGATTTAGCGTAAGGCTGTAGGTTGCATTTAACGCTTAGCGAAATTACTTCGGTATGACAATTAAGCATCCAAACATTCGCTTTCGGCATGTAACTTCCACAACGGTTACGGCCAGTTTGCATGCTCAACCTAACATTGCGTGCTGCGATCTAGTGCTCACTGGGCTGAACACTCGCGCAGTCCTCCAGATAGGTCACACCACCGTCCGCGAAAGAAACGCCAAACTGAAGCTGAAACGAGCGGCCGCGGACCCACAACCGCGCAGGAAAACACTTGCACAAGACTGTACGGGTGCAAAAACAAGCGAAGCGCTACAACAAATACCCGCCACGGAGTGGACAGCCATAGGGTCACTTTCGACGACGTCCATCAGCCGTGCCGGTGAACGTAAGTAAAAACGGAACAACGCAAAAGAGGCCGTCGCAAGGCTCGCACCGTGCACGCAGTCGCGCGAGGCGTTCGGAAAACCCCGAGCGAGGCGACACCAGGAGCTGCGTCCCCGCACTTCACGCGAAGATTGCCTCGCTGATGACTCTGTCACTGTCAACGGCACACTGACGACGTGGGGGCGGAGCGCTTCTAGCGACATGATCGCGTGGGAGGCGACAGAGCAAAAGGCGGCTTGAGCGGGCGCGCGCGCGCGTGCGGCCGACCGGACGCGAGCGGAAATCGACAAAAAATGAGGGGGCAACAGCCCGCCACCTGTGGGGCGGCACGTGTCGATGGGACCGATAACTACGGGCCAACAAAACGGCGCGAGGCTGCGTGATCGACTGTAGTCGGAAAGGCTCCGGGATTCTACAACAGGATGCGAGTATTCAATTACTGCACAAATTTTGCGGCCCTTGTTGCGTTTCGCCTGCGACACGCCGTTTTGCCGGCGCGACTGCGGCGGGGCGGCAGACATTTTGGCCCGTGCGGCGTCGCCGCAACGCTCCCCGCCAGGCGTTTCCAGGCATGTTCCGATGCCACGTGTCTTCATGTGCGTGTGTGAGTGTATGTGCCATTGTGCCCGAACCAGGCGATGCGACAGCAGGGGTCACCCTCTCCTTCCAGTCATTGTGCCTGAACCAGGCGATGCGACAGCAGGGGTCATCCTCTCCTTCCAGTCATTGTGCCTGAACCAGGCGATGCGAAAGCAAAGGGTCACCCTCTCCTTCCAGTCATTGTGCCCGAACCAGGCGATGCGAAAGCAAGGGGTCACCCTCTCCTTCCAGTCTTTGTGCCCGACCGGCGGCAGTGTGCGTCACCTTAGCCCATTGTACAATCACGTGCTCGTCTATTGAGGGGTTCCTTCTTGCCCTCAACTGCGAGAGTATAAAAACAGCTGCCCCCGGACGCCAAGGAGGAGGGCTCCGATTTCTTCTGTTGAGTAAAGTGCTCTCCCGTCTCTCTACTTCGGTCAACCTGACCGCCAACTCTTTGCGATGTTAAAATAAACAAGTTGTTTTGTTGTTACCAGTCGACTCATGCTTTGCCGGGACCTTCGGATGCTTCCAGTTGTACCCCAGGCCGCCAGGCCAACGCTACCCTTGGGGCTTGCGACCCATGTACAACCACGGGCGTCAGCGCCGAGTTCCCAACAACCGATGCCATCGGTGGGATCCAAACATCTGGTTGGCAGCGGTGAGATCGCCTCCGACTTCAAACAACTGTCTGCCAGCGGTGAGATCGCGACAACGGAGGCCAGCAGCTAAGAGATGCAGTTGACGGTATGCTGAGCAGCTCAACGACGATCCGGGAGCAGTGCAACGAGCCCTGTGTGACGACTGGTTGCCTGCAGCGGAACGACTGCGCGGAATTCCTGCCTGCGAGGTTTGGTGAGTGCGGGACTTTCTTCTTCTGAGCTTTGCCAGGCTTTTGTTAGTGTCAGAAACAGAGCTGGTAATTGTGGTTGTCGTTGCTGCCGGGTTAGTTTGCGGCAAGACAATAGTAAGCAGTAGAGAAAGCAGCATTCAGAGCAGCCATGGATTTGAAGTCGTTGCGCAAACCGAAATTGTTGGAGCTTGCAAGAGAGTTGGGTCTGGATGTCTCGGACAAACTCAGAAAACCAGAACTGCTAAAGGCTATTCTTGAGTTAGAGGCTGAGGATGACGAGCTGTCGGAATGCCTTGAGACCATTGAAGAGAGGGAGACTGCAAAAAGACAGGAGCGCGAACTTAAAGAGCAAAAAGAAAAAGAAGAGCGCGAACTTAAAGAGCAAAAAGAAAAACAAGAGCGTGACCGTCAACACGCTTTGGAAATGAAGCGTCTTGAGGTAGAGATGGAACGCGCTCGTAATGGAAGTCAGGCACACGGTGCAGGAGAACGCGTATTGTTCAAAATGACTGACCTGATGCGGCCGTTTAAGCTTGGAGAGGACATTGGTTTGTTCCTGGTTAACTTTGAGCGAACGTGCGAGAAGCAGGGGTTCTCTCGGGAAACGTGGCCACAGCGCTTGCTCACTTTGTTACCCGGCGAGGCGGCCGACGTAGTCGCTCGCTTGGATAGAGAGGAGGCAGAGGATTTCGACACAGTGAAATCGAGTCTTCTAAAAAAGTACCGGCTGTCTGCGGAGGCGTTCCGTCGGAAGTTTCGGGAAAATGAGAAAGGCAAGAATGAGTCATATACAGAGTTTGCCTACAAGCTTATGTCAAACATGCAAGAGTGGCTCAAAGAAGAGAAAGCGTTCGGTGACCACGATAAAGTTCTGCAGTGTTTCGGGCTAGAACAGTTTTATAGTCGGTTACCTGAGAACGTGCGGTACTGGGTCTTGGATAGGCCAGACGTTTGTACGGTGGCTAAAGCCGCTGAGCTAGCCGAGGAGTTTGTGACGCGTCGGGCTCGCGGAGCTATGGACGGTCAAAAGGGTGAATTTGGCTGGAAGTTTGAGAGGCCGAAGTTCACGCCCATGAGATTAAAGGGGGACACGCGTAGTGCGGATGCGAGTGAAAGCAGTCCGACAGAACGTAAGGAGACGGCGGCAGCCAAACGCAGAAAGCGGTTCGAGATGAGGCGAGCGCGCGTTTGTTATACGTGCCAGAAGCCGGGTCACTTTTCGGCGCAGTGTCCGGAAACAACACCAAAAGTTGTGTTTTTTTCAATAGGCAGCACTGACGAGAACATGAAGCTTCTCGAGCCTTACATGCGAGACCTCCTCGTGAACGGGAAAGAGTGCCGAGTGCTTCGCGATTCCGCAGCTACGATGGATGTAGTTCACCCGTCTTACGTAGAACCCCATATGTTCACGGGCGAGTGCGCATGGATCAAGCAAGCCGTGGAAGCTCATAGCGTGTGTCTGCCGGTAGCAAAAGTGCTTATTGAAGGACCTTTCGGAGCGCTTGAGACGGAGGCGGCAGTGTCATCTATGCTGCCCCCCCAGTACCCGTACCTATTTTCGAACAGGTCCGATCACCTCCTGCGCGAGAAGGGGCTTTTGTTTGGTGAGGCTAGCGTTCAGGCCTTAACCAGGTCGAAGGTTCGGGAGCTCGCTGCAAAGGCGGTAGTTGCGGGGCCGACGTTATCGAACAATGAAAAAGGGTCAGAGGTGCAGCAAGCTGACGAACTGAATAAAATTGAGCTTGTAGCGTTGAAGGCGCCAGATACTGGAGAGGAAACGCCCGACACGGGAAAGTTAGAAGAGCTATCTACTGATTTGCTCATCGCGCCTACGTCAGACGGACTTAATAGGTTGCTAAAAGTCAGCCGGTCGGCTTTGATAGCCGAGCAAAAAAAGGATGGCAGCCTGGAAAACGTGCGCTGCAATGTCAAAGAAGGTATCGCCAGGAAAACTGCGCGTTTTGTGGAACGAGGTGGAGTCCTGTACCGGAAGTATCTAGACCGCAGAGGAGTGGAGTTCGATCAGCTGATCGTTCCACAATGCTATCGTCAGGATCTGTTGCGCTTGACGCATGGGGGTTCGTGGTCCGGACACCTAGGAGTTAAGAAAACTAAGGACCGTCTCTTGCAAGAGTACTATTGGCCAGGGTGTTTTCGGGACGCAGACCACTTCGTGAGGTCATGTGACACCTGTCAGCGGGTGGGCAAACCAGGGGACAAATCGAGGGCGCCGTTGAAATTGGTACCTATCATTACGGAGCCTTTTAGACGGCTCGTTATTGATACTGTGGGACCTCTGCCGGTAACAGCCACGGGGTACAGACACATTTTGACTGTGATCTGCCCAGCGACAAAGTTCCCTGAAGCAGTGCCGCTTAAAGAACTCAGCTCAGTTGAGATAGTCAATGCACTACTGTCCATATTTGCGCGAGTTGGTTTTCCTGCGGAAATCCAATCAGATCAGGGCACAGTGCTTACTAGCGCTTTGACGACAACTTTTCTCGAAAGGTGTGGGATAAAGCTGCTACACAGCTCAGTGTACCACCCACAGTCGAATTCCGTTGAGAAGCTCCACTCCGTCATGAAGCGCGTGTTGAGAGCGTTGTGTTTTGAACATCGAACTGACTGGGAGCTGTGTCTGCCTGGGGTGATGTTTGCTTTAAGGACCGCGCCGCATGCGGCTACGGGGTTTTCGCCAGCTGAACTGGTGTACGGTCGCTCGCTTCGATCTCCGCTTCGCATGCTTCGAGAATCATGGGAAGGCAGGGGCGACGACCCAGTCGTGGTGGAATACGTGCTTAAGCTCCTCGAACGCTTAAGAAGGGCACAGGAGTTGTCAGGTGAAGCAATGGCAAGAACCAGCAGAGGGCCAAGGTTTATTATGATCGGACCGCCAGGGCCCGTCGTTTTGAGGTGGGCGATGAGGTCATGATATTGCGCACATCGCTAAACAACAAACTAGACGTGCAGTGGGAGGGCCCAGCGCGAATTGTTCAGAAACTGTCGGACGTTAACTACGTGGTAAGTCTGCCAGGAAAGCGGAAAGCACAGCAAGTTTACCACTGTAATCTGCTCAAACCTTATAGACAAAGGGAAGCAGTGGTGTGCATGATGGTAAACGTTCCTGAAGAGCTTCCGGTCGAGCTTCCGGGACTAGGCTCAGTGACGAACAGGGAAGACACCGGTCAAGTCATTAGTGACTTAGTCAGTGGAGCATCGCTGTCGCCGGAACAGAAAACCGAACTACACCGGCTCTTACAAGAGTTTCAAGGTCTGTTCTCTGAGAGGCCTGGTAGGACTTCTGTACTTACTCATGATATAGAACTTACCTCCCCAGAGCCAGTACGATCCAAGGCGTATCGGGTGTCACCCCGCCAGAGCGATATTATGGAGGCTGAGGTAAAGAAAATGCTACAGCTCGGTGTTATTGAGGCAGGTGAGAGTGATTATACCTCCCCTTTGATTTTAGTTGAGGTACCGGGCAAGGAACCTCGTCCTTGCGTCGACTACCGCAGGCTTAATTCCATCACTAAGGATCAAATTTATCCGATCCCTAACATCGAGGAGCGCCTTGAGAAAGTTAGTAGCGCTCAGTTTATTTCCACCCTAGATCTTGTCAGGGGTTATTGGCAGGTTCCACTTACAGAAGAGGCTAGTAGGTATGCGGCGTTCATTTCACCAATGGGAACATTCCGTCCTAAAGTGTTGAGTTTTGGTTTGAAGAACGCGCCATACTGTTTTTCAAGCCTCATGGATAAAGTGTTGCGGGGACAGCAAGAATTCGCTTTACCGTATCTAGACGACGTAGCGATATTCTCCGCATCCTGGTCTGAGCATATGACACACTTGCGGGCAGTGCTAACCCGCCTGCGCGAAGCGGGCTTGACAGTAAAGGCTCCTAAGTGCCAGTTAGCACAGGCCGAGGTTGTCTACCTCGGTCACGTGATTGGTCAGGGTCGTCGCCGCCCCTCTGAAATAAAAGTGGCCGCTGTGCGAGACTTCCCGCAACCGCGCACGAAGACCAATATTCGGTCGTTCTTAGGTGTCGCCGGCTACTATCAGAGGTACATCCCCAGGTACTCTGATATCGCGGCTCCCCTGACGGATGCTCTAAGAAAAACAGAGCCTCAAACAGTCGTCTGGGACGAGACAAAGGAAAGAGCTTTTAGCGCCCTAAAGAGTGCCCTAACAAACCAGCCTGTGCTACGATCGCCAGACTATACAAAAGGGTTCATTGTTCAGTGCGATGCTAGTGAGCGAGGCATGGGCGTTGTACTGTGCCAACGGGAAAAGGGAGAAGTAGAACACCCCGTCCTGTATGCTAGTCGTAAGCTGACCAGTCGTGAGCAGGCGTATAGCGCCACCGAGAAAGAGTGTGCATGTCTCGTGTGGGCCGTTCAGAAATTGTCATGCTATCTAGCCGGCTCGAGGTTTATCATTGAGACGGATCACTGCCCTCTCCAATGGCTGCAGACCATCTCTCCCAAAAATGGCCGCCTCCTGCGCTGGAGCCTCGCTTTACAACAATATTCCTTTGAGGTGCGTTACAAAAAGGGGAGTCTCAACGGTAACGCCGATGGCTTAAGTCGAAGCCCCTAACGTAGGAATCAGCCTAAAAATTGTTTGTTACTGATGTTTTTCTTCCTGAGGCAGGATTTTTTTTAACATATTGCTTTTGTTTAGTGTTTCAAAGTGATGATATGCTTTCTAGTGCAATGTTTCAATTTGTGGACGCGTTCTGAGTGATGCTAGACTGCTGTAAGGAACTAGGCAGTGGTATAAAAAGGGGAAAGAGCCTGGCAGGGCTTAGTGAGGGTTGTGCCGTGCTTGCTGACTGAGCGGTTGAGTTTCAGCGTAGTTCTAACGCTTGCCGGGAACGAGAGCAAAAATGTGAACTCTCCCGAAGTCACTTTGCAGTGTCCCGTGCGAACCTGAACGAGAGAACGAGGCCTTCTCTGTGCGCTGCGCTCAAGAAACGTCGAGGGACGCCCGACTTCGGTTATGAGCATCATCGAGCGACATCCCTCCGGACAGCGGATGCAGTCCTCTGTCCATCGGGAGCTCCTTCCCCCGGCGGGGCGGTCTGTTGCGTTTCGCCTGCGACACGCGGTTTTGCCGGCGCGACTGCGGCGGGGCGGCAGACATTTTGGCCCGTGCGGCGTCGCCGCAACGCTCCCCGCCAGGCGTTTCCAGGCATGTTCCGATGCCACGTGTCTTCATGTGCGTGTGTGAGTGTATGTGCCATTGTGCCCGAACCAGGCGATGCGACAGCAGGGGTCACCCTCTCCTTCCAGTCATTGTGCCTGAACCAGGCGATGCGACAGCAGGGGTCATCCTCTCCTTCCAGTCATTGTGCCTGAACCAGGCGATGCGAAAGCAAAGGGTCACCCTCTCCTTCCAGTCATTGTGCCCGAACCAGGCGATGCGAAAGCAAGGGGTCACCCTCTCCTTCCAGTCTTTGTGCCCGACCGGCGGCAGTGTGCGTCACCTTAGCCCATTGTACAATCACGTGCTCGTCTATTGAGGGGTTCCTTCTTGCCCTCAACTGCGAGAGTATAAAAACAGCTGCCCCCGGACGCCAAGGAGGAGGGCTCCGATTTCTTCTGTTGAGTAAAGTGCTCTCCCGTCTCTCTACTTCGGTCAACCTGACCGCCAACTCTTTGCGATGTTAAAATAAACAAGTTGTTTTGTTGTTACCAGTCGACTCATGCTTTGCCGGGACTTTGGATGCTTCCAGTTGTACCCCAGGCCGCCAGGCCAACGCTACCCTTGGGGCTTGCGACCCAGGTACAACCACGGGCGTCAGCGCCGAGTTCCCAACAACCGATGCCATCGGTGGGATCCAAACACCCTGCAAACATCGACTGCTCGAGGTGCGGATTGCATGTGTGTGGCGTACTGTGCCAGGAAAAACCTTACAGGGAATCTGCTAAATGTCTGAAATTCATCGAGACCGTTCCGCAAGGTTGCGAATGAAGACATATATTAAAGGAAAAGCCAAACTGTTCTGTCAAAAAAATCAACAACTTCCCGGGAGGTTCTGAACGATGCTATATTAAAAGTCAAACTGATCTGCTGAAAATTTCCGTCACAGGATCCCATATCAACTGGTCCCGTCACCGACTTCATTTAATACACGTACGCCTGCGAGTATACGGTGTCGAAAAGCAATACCTAATATGTTGAACACTCACTAGAACGTGGCATTACTTTACTACCGTGAAAGTAGCGTGCGCTAATGTTGAAATTATCTTAGAGGAAGAATGCAATATAAATCCAAGTCAATGAACATTTCGGTAATCGAAATCTCACGTCACGGCAAAAATAACTAACAGAGAACTAAACTATACGAGATTCGTGAAATTTTCTCGTATGAGTACAACTACCACCATCTGTTAAAACTTCTTGAATGGATGCTTTCGCTTCTCCAGTTAACACCTCGGTCACTCTCCCTCTTCTCTGTCTTTTTCTCTGTCAAGGCCCGCAAGCACATTCAAATGCTATTGTTAGCTCATGCTGGCACCGTTACAGATATCACTCAAGACGTGTGCATACGCTTGCATAGACCACTGAAAACTCAGTGGCCCTCCGCCGGTTACCGAGGCCGCCTGCTCTTTACACAACGCTGTTTAAGGAGCTCCGACTCGGGTTGCTGCAATGTTGGCGTTCGTTACGTTTTCGCGTCTGTCTGTGGTGATCGTTCAAAGTCGCCCGCAGGCTCCCTCCCACTAAACGAGCGTACACGAGATCTGAACGGTTCGCGCTGTTAAGCCGCCCACGTGCAAACCGCCACGTTTGATATGCTGCAAAAGTATACCACGTTAGCGACAAAACGAACGTATCCTCTCAACCATTTAACGTCTGCCCGCGGTTGTTAGGCAGAGTCCAAAATCGGCAGTACATGTGCCCACAAAACATCTTACGAGAAACTGTATATACGAGAACACATTTAAAAGAAGAAAAAAAGAAACACGTCTGTCGCGGTAGCGCAACTGTACTCCTTGAGCTGGATTAGACAAAAACGAGTACATCACTTTCAGGAGAAATCGAAATAGATAATCGACTAATTATTCATCTCACTGATAAATTGGAAATTACACACTTCACACGGCACAAGCTTTGTGGGTAGGATGCAGCATGGCGTGCGTCATACACGCATGCGCAATCGCATCGTCGGTAGACCGCATTTCCCCGACGAGTACATTGCCGGTGCACAGGGAGGCACGTTTGCAGTAGGTCGCTCCCCTGCGGCGAGCTTCCGCAGACACCTGTCATGCGATTTTCGGGAATGCCGTACGCGCGCCGCCACACGTGGCGTAATGCTTACGTGTTCGTGCAGTACTAATACTGCCCTGCCACAGGGCGCAACTTCAACGCCGTTGCTGAGGGAGGGAGGGGGGCACACACAAAGAAAAGGCGGGCTCGTATGTTACGCTATCACAAGAACACCGAACCATTCGGGATTATCGCGGAAAACGGGCGCATGCTGCAACCCGATGCTGTGCCAGACAGATGTCGAGGCAAAAGCAGGGACTTCCGAGTGAGTGTAGCAGATTGCCCACATAGGCATAATTACAGTTGAAATAAAGAACGCTGTTATACCGTAATGTCTTCGACACATGAAAGTCGTTTGTGTACCGAAGACTTTTATTCATCCCTGCCAGACCGAGCCCGCCGATCAATATACATCTTCGCCGAGAGGCGGTAATGCGGGTGGCAAATTCAGGCCACCACGCCGTGTTTACATGCACCCTACCACTAATGGGGGGGACCCACCCTTGCTTTCTGTGTTCGTCTCTTGGCTACGTGTATAGACAAGCGATCACCGTACAGCCTCAACCACAAATAGCTCGCGAGCTGCCGAAAGAGAGACTGCGGCAGCCAAAGAGGGGGGGCCTCCTCCGTTCAGCCCTGGTGTTTGGGATATGCGGGAGCTCTCGTTGGACGCCAGACGTAAACCTCCACGTGCACGGTATCGGCGCCAAAAGGGGGAAAAAAAAAAAGAAACAAGCTCGAGCTGGTAGGGGAGCCTGCGAGGAGGACGAGCCTCCGTTTCCAAAAACGAGATGCGGATACGGATGAGCGCGCGTCGGACTCCCGCGTGTTTGTGTACACGCGCGCACATAAGCAAAGCAGGCACGCAGAGCGAGTGGAAGAGGGACCGGAGGGCAACGACCTCGCATGCAATCGCACACCAACAATCCGCGCAAGCCTCACTGCACGTCCCATTGCGCGCTAAGCTGCAACTTGGCTGCGTTACTAACGGCAGATTATAATCCCGCGCGTGTAATCTGTCGCCTACCTGCCAAGTTCGGACAAGCCGAATCCGGAAGATTTTGTGACCGGAGGTGGGGTCGGTGTCGGTGACTGCCGCTGTCACTCTGCAATGCTCTGTGGTATCAACAAAATACCGAGCACTACGGTTGAGCACTACTTTAGAAATAGTTGATACTTTTTTTTTTTTTCGATAGCGTTCCTTGCTGCTTTAAGCCATGACTGACAGTAGGCCTACGCAACGCCGAAGCGGCTGACGCCGAGTAGAACAATGGAGAGTCTAGTGTTGCTGTAGTTGTGGAACGCGACATTCGCTCACTAGCTGAATGAGACTAGGGCCAGGGCGCCCAACAACTCCGTCAGCGTGAAGAGCGGCTCGTGTGGCTGACGAAATAACGCACGTATAGGGTTTCCCTACTACTTTCTTAACAATGCTATGTGCCATGAACGTCCCACTGGATTGGACTGAGTTGGATTTCTTTTGCCAATAAGGCCAGACAACGCAGTGGGTGCGGTAGAAACGGGGCACAACTGCGATTTCCGGGAGATTTTCCTGTCAAGCGTACAACCGGAAGAAATGGCCCCAATCCGGGAATCTCCCCGAGAATCTGGCAGACTTTGCGGGTGTGTCAGTGTCGTCTAAACAAGAACAACATAGACTACATGGTGAATACTACGGACGCGCCAGTATATTGTAGTTATTTCGCGAGTTAGTGTTACGATCGGCCTACAGGGGTACTGCTCTGCAAAGCTATTTCAGCCCACTGCACGTGCTTCGACCGACCCGCGGTGGTGGCGCCCTTCAGAGAACCAGCGAGGACGACAGCACTAACCGACCATGAACTTCCTTCAGAGAACTGCGGACTACGGCGGCGTTAATCCACCATGCGCCTCGTTCGGAGAATCGGTGACGGCAGCAGCGCAGGCCACGTTTGGCGCCCAACGTATTGTTGGTTGATTTGCCGGGTCTTCATGGTCTCTCTCGGCAGAAAGAAGAGCTTCCCTAACAAAAGGGTGCTTTGCGGTACGGGGTCCCCAGGATTCGTCACAGTCTGCTGACACTCGTGCGACTACAGGAGAAAGGCAGCTCTGGAATTTAGAGGCGCAAGATAATGGACAACCGGCGGGTCGACTGCGTTGACGTTGGACGCTGCGAATCGGCGGTGAACTGCCGTTTTCCCTCACCTTGGGATCTAGGGAGCACGGAGTACTTATAAGCGGCTGTTTGTCGCTGCTAGAGTGTGCTCGTGCTCGTCAGTGTGCTCGTGAGTTGTGTGCTCGTTTGCTGTATGCTTCGTCTTGCGTGCTCCATTTGGGAGCCACGCTAGACTGTCGATGTATCTCTTGTTTAAAATGTAAATACTGTAAATAAACCCTGTACGCCTAGTTCCTCCCAAGTTCCTCTCTACGACCTTCAACCCTTACAAATGGTGGCAGCGGCGAGACCGTCCGTTGTTGGATCTGGAGGACAATCGCAATTGCTGTCCCCCAGATTTGGGACCTTGCCGTTGGGTGCGGGAGTTGGCCGAGGTTGAGGAGGACTTGGAGATGAAAACTGGAGGTTTATTTACATTATTTACAGTGAGAGTACAAAGAAATTAACAGTCATAAGGTCATTACGGGCCGGCAGCAACTCGGACGCTGCGGCCCGTGACAAGGAGCTCGAAAGAGATGAATGAAGGAATGCTCTCTTGCTGCTCCCGGTCTCTGGCTTTTAAGCCCTTCGGTGTGTCGAAGTCACGTCACGTTTGGCCAATCGGCGAGCCCGCTCAGGTGTCGTCATTTTCGGCCAATGGTAGGCGCCCGTGCGAGTGTATGTCACATTGGGCTCAGAGGGTCACTCCTTGGGCTCCAATTCTCCGAGGGATTATTTGTCTGCGGTATTTCCTTCCCGGTCTGCAACTGCCTTCACGAAGGCGGATGGCGGTATTGCTGCCAGGGCTTCACGGTGCCTTACAGCAGTCTTGCCTCGGGACTCACGTTACCTGGAACAGTGCCAGGCTCTCGCTACACTTTTGGGAAGAGTCAAGCAGTGGATAGCTCCAGATGTGGCGCACGAGGTGGGGGACGCCAACTTGTTTGGACGTGCCGCGCCTCGGGAACGTGGTAGATCTGCTGCGGCGTTCCTTACTTAGGTGTGGCGCGATTCGATGTGGTCTGGTGAACTCGAAGGAGGCTCCGGAAAAGGTCCCGTATCTAACACCGACAACGCCTACAACTGTGTGCCAGCGGTGGGATCGTCCGACAACTCTAATAACAGCAAAAGAGGCGACTGTAGGTAAAAGAAGCGGTGCTACGACGACCTCAAGGTCAACAGCCTGAAGGAAGGCTCACTGCCATAAGTTGTTCATACACATGCATGTCGTCCAGCTACTGCAGCACAGAACATACGCACGCGCCATAACACCGTGGCTGAAGCCATCGTAGATATGATTATCAAAGTCAGCGATAGCTTCCTTGCGCGACTCCACTGCCCGCCTCCATGCTCTCCCGTGACCCACGACAAACATTGCATGGGCACATCAGCCGACACACTCAGGCGTCACCTCGCTAAGCAAACGCACATTCCACCGTGAAAAAAGTTCTGGTTATTGAAATCTCAAGCTACTGCCGACAACGTAGAAAACATGAGCGCACGTAAAGTTAGACGGCGCTGACACAACGAGACATGCAACATTTTCGTGCGGTCACCATGCAACTATACGCCAAAAATACCCACAGAACATGCATGGCGTACAGCACTGTCACGTATCAACGAGTTCTATCTACAATAATGAGCTGCAAGTTTGAATAGGTGTGAAAGACTGCTACAAGTTAGATATTTTCCATGTCTTGAATAAGTTCTACAGCTAGACCTTCAAGCGAAGCGTGTTTTCAATGCGATTGAAAGCAATTAATACTTGTTGTAAACTAAAGTACGGTTTTAATTTACAGTGCTCATAACATTCTGCATTTTGTAACATTATTACTTTGGAACAAATGTTGCATCATTTCGCAAAGCTATCAAATTTGCAAAAATAATTTGGCAAACTGCAGATTTCCCAGGAATTTAGTTTCCCAGGCTTGCTAGCACTTGGAAGGGTCGAGTTTTAGAATGATTTCGATTCTGTATACCACCTGCAATACCCTCCTGGTTAGATCAGGTGGCTCGTTCCTCCAATCTGGACAAATGTTCCTTCAATTGCGACTTTCTGGGGAAACCGTAGGGGGTTTCCTTTGTAGCTTCGAGCTAACGAGGATATTTCCCCAAGATGATGATGATGATACGCGCATTCCCTTTGAAGTAAGGCGGTAGCACACACAAAAATTTTTGCACCTTTAAGTGTGCTGGTTTGTCCCATGGCTTCCCCTTAAGGGGAAAACTCGTATTGCTGATGGGGGACAAATCAAGTTTTATTTTGTGACGACTTTTTTGTGGAAAGTAAATGTGACGGATGCAAAGAAGGACTACACTAACACTGCAGGAAACAATCTTTCATTGCTCTATCAAACTATCTAGTCAACGTTTCAGTGCGCACCGAACACGTGTCGTCAGAAATGGTAAAGTTTTCAACTACGGCTTTTCTCAGAGCAGTTTTAGTTCGAGCACGCTGTCGCGCATAGGAGAAAAAAGGGGGGGAAAAACCTTAAAGTTAACGGTGCCAACAATAGCCCAAACTAGCAGCTCTAGGAGTTAACCTTACTTAATGTGCATGGCACCAAACTCCTCGTTTTAACCTGCCTTCTCTACATGAACATTTAAACGCTTTTAATGTGTCAATCGTATACATTACACACAGCAGAAAGATTCGCATCCTTTGACGTGCCTCGTACGCCGCAGCAACTAGCTGGCACGCAACGTGCCGCGCGTACGTACCCGTCCCCGTCGAGTGTGATGCGGGCGTCGGCCCAGACGGGAATGACGAGCCCGATGGTGGTGCGCGAGTTGCAGTCGATGCCCAGCAGGCAGGCCTCCTCGGCGCCCAGGGAGCCCGTCCGGGAAACCACGACCAGGTAGCGGGTGCGACCCGCCGGGTGGGCGCTCTCCAGCTTCACCGCCTGCGTCGGACCACGCCCACACTTAGGACAGCTCGGTTCGGTGCGACGAGTGGCAACATTATGGCGAGAACAAACGGGGGGACCAGCGGCAGCATTTTCGAGCATTTACACGCACGATGTAGACAGAAGGAGCAAGATTCGTGCGCCAGTTCCTTTGAATGTGCTTCTCCATGCACCGAGCAGAAGGCAGCGCCATCAAGAGCTTATAATCAGAGTATAGCAATTACCAATAGAAGAACGGGCAATCGTTATTATAAAATTGTTTTTCAAGGGGTGCTGAGGTTAAGTTTTTTCACGGTAAAAAAAATATTTGTTTGTTTTTTTTCTTCCCTAATAGAGTGAAAGTGAAAGCTACTTAGCAACCTGTGTGTTAGTGCTAAGTTTTTGTTTGTTTGTTCTTTCCCAGTAAGTGTAACGCGTGATTTTGATACTTATTGTATAAGTTAAATAATGGAACGAAATGAGCATAGCATGAATCCACTGGTAGCCTATTGTTCCACGCCGAAATAGATTCCTGCTTTATAGGGCTAGCCTTACGTGTTATCGTGTATGCGCTAAATAAACGAGTACCAGGTCGCGTGCTGGTCTCGCGCTGCTCTGCACAACAGGGAGCGGAGATCGTGGCGCTCGCGTCAGCGTCGTCCCACGTAGGCAAGGTATACGCTACAAGTAGGCAAACAGCATTCAGAAATCGTGCTAAGCTTATAGGGTGTACACGATTTGCCGACGTACACGGATTTCCAGGAGAGAAACACGAGAGCACAGCTGAAACGCAACAACCCCAAGAAAACAAGCTATTGCTGGGAGGAAACATTGCGGCTGCAGGCTTTAATCAGCGTTCTACAAAGACAGTGCTTCGACAGAGGAGGCTGCGGTCGGTGCCAGCCAACACGATCGTGCTTGTGCAGTGAAAAAAGCAATGAACGAGCGCACTTGCCGAAGGACGAAAACAAGCATAGCGCAGCAAGAAATCAAGGGCAAAATTAAGGATTCAGAGCACAGTACAGGCGCTAGTTACCGCTGGTCCCGTGCACTGCATCTTTACTGTTGCGCCGTACTTACCAGTTCTTCGGCACGAACCAGCTCACCTAAGAGAAAACGTTTCGGTATGGACTTGCCGGCTCACTGTCTCGGATGCGGGTGGCCAGCAGCTAGCAACCCAGATCTGAGCAATTAAGAATTTAGACCGAAGCGAGTGTGCTGTACCGTGTGGCCATCAAGACGAGGGGGGAGGGGCATCAGACGAAATTCAAGCGCGATCGGCTTCTCGAACCACACATTGTTAATCTATCCTCACAGACGGATATAGCGTCCTTTCCACGTATGCCGAATGTATACGCGTAAATGTACGTTTCTAAAGAATAAATTTCAAGTGGCATACAGAAGCGCTTGTTCTATCTACTCTCTGCCAGTTTTGGTATCTTGTAGTGCTAAGGATGCGTATGTGGGTCTCAAAATCCAAGTAGCTGAAATGGAAGCACTTTTACACAACGCGCGTGTAAGTGCGCCATGTGCCCTTGACCATCGGGACGTCTATTTGTGCCGACTCGGAACTCCAAAGTACGTCGCGTATATCACGTTCGAGGCCGAATTACTGTCCAAAATTATTGTCCCGCACATCGCGTTTCCGGTCACACCTCCGTCCACGCTGTGCGAATTACCCGTTGAATTCTATTTAAACATCTATATAGCCAGCCGTATTTAGATTATTATTTCGCGGGTTGGCTCTTCACCACCATTATGTTATCCTCGTCACGGAACAGCGATCGCCCATCAGAAGAAGCTCGTCTTTCGACGCGCAGCAACCACTTTCAAAGTTAGAGCAACGTTGTGTGCCGTAAGCACAGAGCATCGTAGTTCGCTTAGCGATCGCTTTATCAGTTCTCGGTGATGCGTCGGCACGAATATGGCGAAACAGGCCTCTGTATAGGTGTTTTTTGCAAACTTTCAAACAGTGTTTCAGGTCGATGGGCTGACGAGACACAAAGTCCCAAAGCTACGCAGCGCCGATTATAGGAGTCGCAGAACATTGCGCTCGATCACCAGAATTCCTTTACGCGCGTACAATGTTCGGCACATGAGTTTTTGCAGTCCACCACCCTGTAGGGTGTGGCCATGGCCGGAAGTAAAACCCGCGGCCTGGTCCTCGGCATCAGAAAGCCGCATTCACATATAAGTCGACGTGATCGGCGAGTGGGCCCGCGCACTATCTGCCGCAATCGGTTAAAATTTGGCGACTGTGGCCAGCAGGTACGTACACACGGTACACGATGTCGATTTCGCAATACACGGTTCTTCTGGCCTCGACGAAATCACAAGCAGCCACAAATTAGTCTATCACGGTCAAATATAGAGCCACCATATACAGCAATATGACCGAGATGGTCGGTAACTTCTGGCATGCGAACTTTTGAGACAGACAATACCTTAATACCCCTGTCAAGCGGGCAAGTTAAGTGCACTTACGGGGAGTGCACTTCGGGACCTTGAATGACGCTTTAGGCTACGCGGTGCTAAAAGGGAGAACAGAGCACACTCGCAGTGAAGAAAAATTGGCAACAGACCAAGATCGGATTTTTTGAAGATGTAGATTAAAAAGAAAAAAAAAACTCCTAGAAAGTGATTGTGTTAAGTCGTATTATAAATAAGAACACACTTCAATATTTTTTCAACAAAAATGAAAATATTTTTATTATGAGTCAATGCCGCACAAGACGAATGCCTAGCTAATCCATAACAACATTGTAACGTGCGACGAGGCGGCATGTGATCGTGCGAGAATAGAATATGAGCAAGTTCTGTTCTGATTGTTTGGTTAAAGGCTGTTCAACAACTATAATGAACTTAGGTGCCCTTTTTTATGCATTGCATTTTGTACCATTTAAATCGCTGACGCCGAGGCTAGGCACTCAGCCAGCAAAGTGCGTTCCGTGAACGCCTCGATCCGACCGGAGTGCACTCTTCTGCAAGTGACAGTCCACTTGCGACGTTTAGATTTGGCAAAGTGTAGTTAAACCAAGTGACACTCTCCATAACTACACTTGCCCGGTTGACAAGGGTATTACTTCGTTGGTTTTTTTCCGGGTTTTCTCCAACCCTCAAAGGACGTAGTCTATGCTCGGGCGTAAACAAGCTTTTCTTTATTTTATTTTTAAATAGCTTTTATGCAGTACAAGTACGTTATCAAAGCGTAAGCGTTTGTTACACGGCGTTCTCGTGCATCTACAAGTGCATTTACTACATGCGTTCTCTTGAGTGCCGGCCTCTCACGTGGCGCGCCGACGGGTCGGCTTGTGATGAATTTTCCACGGGCTGTTACTTGAGCACATAAGCATATCGCTTGCACATAAGGCTTTCTCTGCATGCACAAGCTTTCCCCTGCGCCTTCCGGAGGTTCCTGCGACTAGGCAGCGGCGCGAGAGGAAAATCAACACAGTGCTGCAACCGGATAGACAAAACAGCGCCCGTCCACGAGCACGTACCGAACTCGTACGCGATTTGCGATAACGAGGAAAGTGTTCTTTAAACCGCACTCAAATCGCTTTTCACCAAACGGGCCTTCCTTTTTCCTTTGCGACGCTTTGAACCAAACGCGTTTAAACTCAGGGAGGAAACGTTGCGGCGAGTGAAGTCGCAGGCGTAACTAAAATACGGAAGTCACGAAGCGTTCAGCCTAAAATCCTCGGTGACGCGGCAGCAACGCAAATGGTAACTTGCACTGCGCGCGTCCCTTAACAAACGCAAAAAGACGAAGAAATAATATCCCATTACGAACGCATTTGCTCGGACTCCCGGTTTACGTCAGTCGTTTTAAGTCTCCGTGAGTTTCAAAATTGGCCTACCCGCTTTCTTTCTCTCTCTCTCTCTCTCTCTCTCTCTCTCTCTCTCTCTCTCTCTCTCTGTGTCGGAAACGCGCAATTATTCGCCCTTCCGTTCGGCAGTGCCTGTAGCAGCAAGGAAAACGTGCAAAGAAAACGCGCGCGGCAGGAACACTTCGCAGCGCCCGCGCTGAGTCATTCGAAATGTGCAGCTCCGGGGCGAAATCCGCGGTTTCAGGCGGAAACCGCGTGCGTGAGCCTCGAAAGCTTCCTTTATCGCTTTCGCTCAAGAGCTGGGGGCTCGTCGTGCCGGAACAGAGACGCGCTCCACCGCGTCGCCGCCCGCGCTCAAAACGCCGACCAAGCGGCGGCCGACTGTTCTCTGCTCCCGCGGCACGGTGCACGTGCGGGCAACGGAGGAGCGCACACTCGCTACGCAAGACGAGTTCGAACAGCTGAGCTGAAAAAAAAACCAGGGACCAAAACAAAGCCAGACAAGGACGTCGCGGTGGTGACTTCCTCAGTCCTACGTTTTTTAAGCGCAGCTGTTCAAGCTCGTCATATACATATAGTTCGACCAAGTAATACGTCCTCATGCACACTCGTCCTTCCTGAACTACCGCGATTCTACGTGTAGCACTGTTCCCTGTGCAGCGGAAACCGTTTTCCTCCATGGCGATGTTTCTGAGGAAGTCACCATACAGTTACAATTATACGACGACTACGATAATAATAATAATAATAATAATAATAATAATAATAATAATAATAATAATAATAATAATAATAATAATAATAATAATAAATCTAAGGCTTTACGTGCCAAAACCACGATCTGATTAGGAAGCACACCGCAGTGAAAGACTGGATTGACTCTGGTCACCTGCGGTTGTTCAACGTGCACGTGAAAGCACACGAGCGTTTTTCGCACTTCGTCTCCATCGAAATGCTGTCGCTGCGGACGGGATCGAACCCGCGCGCTCGAGCTCAGCAGCGCATGCGTCATAGCTCCCGAAATATCGCGGCGGGCAAAAAGTAGACGACGTCACACCGGCAGACCAATCTCGGCGTCGCACCTATTAACTTCTCCAAAACTTCTCGCTCTACACGGGCGAAGCTATACATGCGACAACGAAGATGCCAAGTACAGCTACTGACGCGACACAGAGAGCACCCGGGAATGGGCAAAGGACGCCTTTGTGCTGAGCAGTTCACGCGAAACTGTCGTACAAATGCTGCCCCCATTAACATCTGTTCAACTTCAGTGTTCACTATACTCACTTGCCGCTCACTCTACCCGCTTCGCGAGCTCAATCTAAAATACGAGTGAAAACAATTTAATAACATATCCCTACAATTAAAACAATATTCCTTCAGTGCTCTACAAGCGCTTCCTTAAACCAATAGCTACAAATAGCCAGCACGCTTTTCTAGCGCACTATCGAGTGCATTCACTATCGAGTGCATTCGGAAGCGCTGGCACAAAAGGGTCACTGCATGATATAGCAAGCGATAGGCGGCATGCGCTAAGGTTGGGGGGTACATCCGCATGAAAAGTGCGACAAAGCGAGAAGCACTGAAGGAACTAGTGCCCGAAAGAAACCACACAAGAGGCGGCCGACCGATAAGCAAAAAGGGGTCGTTATGGTGACGTGGACGATCTGAACGGCCGACAACGCAGCCCCAACCACAGTTTCAAGCAATAATTACTGGAGGGAACTGTGGCGCCCGTGTCTACGGCAGCTGCAAGCAGGGCAAGTTCGGCCAGCGTGGAAATGATGGCTATTAAATGGATTTGCCTGAACTTCATCCTTCTGGCTTTAAATGGCTTGGTAACTTTGCAAAGTTATCATTTTTAAGAAGGCACTGCGTTACGCGTAACTCAGTAAGCATTATTGAAATTGTCCGACGGCAGGATTCAAACACAAGACCACTAGCACAGAGGCCCGATATTGAAACCGTTACGCCATGGACGCATGCATCGAAAGGCGGGACCAGTGAAATCGGCGATTATTCACGTTGCTTGTATTACCTTTCGCATTAAAAAGAAAGTATAAATTGCTTCGAAATTTCGGCCAATTTAGCCCAGATAAAGCGTAATAAACGAAGCCACACAAACGTCTGTAGCCCCAAGCACGAACATGAGACAAATTCGTGCACTACCCATCATTCCCGTGGCGGCTGAACGATCGCGGCGGCATAGTTCCCCCTCTTAATTGCAGGGAAACACTGCGGCGTCAACAGCCCACGCAGCCGAACGCAAGTGTCCATCGAAATGCACTGTGCCAAACTGCTTAAATTAGGGACGAAGTAGCGGAGAGCTTCACATTAATTGCGACTGCACGGTCCTTCGAAGCGCACGAAAGCAACGATATACGGGAGTGTTTTTTGCGCGTCAAAACGCGGCCGCCACTATGCGTTATTGGAAAAAAGTAGAGTGCAGCTACATGAACGACGCGACATGAAGACACGAGCAAGCGCTGTCAATGCAGCTGCGAACGCGCGTTCGAAAACGCGCTCGACTTGCACGAACACTGCGCGCACATGCGCCGGGCTCGCGCGACCTTCCTTCGACCACGTGCCGCAAGCACCAGCGCTGCTCACCAACCGAGGCAGAGCTCCGATCCGCAGTTTGGCCGGCCGCTAAAAGCGCGCGCTTCACCCCCCCCCCCCCTTCCCAGCAGAACCTTTCTTTTGTGTTAAAGCAGGCGGGAACACGTGGCTTCTAGCTCCTCTCCAGTTATTATTATTATTATTATTATTATTATTATTATTATTATTATTATTATTATTATTATTATTATTATTATTATTTTGCAAAGGAAAGGTACACTGACCGTCTCGCTTCGCAAACATGCCTGCTATCGTGTATTCGGTCAACGCGAACAGTCCCGAAAGGTTCTGTAGCCCACTGTTGCGTTTCGCCTGCGACACGCGGTTTTGCCGGCGCGACTGCGGCGGGGCGGCAGACATTTTGGCCCGATCGTCGTCGCCGCAACGCTCCCCGCCAGGTGTTTCCAGGCGCGACTGCGGCGATGCGACCGCAAAGGATCACCCTCTCCTTCCAGTCATTGTGCCTGAACCAGGCGATGCGACAGCAGGGGCACCCTCTCCTTCCAGTCATTGTGCCCGAACCAGGCGATGCGAAAGCAGGGATCACCCTCTCATCCCAGTCTTTGTGCCCGACCGGCGGCGCTACGACAGTGTGCGTCACCATTAGCCCATTGTACAATCACGTGCTCGTCAATTGAGGGGTTCCTTCTTGCCCTCAACTGCGAGAGTATAAAAACAGCTGCCCCCGGACGCCAAAAGGAGGGCTCCGATTTCTTCTGTTGAGTAAAGTGCTCTCCCGTCTCTCTACTTCGGTCAACCTGACCGCCAACTCTTTGCGATGTTAAAACAAACAAGTTGTTTTGTTGTTACCAGTCGACTCTTGCTTTGCCGGGACCTTCGGATGCTTCCAGTTGTACCCCAGGCCGCCAGGCCAACGCTACCCTTGGGGCTTGCGACCCAGGTACAGCCACGGGCGTCAGCGCCGAGTTCCCAACCGATCGCGCCAGCGGTGCGATCAAAACATCTGGTTGGCAGCGGTGAGATCGCCTCCGACTTCAAACAACTGTCTGCCAGCGGTGAGATCGCGACAACGGAGGCCAGCAGCGAAGAGATGCAGTTGACTGTATGCTGAGCAGCTCAACGACGATCCGGGAGCAGTGCAACGAGCCCTGTGTGACGACTGGTTGCCTGCAGCGGAACGACTGCGCGGAATTCCTGCCTGCGAGGTTTGGTGAGTGCGGGACTTTCTTCTTCTGAGCTTTGCCAGGCTTTTGTTAGTGTCAGAAACAGAGCTGGTAATTGTGGTTGTCGTTGCTGCCGGGTTAGTTTGCGGCAAGACAATAGTAAGCAGTAGAGAAAGCAGCATTCAGAGCAGCCATGGATTTGAAGTCGTTGCGCAAACCGAAATTGTTGGAGCTTGCAAGAGAGTTGGGTCTGGATGTCTCAGACAAACTCAGAAAACCAGAACTGCTAAAGGCTATTCTTGAGTTAGAGGCTGAGGATGACGAGCTGTCGGAATGCCTTGAGACTATTGAGGAGAGGTCAAAAAGACAGGAGCGCGAACTTAAAGAGCAAAAAGAGAAACAGGAGCGCGAACTTAAAGAGCAAAAAGAGAAACAGGAGCGCGAACTTAAAGAGCAAAAAGAGAAACAGGAGCGCGAACTTAAAGAGCAGAAAGAAAAAGAAGAGCGTGACCGTCAACACGCTTTGGAAATGAAGCGTCTTGAGGTAGAGATGGAACGCGCTCGTAATGGAAGTCAGGCACACGGTGCAGGAGAACGCGTATTGTTCAAAATGACTGACCTGATGCGGCCGTTTAAGCTTGGAGAGGACATTGGTTTGTTCCTGGTTAACTTTGAGCGAACGTGCGAGAAGCAGGGGTTCTCTCGGGAAACGTGGCCACAGCGCTTGCTCACTTTGTTACCCGGCGAGGCGGCCGACGTAGTCGCTCGCTTGGATAGAGAGGAGGCAGAGGATTTCGACACAGTGAAATCGAGTCTTCTAAAAAAGTACCGGCTGTCTGCGGAGGCGTTCCGTCGGAAGTTTCGGGAAAATGAGAAAGGCAGAAGTGAGTCATATACAGAGTTTGCGTATAGGCTTATGTCAAACATGCAGGAGTGGCTCAAAGAAGAGAAAGCGTTCGGTGACCACGATAAAGTTCTGCAGTGTTTCGGGCTAGAACAGTTTTATAGTCGGTTACCGGAGAACGTGCGATACTGGGTCTTGGATAGGCCAGACGTTTGTACCGTGGCTAAAGCCGCTGAGCTAGCCGAGGAGTTTGTGACGCGTCGGGCTCGCGGAGCTAAGGACGGTCAAAAGGGTGAATTCGGCTCGAAGTTTGAGAGGCCGAAGTTCACACCCATGAGAGCAAAGGGGAACACGCGTAGTGCGGATGCGAGTGGAAGCAGTGCGACCGAACCTAAGGAGACGGCGGCAGCCGAAGCCGAACGCAGAAAGCGGTTCGAGATGAGGCAAGCGCGCGTTTGTTATACGTGCCAGAAGCCGGGTCACTTTTCGGCGCAGTGTCCGGAAACAACACCAAAAGTTGTGTTTTTTTCAATAGGCAGCACTGACGAGAACATGAAGCTTCTCGAGCCTTACATGCGAGACCTCCTCGTGAACGGGAAAGAGTGCCGAGTGCTTCGCGATTCCGCAGCTACGATGGATGTAGTTCACCCGTCTTACGTAGAACCCCATATGTTCACGGGCGAGTGCGCATGGATCAAGCAAGCCGTGGAAGCTCATAGCGTGTGTCTGCCAGTAGCAAAGGTGCTTATTGAAGGACCTTTCGGAGCGCTTGAGACGGAGGCGGCAGTGTCATCTATGTTGCCACCCCAGTACCCGTACCTATTTTCAAACAGGTCCGATCGCCTCCTGCGCGAGAAGGGGCTTTTGTTTGGTGAAGCTAGTGTTCAGGCCTTAACCAGATCGAAGGTTCGGGAGCTCGCTGCAAAGGCGGTAGTTGCGGGGCCGACGTTATCAAACAACGAAAAAGGGTCAGAGGCGCAGCAAGCTGATATTCAGAGCACGCCCGAACTGAATAAACTTGAGTCTGTAACGTTAAAGGCGCCAGATACTGGAGAGGAAACGCCCGACACGGGAAAGCTAGAAGAGCTATCTACTGATTTGCTCATCGCGCCTACGTCCGACGGACTTAATAGGTTGCTAAAAGTCAGCCGGTCGGCTTTGATAGCCGAGCAAAAAAAGGATGGCAGCCTGGAAAACGTGCGCTGCAATGTCAAAGAAGGTATCGCCAGGAAAACTGCGCGTTTTGTGGAAAGAGGTGGAGTCCTGTACCGGAAGTATCTAGACCGCCGAGGAGTGGAGTTCGATCAGCTGATCGTGCCTCAATGCTATCGTCAGGATCTGTTGCGCTTGTCACACGGGGGTTCGTGGTCCGGACACCTAGGAGTTAAGAAAACTAAGGACCGTCTCTTGCAAGAGTACTATTGGCCAGGGTGTTTTCGGGACGCAGACCATTTCGTGAGGACATGTGACACTTGTCAGCGGGTGGGCAAACCAGGGGACAAATCAAGGGCGCCGTTGAAATTGGTACCTATCATTACGGAGCCTTTTAGACGGCTCGTTATTGATACAGTGGGACCTCTGCCGGTAACAGCCACGGGGTACAGACACATATTGACTGTGATCTGCCCAGCGACAAAGTTCCCTGAAGCAGTGCCGCTTAAAGAACTCAGCTCAGTTGAGATAGTCAATGCACTACTGTCCATATTTGCGCGAGTTGGTTTTCCTGCAGAAATTCAATCAGATCAGGGCACAGTGTTTACTAGCGCTTTGACGACAACTTTTCTCGAAAGGTGTGGGGTAAAGCTGCTACACAGCTCAGTGTACCACCCACAGTCGAATTCCGTTGAGAAGCTCCACTCCGTCATGAAGCGCGTGTTGAGAGCCTTGTGTTTTGAACATCAAACTGACTGGGAGCTGTGTCTGCCTGGGGTGATGTTTGCTTTAAGGACCGCGCCGCATGCGGCTACGGGGTTTTCGCCAGCTGAACTGGTGTACGGTCGCTCGCTTCGGTCTCCGCTTCGCATGCTTCGAGAATCGTGGGAAGGTAGGGGCGACGACCCAGTCGTGGTGGAGTACGTACTTAAGCTCCTCGAACGCTTAAGAAGGGCACAGGAGTTGTCAGGTGAAGCAATGACAAAGGCCCAGCAGAGGGCCAAGGTTTATTATGATCGGACAGCCAGGGCCCGTCGTTTTGAGGTGGGCGATGAGGTCATGATATTGCGCACATCGCTAAACAACAAACTAGACGTGCAGTGGGAGGGCCCAGCACGAATTGTTCAGAAACTGTCGGACGTTAACTACGTGGTAAGTCTGCCAGGAAAGCTTAAAGCACAGCAAGTTTACCACTGTAATCTGCTCAAACCTTATAGACAAAGGGAAGCAGTGGTGTGCATGATGGTAAACGTTCCTGAAGAGCTTCCGGTCGAGCTTCCGGGACTAGGCTCCGTGACGAACAGGGAAGACACCGGTCAAGTCATTAGTGACCTTATCAGTAAAGCACCGCTGTCGCCCGAGCAGAAAACCGAACTACACCAGCTATTACAAGAGTTTCAAGGTCTGTTCTCTGAGAGGCCTGGTAGGACTTCTGTACTTACTCATGATATAGAACTTACCTCCCCAGAGCCAGTACGATCCAAGGCGTATCGGGTGTCACCCCGCCAGAGCGATATTATGGAGGCTGAGGTAAAGAAAATGCTACAGCTCGGTGTTATTGAGGCAGGTGAGAGTGATTATACCTCCCCTTTGATTTTAGTTGAGGTACCGGGCAAGGAACCTCGTCCTTGCGTCGACTACCGCAGGCTTAATTCCATCACTAAGGATCAAATTTATCCGATCCCTAACATCGAGGAGCGCCTTGAGAAAGTTAGTAGCGCTCAGTTTATTTCCACCCTAGATCTTGTCAGGGGTTATTGGCAGGTTCCACTTACAGAAGAGGCTAGTAGGTATGCGGCGTTCATTTCACCAATGGGAACATTCCGTCCTAAAGTGTTGAGTTTTGGTTTGAAGAACGCGCCATACTGTTTTTCAAGCCTCATGGATAAAGTGTTGCGGGGACAGCAAGAATTCGCTTTACCGTATCTAGACGACGTAGCGATATTCTCCGCATCCTGGTCTGAGCATATGACACACTTGCGGGCAGTGCTAACCCGCCTGCGCGAAGCGGGCTTGACAGTAAAGGCTCCTAAGTGCCAGTTAGCACAGGCCGAGGTTGTCTACCTCGGTCACGTGATTGGTCAGGGTCGTCGCCGCCCCTCTGAAATAAAAGTGGCCGCTGTGCGAGACTTTCCGCAACCGCGCACGAAGACCGATATTCGGTCGTTCTTAGGTGTCGCCGGCTACTATCAGAGGTACATCCCTAGGTACTCTGATATCGCGGCTCCCCTGACGGATGCTCTAAGAAAGACAGAGCCTCAAACAGTCGTCTGGGACGAGACAAAGGAAAGAGCTTTTAGCGCCCTAAAGAGTGCCCTAACAAATCAGCCTGTGGTACGATCGCCAGACTATACAAAAGGGTTCGTTGTTCAGTGCGATGCTAGTGAGCGAGGCATGGGCGTTGTACTGTGCCAACGGGAAAAGGGAGAAGTAGAACACCCCGTCCTGTATGCTAGTCGTAAGCTGACCAGTCGTGAGCAGGCGTATAGCGCCACCGAGAAAGAGTGTGCATGTCTCGTGTGGGCCGTTCAGAAATTGTCATGCTATCTAGCCGGCTCGAGGTTTATCATTGAGACGGATCACTGCCCTCTCCAATGGCTGCAGACCATCTCTCCCAAAAATGGCCGCCTCCTGCGCTGGAGCCTCGCTTTACAACAATATTCCTTTGAGGTGCGTTACAAAAAGGGGAGTCTCAACGGTAACGCCGATGGCTTAAGTCGAAGCCCCTAACGTAGGAATCAGCCTCAAAATTGTTGGTTACTGATGTTTTTCTTCCTGAGGCAGGATTTTTTTTTTAACATATTGCTTTTGTTTAGTGTTTCAAAGTGATGATATGCTTTCTAGTGCAATTTTCCAATTTGTGGACGCGTTCTGAGTGATGCTAGGCTACTGTAAGGAACTAGGCAGTGGTATAAAAAGGGGAAAGAGCCTGGCAGGGCTTAGTGAGGGTTGTGCAGTGCTTGCTGACTGAGCGGTTGAGTTTCAGCGTAGTTCTAACGCTTGCCGGGAACGAGAACAAAAATGTGAACTCTCCCGAAGTCACTTTGCAGTGTCCCGTGCGAACCTGAACGAGAGAACGAGGCCTTCTCTGTGCGCTGCGCTCAAGAAACGTCGAGGGACGCCCGACTTCGGTTATGAGCATCATCGAGCGACATCCCTCCGGACAGCGGATGCAGTCCCCTGTCCATCGGGATCTCCTTCCCCCGGCGGGGCGGTCTGTTGCGTTTCGCCTGCGACACGCGGTTTTGCCGGCGCGACTGCGGCGGGGCGGCAGACATTTTGGCCCGATCGTCGTCGCCGCAACGCTCCCCGCCAGGTGTTTCCAGGCGCGACTGCGGCGATGCGACCGCAAAGGATCACCCTCTCCTTCCAGTCATTGTGCCTGAACCAGGCGATGCGACAGCAGGGGCACCCTCTCCTTCCAGTCATTGTGCCCGAACCAGGCGATGCGAAAGCAGGGATCACCCTCTCATCCCAGTCTTTGTGCCCGACCGGCGGCGCTACGACAGTGTGCGTCACCATTAGCCCATTGTACAATCACGTGCTCGTCAATTGAGGGGTTCCTTCTTGCCCTCAACTGCGAGAGTATAAAAACAGCTGCCCCCGGACGCCAAAAGGAGGGCTCCGATTTCTTCTGTTGAGTAAAGTGCTCTCCCGTCTCTCTACTTCGGTCAACCTGACCGCCAACTCTTTGCGATGTTAAAATAAACAAGTTGTTTTGTTGTTACCAGTCGACTCTTGCTTTGCCGGGACCTTCGGATGCTTCCAGTTGTACCCCAGGCCGCCAGGCCAACGCTACCCTTGGGGCTTGCGACCCAGGTACAGCCACGGGCGTCAGCGCCGAGTTCCCAACCGATCGCGCCAGCGGTGCGATCAAAACACCACCGATAACGAACGCACCGTGAATGGCACCACGTGACGCATATGCACGCTACTGAAAAAAATTTACGGGTTCTTTACTTAACTGAAGTAAGAGAGCAACCCCAGCCATATTATAAGCGGATCGGTTGAGAAACATTAAAACGACATGGCAATTTAGACCAATGGTGTTGCCACCATAAAGATTGGAACGAAAGTAAATGGAAACAGCAAACGAGTTTTGGTTTTCCATTACTGCTTGCCAAGCCTCCCTCCGCTCGCAAAGTGATTGACCTGTTTGCAATTCCGAAAACGTGACCTACAGCTCGACGGTGTATCTCTTAGTGCGACCGCGCCTTGTTCTTAAGGCTTGAGACCGTAGATCATGCCGTAGCGTTTCCAATTTATAAACAAACGTGCCACCATATTCGGCTCCGATTTATAGACTTTGGGCAGTCGTTTGGAAGCGCCACGACAAGATATGCCTAAGTTGTCAGCCTATATTCCTCGTCATACATTTACCTTGAAGGATACACCAACACAAGCGAACTGCCAACAAGCGTCTCTTGATCAGCGTGGGATCCCGCCGCAAACGAGAACTGCGCGCTGTGCAGCACTGTTGGCCAGCGTGATGGA
This sequence comes from Dermacentor variabilis, assembly GCF_050947875.1. NCBI lineage: Eukaryota > Metazoa > Arthropoda > Arachnida > Ixodida > Ixodidae > Dermacentor > Dermacentor variabilis. The sequence continues at coordinate 141,266,018 of NC_134570.1, read as the reverse complement.
ACAAGGTAAACCGAGTATAGGATCCGGGCTCGGCGCATGTAAAGGAACTGCGGCGAAATATACGGCACGCGATTCGAACAAGCCGCGTCAAGCTCCAAGTATTCGCCCACGTTCTCAGTTTTCATCAGCGAACGAGCCTCCCCGTCTTCGACAGCACAACGATCGTTGAGATATACGACACGTTGAGCGCGCTCACACAGAAGAAGGCCGCACAGGTGTTTTTCCTCATAGCGCGGCCGCTTATTCGCAACGCGAGCCACAGCAAACAGGAAAATCGGGCCGAGATTGCATTCAACGCCCCCGCACGGGCGCTGTTCGCTTAATCCAGGCGTGTTCTCACCCGCCCACGAAATACCGCGCACTGCGTGGCCGCGTGCGGGACATCGGCGGCCAAGCTATACATTTCCCAAGCATTCTATCAACTGCGGTGAAGCACCTCCATCCACGCGCCACCGCCGCTTTCAGGTCGGCGGAAACGTGGATGGAGGGGCTTTAAGCTGCGGGAGAAGGGATACGCGGAACAGAGAGGAGGGAGGGGGAAAGGAGTTCAAGTGACAAACCGTGTTATACACCGCCTCTTCACTGACCGAGCGCACAATGGAGAGAGCATGCACTGCGTCACTCCGGGCCGCTGCAACCGTTGGGGAACAAGCGCGGCTCCGCACCTTTGCGTGGTGCGCCGAAGCGTTGAGAGGAGGAGTAATGAGATTATTACGAGCGCGGCCCTGTAAGGCGTCGCACGAGACTTGTTGCCAGTTCGAGACACCGGCATACGGTTCGATTGCGCTCAATTATACGCGACGCTGCAGGGACGCAGTGTATAGCTTGAACGATTGTTTCAAGCGATGGCTTATGGGAATTATCGCCGCGAGGTGCAACGCCTGCGCAACAAGCTATGCACAATAGTGAGCGCACGCAGGTCTGTAGCCGCTGCTACGCTTGCGCCCCGTAGATTCCCCAGTTTATTTCCCCCACGAATCGGCCAGGCCGTGAAGAAGGAATGCGGCATTTCGTCTTAGTCTCCAACGTCTAACGGATGTGCGAGTCCCGAAAAGGAAAACAACTCGAACATAGAGTCAAATAACTATTGTGGCCTAGATTACCCTGAATCGGTAAAGCATAGGGCACGGTCAAAGAAGTCAAGTTTTCTATGCACAATTTTCTATAGTGAGGCGTGAGCGCAGCTTAACATCCGTTAACACCCACTTCGAGCGAGCGGTTCTGGGCGCGTTAAAGGGCAGCGCCTCGTTCTGCTGCACCACCGCCTGCCTCGTGTGCGTGCCAGAACGCAGGCTGAGGGCCCGCCCGGCGGTCTCTATAAATTGGCGCGGTCACGTGCGCATGTTCCGAAGCGGCCGCCGCGCGCGTTGCGCCACACGAGAGCGGCTTTCGTTTGCGCAAACGGCCCTGCCCCACGCCTCGCAAGACGCACACAGGCGTGGATACGCGGCGCAGTTGTTTCAGCAGCGCGCTTCGACACCGCTACACGGACAGGCTGAACGCACAAGCGAACCAGAGGCGGCAACACGAGTTCCTTGTGAAAGGCCGCAGCACGCGACACGCGAGCTTTTCTGTTGTGTGTGTGCGCGCGAGCGCGCGCGTGTGTGTGTGGGTGGGGGGGGAGGGGGGGAGTGCGCGCGCGCGCATTAGTGTGGACTTGCGCCACATGCCCAGAGCGAGGCGCGTTGCCCTCGAACTTAGCTGCAGCAGGACGAGGCCTCTGCGAACCCTTTCGACGCGAAGCCTGCGCGGCGAGCTCACACGCGGCTGTATAACCGCCAGCTCGTCACAGTCGGGGCAACAAAGAGAGGGAACTACAAGCGAAAGCTCCGGACCGTTCAAACAGCAAATATAGCGCGCGAATTTCTTTTGTACCGCTTTTCTTGTCCTCTTAACGAAGCGAGTCACGCGAACGCGATTGAAGCGATCACAATAGCGGCGCGTACACCGCAAGAGGTGGTCCGCGCCGCCCTGACGTAACGGAAAAAGCCCACTGCTACTGAATAGCTACGCGTTAAGGGCGCAAACTAGCCGTGTAACGTAGCGCCCACCACCGTTACATCCTACAAAGGAGTACACCATTCGGGAGGACGCTCCCCTGTAGGCGCGACGCTTGGCGCGGAACGAGCCGTGCGAGAGCCTCGCGGGGGGACTCGCAATTGCTGTCAACTCCATACACCGCCCACGAAGGCAACTCGCTACACGCACACACCCCGCAAAATAAAGCGGACGCTCACAACGCCGGCAGTCGACGCGCGAGAAGGGGTCGCAGCATAGGCGGTGCACTTGTTGCACCGCGCGCGCGCCGTTCGGCCGGGTCTCCGAGGAGCGGGGGCCGCGGGGTAATCGGAGTAATTAAGCCCCGCGCGCGCCCACCCAGGCGGAGCGCGCTGCCCCCTTCGTACATAGGCCTGTACGTCCAGCGGCTACCTGTGTTCGCGTGCAGCCACGCTACACGGTGCTGCTGCTGCTGCTCCTGCCGGGATCCCCGCCCCGGCCTCGTTTCTACGCCCTTCCGCAAACACCGTCGAGTTTCGACACACCCGATATACGCGGCGAAAGGCAGCGAGCGTGTGTGCAGGTGGGAAGGCGAGACCCGTAAATTGAGCGCATCGAAGCTTGAGCAACCTCGCTTTCGGACAATTTCCGAACGTTGCGCGTGCGCCTATACATGTACGCGCTAACGCCCCTTCGTGGCACAATTCAATAAGCAGCCTTGCCCCGCACCTGCCACGTACGCGGATCAGTCGCGGTCCACGGACGTCGCCAAACGCCGAGCTCCTGCTACAAGCAATGGTGTAGTGAAGACAACGTTAAGCTTAAGCTGCGCTGTAAATATGTCAGCCCTGCCGAGAGCGAAGAATGTGCGCGTTAAGGAAAACAGCACGAGGAGCTATAGGGGAAGGGCCTGCATGCGCGGCTGCCACCTTCAATTTCCCGCATCAGCTCTTTTTGACGCCTTAATACCGAGGCACTGTGAGGCAAGACTACAAAACAGTTTGTTAAATATAAACGAATAAGCACGAAAGCTCAACCCAACGGGTTTCGTAAACATTTCAAGGAAGGGACGGCATAAGTGTTCCGAGCGGACTGGGGAAGAGGCTTAATCCCACACTTAACAAAGGGATCGTACAGGCCCCACCGCACGCTTTTACAGTAGAATGTTCGCTTTTAGTAGAATTGTTCAAGACAACAAAAGCGGCGTAGTCGTCGGCTACGTAGTCGATATCAGCGAACAATAGAACTGAGGGCAGGGTGGCCCAACGTTTATGGCCAGCATTCGTCGGTGTCGCCAATTAATGGATGTCATCAAAGCCACGGCCCCTCCACCAAGTGTACATGGCAGTGCGTTTGACTACGCGAAGGCATATGCATTTCGCGCATATAACGAAGTGCGGCGGCAGTGCCCGCCGTTCTAGCGGCAAACGACAGAAAACACAACGGGCGAAAGTAAACGTTTCTTGTCAGGAGAACCACCCATTGGTGGTCGCTGCGCCCGAAATAACGAACGAACAGTGAGACCGCACGAAGCTCTGGGAGGAAAACGGGGCCAAGGATATACTACGGCGAGCGACCGTGTACCCCCCCCCCCCCCCCCCGCTCCCACGTCCGTCAACGGAGACGGAAGGCGAACAGATTGGCGACGCGAAGAGGAGGGCGGGAAGCGTTTCCTGGCGCGGGGACCGCGAAGCGCGACCAGACGACCCAGAGCGCCCGCCGGCGACAGAGACGTCGGCTTCGAGTGACGGCGGTACTGCGCGGCGAACAAGGAGGGGGAGAGAGGACGCACCGTAAGCGGCGGTGGAGGAGGTGGAGACCAGAAGGTGGGGCAGGCGCTCGGGCAAGGCTCACGTTGGAGTTCAGTTCTGTTCGGTGGGCGAAGACAGGCTACAGACATCACATAGCAAGCATAGCACCAGGCGTAGGGACATGCGGGTCAGGCCTTTGCCGAGGGCGCGAACCACGACAGACACCTGCAGATACTTCGCTGCACGGGCTCTCGGCGCTCGAAACGGAGATTCAACAGGCTCGCTAGGGCGAACAGCCAAACGCATGTCTCGCCGCGGGCAAGCATGTCGATCGAAAACTTTGCGACACGACCGCCGTCATCGCGACTCCTGGTGTGTTCGCAAAACGGTGCGAATGCTACCTCATTCGACGGGGTGCAAAATAACGACGTCGATGATCCGAAAATACGTGAAGCACGCGAAAGAATGACCTCTCTCACCAACGGAAACGATAGAAGGCTGTCTGATGAGCAATGCGAGTGTGGGGCCACATCTGGCGGTGTTCCAGAGTTTTCTTTTTATCCTTTTTATCTCTAAAAGAGGCAAAGCGCAGTAGCAATTACTCACCATTCCAACCGCAATCGGCAACTGTGGAGTATACGATGCAACAGATAGGTGTACCACCTCGTCACGGAAACCGGACGAGACTGAACCTATGCGGAACGATTCGCAGGCGTTGACCTCGCATCTAGGGTGACCGCCCGTTCCGCGACTCGCGGGAATGTCCGTCACTGAGGGCTATTGTCTCGCGACCCGCAAGAGATACGAAAATCTTCAAAAAATGACTTGCATTTCACGCTTTATTATTACTGTTCGGCAGCGCCTTGAGTTCGGCTGCATCTGGCCACCCTGTTTGAGGACGTGTTAGCTGCAAGCACTCCCAAGCTTCCAAAAAAGCCAGCCAGCCGCGCGGTTCACAGCGGCGACGAATGCTTCCGGCGCCAGCTGCGCGCGCCGTCGCCCCCCCCCCCCCCCCGCCCCCTTGATGTGGGCCCCCCGGTTGAACACGAGCGCGCATTCGCGTCTTACCACCCACTGGCAGTGGCAACGAAGCAACTTCAGTGCTTGGGCTCGCAGCGCGAACTAACGTTCAGTGACCTCGCGAAGGTTGTTGCAGGGTTCCAGTTGACATTGGCCATGAACATGGACGAGCTGTATGATGAATTGCGCTGTCGGCAGCCAGCAATCGGCGCCTTGTCGCAGTGAAATAAAAATAAAGGAATGTTTAGGAAACAAGTGGAGCAGCTGGCTCAAAAGTGCTGCTTTTTCCAAAGCTGACTGTAGTGCGCTGTCAGTTGTGCTGAGCGACTTCTTTCTTTCACTCGTGACGGGAGCTTGGAGCAGTGAACGAAGCCGATGCAGCGCAGATCTGATCAAGGCCAAAATATTGGTAAAGACAAACCATGAGCAAACCTGCCAGGTGTTCTACCAGTTCGTGCGATCAGACCAAGCCATGTTAGAGGCGGTTCGGTCTGACGAGATAAATGACTCTGTGATAAATGATAATGAGCCAAGCGGCGTCGAGTGCTTCCCGGGCTCTTAATCAGTAATGTGTGGAAACTAAGCAACAGTTGTTTTGCGAGTGACAATTTTTTTAGCTGCCAAATTTTTACGCTGATATTATTAACTTTGTTTCGCGTCGGAGCACACTACAGTGATGTATATATAAAATAGTTCTGAACTTCAACTTTTACCAGTTACTCTATTTCCCTGTTTGAGAGATTACAAAATATTGCAAGAGAAAATTTCTCCCCTAAAGCTAAAAAATAAATTACTGTAGTTAATTTCTCATCGTGCTGTGTCGACAACCCCCCACCTCCGGTCAGCGTGTCCCGCATTGCGCCAGTAAGAAGGTGGTCACCTTACTCGTCTCTAACCCAATTACACCAAACCTCGTTAGGGCAGCTCTCTGCGCAAAGGAAGAAACAAGAACGCGTTATCAACTGCCGCTGCGACTTTACCGCATCAATGTCACTTTTTGCGAACATCGTCGCGCTACCCTCACAACTGGTTAGCACGAATCTCGCACGGGAGCAGACAGTGCGTTGTCGTCCAACGACGCGTTCCGTAGAACGTCTATAGTGCGCAGATGAGAAGGCCGACTGCGCTCCTTGGCGGAATTTTCCCAGGAAGCAAGACACCGGAATAGCCGAGCTTAGGGCGAAAGCGCGAGGTCTCCATGGGGCGAGATGGAGAGAGTGACAAGAAAAAGAAAGAGAACAGCACACAGAAAAAATAACGGCGCCTGTTTTCGGGAAACCTCGTCGCTTTCCCAACGGACTCGGATGTCACCGGTCCCGCGCCGGAAGCCGCGACACATGCGCGGGACTCGCACGCAGAATACGAGAAAGCAGCTGCGCGCCCGACGCTCTGCCGGCGCGCGCTTCGCAAGGCGGCGGCATCGAATTAACAGCACGCATGGAGCAGCGATCGCGGTGCGCCCCGACGATACAGCGATAACCAGCGCGGTACACTTTCGCGATCGAACGAGAGACGGGAATTTCGAAGCTCGCAGTGCCAAACTTTTCGTACACGCACGCGCGCGTCGAACCTACGTTTTTGTTTGGTTTTGTACGGAATACACGCATAAAAAAATAAAGGGCCGTTCAGCTCATATATTCTAAGTGTCTGCAAACGCGCTGCACCGCATCTCGGCAACTTCAACGACACTGTGTACGTTACGTCAACGCTACTGCGAGGAAGAGGTGTAGATCAGTGTCACCAAATGTCATTGTCCTTTCAATTCGCGCAGATCCCCTCGAAGGCCGCAAATATGCAGGCTTCTCGAAAATCAACACTGTCGATCGTTAGACTAAAAAGTTCATCACGGTCCGGAAATCGGACGCGAGACAACAGCCAGGCAGGGGCCGAGTCGGTCCGCTCGAAGCGTTGGGATTGTCGTTGAAATCGATCACTGTACGCCTCGGGAGTGCCAAGGTGTTCGCCTCTCGCGAGCCATATATACACACACAAGGGCCGCCAACAGAATCCCGACTCGTTCGCTGCGGTATTTTTGCTCCGGTTCGCGCAAAAGAAAAAAAAAATAAGACAGGCGACTCACCATTTTGAGCGTGTCTTCACGCCGTAGCATGTACAGCATAGACTGCAGGTGCGCCCTGATGTCGCCGGCCACTGCAACACACGGGGAAAGGAGGGAGAGAGAAAAGGAAATGACGTCACTTTCGGCAACGGTTTCACGCCAGCCATCACGGGCGAATTATACACGGCAATCGAAATAACACCACCGCGTTACAGCGCTCGCTAAGTCAGGAATTCTCGCCAACTTACCATAACAGAGCAAGCAAACAGTACTCCCAAAGACTGCAAAATTGTGGGTCACGTTTGCTGGGCAAAGCATATACGTCACATCGGAAGGAAGAAAAAAAAAATAACGTCGCGTTGCTAAAGAGGAGCCTGCGAGTAAGTTAGCGACGGCTGCTTTTAATGCCCAATCCCTGCAGCGGCTTTCAAGACAGCCAAACCCTTACGTTACGCACAGCAGCACCATTGTTAAAACAAAAAAAGGAAAAAGAAATAATTAAGGCCACGATAATACCGGTTATGTGAACATGACGGGAGCGCCTGAGCCAATCTTGCGATTTGCTACACTCTACTTTGCGAAGCCAACGTATATTCAGCTATTATTCCCTGTGGTTGTTGGTCAGGGCAAACCCCAGTATTGGCCAAGTTATAGCAAAAGCCGTTCTGCATAGTGAGCCGTTTAAAGGCCAACTGCAACTAAGTTTCATTTTGGCTGAATTTCTTATAACTGAGGAGTATACACTACGGAAGCAACATTTACAAAGCCAGTTGGCTCCGTAGTCTACTTCTTTATTCGCAGCCTTTAAATAGCACCTGAGCAGACGACGCGTGCATCTGGTGGTTGGCCGATATAACGTACAGTCAACCGCAAAAGTTTACGGGACGCAGGATCTGCCAATAACCTGAATTCTCGCGAAGCGCGGTCACACAGCCTCGAATTAAATGTTCCAGCACGCAGTAGCCTTCGCCACCTACACAGTGATTCATTAAATACGAAGTGTCATGCCTTAACAGTGCAGGAATTCACATTTGAAGGGGAAACCGCATCCCGCAAACTTTTGCTGTTGACTGTACATATCACAGCACGTCGCCTCCAATATTTTTCAGCGCGCCACGGGCGCCCCAATCTTGGAGGTCATGCCGAGGAGTCACACGATCTGAATCACACGTCGTTTCCGCCAAGCAATAATAGGGTCGTTTTTTTTTTTCTTCCTTTTCTTTCCAGTTTTGATATCGAACACGCCTACCTTGCGAACATTTTGTGACGCATCTGTGTGTATTTCAATCGTAAAATTTCGCACAGAGATAGCGCATCTACACTGTCCAAATCTAGGCTTTCTACGTGGCCCAAAATTTATTCGCAGTTGGCATTTAAAGGGACACCAAAGGCAAATATTAAGTCAACCTAAAGTGACAGACTAGTGCTCGAAAACCTCTAAAGGGTCAGTCAATATTATCGCAAACAGAGCCTTAATAATCGAGATATTGACGTAAATGCAGGACATGATTAGAGACTCCCCCGGGGCATTCAAGTACTTGCCCGATGACGGAAACACTCCTCAGTTAATTTATGTCACTAGTACTCAATCACGCATTGCAAAAATACATCACTGAATTGTATTATATAAGACGAAATAAACTGCTAGTTGTCCAGTTCCATTTCACTTCTAGTAAAAAGAACTCATTGGCATTACCCTTGGCAACGACTCGGGCGGTCGAAAGGTTTCGTTTTCGCTCGACTCTGCACCGCCGAAACTTTCGCGTTGTTTCAGTAGTTTCGTTATTGCGTAGTGCTGCGCTGGTTTTGCTGGCTCGCGGAACTCGCGCACAAAGTGCAAGTAGCCGAGAATTCAGCTTCCACGTGATGTCGCGAGATGTCCGAACGGTCTACGCCACTTGAGCAAAAATCAGCTGATGCGGCGAATCCGCCGCTGTGCCTTGGCTTGGTACCGCCGTCTGTGGGGCGCCGTTTTACTCACCCGCGGCAGCAAATGGCGGTGATGGCGCATGCAACGTCACCACTCCCCCGTTGGGTGGCGGGAGATTTGAATTTCGAAAAAGGTATTCGGACCCTACAGATGCAATTTTCTCGCAAACCAAGTGTTTTCTTGGCACGAAACAAGCGCTGCGAGGTTTCTGGAATGGTACTTAAACAGTCCACGTCCACTTGGTATTTCCCTTTAGTGTCCCTTTTCGGAAGCCGCGTAAGCAGAAACGGCTTTCAGAATTGATCTGCGCCTTTATGAAACACATGGCCTGGGTAGCTAGATCGTGCACGAACGATTCTAGAAGAAAGCACGTATGCCCAGTAATGAGCAGAAATGCTGACAACAGGAAAACCAGCGCACGCTCCCGACATTATCGTAACATTACCGTAATCGACTGCTTGCGTAGCGGTGGAAATGCATGACGCTAAAGAATTTCAAGAATACGAGCCAAGCAGCATATTTTGACGTCAGTGCCATTTTCGGCTGTGACGTAACATTTTTTTGTTTCTTTGCTTGCTGTTAGTTATCGCCCTCCCCCTCCATTCTTACAGGTAGATGGCAACGGTTGCAACGAGCCGAGATTTTCTTGACACAGGGGCTTAAGCTTCGCCAGCAGTTTACATATACTTTGGTAGAGCTACAGAACAGATTAAAATTCTTCGATTTTTTCCATGAAGTTTGTCCGGTTTACAGATTGTGGACTCCATGCGAGAACGCTCTGCAGGAATGTCAGATATGAAAACAAGGTATTTCATGGCTAGTATACTTCAGACGGTCGAAAAAATATGCCTGATGTAAAATCTAGTGCAAAAGATATGAAAGAAGTGAAAACCCACGACCTGACGACACACTGACACGGAGCCCAGTCGTGTACACCTTATAACACAGTTTTGCTGAATCACGTTACGTATATTATTTTAACTTGCAGCGCAAATCCAACCAGAAGTGTTTCAAGAGGCACGCGACAAGTACAGAATACCACTGCTTCCATCAGTGGCTTTGCTTTTGATGCACTATCTTGGTGCGCACAAAGCGCCTGGAAAGGTATTTGGGGAGAGCGAAGCGCACAAAACCGCAACTATATGCGGAAAAACGTATCGCTATACACTGACAGAGCTGTCGGACGATCCCACCGCTGGCATACAGTTGTAGGAGTTGTCGGACGATCTCGCCGCTGCCACCATTTGTAAGCGTTGAAGGTCGTAGAGAGGAACTTGGGAGGACAGGACTAGGCGTACAGGGTTTATTTACAGTATTTACATTTTAAACAAGAGAGACATTCGACAGTCTAGCGTGGCTCCCAAATGGAGCACGCAAAACGAAGCATACAGCATACGAGCACGAAGCTCCAAACACACTGACGAGCAAGCAGCTCACGAGTACGAGCACAGAGCACGACGACGAGCACACTCTAGCAACCGACAACAGCTGCTTATATACAATCCATTGGTCCCTAGTTCCCTAGGTGAGAGAACCGTTTGACGTCATCGTTAACGCAGTCGACCCGCCGGTTGTCCATTATCTTGAGTCTTGAAAGGCGCGTCGGTTCCCCGAGCTGACCCCCCGCAGCGCGGCCGCCGGGTGCCCATTGTCTTGCGCCTCTAAATTCCAGAGCTGCCTTTCTCGTGTAGTCGCCACGAGTGTCAGCAGACTGTGACGAATACTGGGGCCCACGTACCGCAAAGCACCCTTTTGTTGGGAGCTCTTCTTGCTGCCGAGAGAGACCATATCGGCGGTGGTGGGTTCAGTAACAATAGTTGGTCCGCCGATCGCGTTTAGTCACAACGGCGCCGAGGGGGTGTTGATGCGGCACCTCGAGGTCCCTACGAAATGAGTCACCGCAGCAACTGGGATAGGCTTCCATGGTTCTCTACGGGGAAGCTCGCAACGCTCGCAGCTGCATCAGGCTGAGAAAACTTTCCTAACACCAAGATCGAGCGTTTTTCGTAGACTGTAGGAAATGATTCAACTCACGGACAGCACAGATTTCCTCAACCGTCTGTTCTTCGATAACGGGTGCGCTCACAGAAAAAAAAAGAAGAGAGAGAGAGAACATAACAAAAAAAAAAGGAAACGCTGCAACACGCCGCACTGCCGTGGCGTGTGTATAGAAAAATAATTGAGGCTCTGTTGCGCACAAGGGTACAGACCTGAAGACAGCGTAGCGGTACGGGGTAAAATAAGGAAAAAGCTAACAAAAACAATAAAATTAAAACACAAGCAAGCTCGAGCCACAAATCCTTCCAAAAAGTGACGCTAACACAATCGGGTCCTCAAGCCGCCAAATTTTACTGGCACCTATTCAAGGTCAATCTCAGTGCAGCCGCCACAAGAGTGCAGACGGCACGCACGGGAAGAAGGAATTGTTCCCTTCGTGCTGTTTTACGCTAAGTGCCATAACATGCTAACGTTAATGAAGAACAGTGCGTGAGTGCAGACTTTAACTTGTTCTTTTTCTTTCTATCTTTCCTCGTCTCTTTTTTTTTTTCTCTTTATCTCGCTCTGCTGGTTGAAACGTCACTTCAGCGTTTGTACCACTTGCTCGAAAAAAGAAATGTGACCGACATGACGCTGCAGTCGTATGTGCACTGAGGAAGGACAAGTCGACAGTCATTCACTTCTAGTCTCCCATGCACCCTTGCAGCTGAAGCATTATCCTCCAAACTTTGTGCCCCATACTGTGCACAATCACTTGCGGATTCCCGCAGAACTGGTTTGTCATATTCAACGTCTATGCGCTTCGAGTTGTCGACTGATCTGGGCCTCTCCTTGCGATCTGCCAGCCTCCTGGTTAGCTCAAGACGATAAGGGCGACCACCCCGGCCAGGCGTTGGTGTCAGGTTCCAACCCTGATCAAGGACGAATTTTCCAACTGCGAAGCTTTCTTTTTGAGAAATTAATATGGGTTTCCTTTGTAGCTTCACGGTGTTTTCAGAAGGATGGCATTTGCTTTCTTCCTTATTCATTAAAAAAAAACTTCCTCCCCCCGGAGGAGCCATATATGGCGGTGCCGTGTTCTGGTGGTCAGGGCTGCGGGCGGTGGTTCGTTCGCAACCCGCCGCCAGAGGACCCAGCCGGTAAAAACGGGCACAGACGTGACCCTGACCTGGCACCCAGCTTTCCTTCTGGGGTGTGCGTCTGGGAGAGCTATGGGCCTCGTAAATACCGCTTTGGGCTCGTCATGGATCGACAGTGTCGGACAACTCCAACCTGAAAATGTGGCACTCGAAGCGTAATGCCGCAATCACGTGGGAAAACGATCTGCCACGGATTACCGCTGTCGCTACATATTTTTCTCTGCGTGTTTAGCAGAATAATTTAGCAAGGCCACGTGGTCGAATCGCAATTTCCTGCGTAAAAATAAATACACTGTAATGTATAATGTTTTAGTAACGCGGCACAGCGCCCGCAGCTTCGAACAGGAGCAGCTGCGCCCGCAAAACACGAGCGAACGAGGGCGCCTTGCAACGCAAATGTGTTTTGGACTCAAACCAAGCAAGCGGCCGCCTCCTGGCTCGGCGCGCTATAGTTACGCGCGGGTGACAGGTAAACAGCGTTGCTGACGTCACGTTTCTTCGCGCGATAATTAGAGAGCCGTTGCGAAGGGGTTCTCGGGAAAAACGCTGGCCACCGACTGCGACCACCGCCGAAACACCCGACTTTTCGAGTTCGCGCATGCATGCGCACTGCGAGCTCGGCACAGCGCGAACGAAATGGGACGCTCGACGCAACAATCTATTCCACGTCGTCAAGAAAGAAAGAAAGAAAGAGAGAAAGAAAGAAAGGAAGAGAAAGTCACCGTCGCTTGACTTCTCAGGATCGTGGCGGAGCACAAAAGCAGATTGTTGAGTTATCAACTGCCCGTAATCCTGCGGATTGATATCTCGATCTTGCGACACTATCAAGGCATTCAAGGCGTACAGTCAAGGCATTCCCATCAAGCAAACAAACCTCGTTCACTAACTAGCGTAAATGGCGAAATAATTGTAATACAACACAAGAACGCGACAGATAACATCACGGGCGAGCGTGTAGTTGTACGTCTCGCGTACCCGTTCGCTGTCAAGCGTTTCTCGCCAACGGCTGCGTGGCACTGTACAGCTCACAGCCACAGTAAGCAGGGCATAGTAAGCACGGAACACGGTCCCCATAGTGGCGTATATTCCTGTTCGGTCGCTTTCTGGTGAATACGCTCGCACTCGCGTGACTTCCAGCGCGCCGCTTCGCTGAAGCGAGCGGCATCCTGTCCGCCAAATCGGCCAGTCAAGCGCGGACAAGAATCGGTTAGCCCCGAAAGTGCTCGACCGGAGGAGCACGCAGCAGAGCCCCTGGCTTCGCACGCGGGCGCGGCGGACACGCTGCCCTGGCTGCCGCGGTATTCCCGCGAGGTCCGCCTGCCAGGGTGCGCCGACCAGCGCCTTATAAAGCGGCGACCCCCACCTCGCGCAGCGCGGTCCCCGAGAGGAGGGCGGGCGCACTATTTCGGTACGCGGCGCGGATCGGGGGGGAAGGGAGGCAGCGGGCGCCCTTTTCGGGGCACGGGCCGCGAACACCGGGTTCACCGCGCGGCGAAGGACCATCGGTCCGAAACGCGCGCGACGACCGCGCAAGCGGTCCAAGCTCGCCAACGAGCACTAGGCGCGTTTACGTAATGGTAAGGACTGTGCAAGCGGACGTAAGCGGCGGGCGGGCCCGGGGCGAGCCACGAGGGGGCGCTCTTTCGCAATTCGGGGGGACTGCGTGCGTGCCGAGGACACGGGGAGTCACAACCTGCACGCTGCTATGCGCAGCGTTTCCCCGTTCGACACTCGTTGCGTCAATGAATGGCGATGCCAACGAACCCTGCGGTTACGTAAACGTTACGTTTGCGAAATAACTAGCGCGAAAAAAGAATATAAAAAGGCATTCCCTATGTCATCGAGCCCTGCAGAATTTGAGCATATATACAATCACGATCAGTATGAGCTACAACGCGAATGTGCGAGGCAAAGCGGTCGCTCCTACTGAGCGTGATAGTACCTCAAGCGTCCAATGCGATTTCTACGTTGATTCGCACGTTAAAGACGCCATTACGACCTTGCAGCTTCAGTTTTTTTAGTAGGACTGTATTTGCGCCAGAGTGCTACCAATGACGTGACCTGCCAAGGACTTGACTTGCAGAGTTTCGAGAGCATTTACCGCTACACAATGGGCCAGATGCGAGTAAATACATTTGAAATCCCCGACATCACGCTGACGTCGTGGATTGGAAGTATGGCCTTCATTTTCTTCTCGCTAACAGACATCTTACCGTAAAATTAACGAAAATTAAGCCTTAAAGATTATTTAAGTTTTTTTTTGTTTCTCTAGTTAATGTCCCATTAAGGTAACCGCTGTCTTTCATTCGACGAAGCGGCGTCTGCGAATTTCCAGCGTGCACGAAAATCTTCTCGCTACCTGATCGCTTCGCGCGGGAACTGAAACATCGGAGTGGTCGTGTACGGTCAAGCCAATGCAACCCCGAAGCGTTAAGCGCCAGTCGTTATAGGATATTTGCGCCAGCCACAGTCATAGCTCTCACGCATTTGGAGTCTAGCATGCTATGTCTACGTTAGCCTTCTGTATGAGGCCGATGGTGTGGCTAACACAGCGATCACTGAGGTTTTGCAGACCAGCTTGATGCATATGAGTTTTGTACTTCCGCATTGTCTATTTGCCCTGCAAAACAGTTATATCCATAAGAGACCACCTAAAAAGAACGCGACGGCTATTTGTGTGGACACAATTTCCGTAAAATGAATGAGGGCGTCATCGAGGATAGACCCAACAAGACCAAGCAAAAAAAAAAAATGCTCTTCATCCCCTTGAGGCTTGTCCAGCTTCAATCACACAATGGTAAGAGTGGTAAATCGGTCGACTTAGTAGCCATTTTTCACGGAAAAAAAATTGCAGATCCCACGCACTGTTGCAGTCTATGTTACGCGAAGCATTCTTCAGGTACCTGGCTATCCTGCATTGCTTGGGGTTCCGCAAAACAATACCAAGTGCAACGACGCGACCCTGTAAATGGAGTAGTTGTAAGTCGCGAGCGTAGTAGTTTGCGTCGACACCAGCGCGACGGGAATCACGTTGTAGAGAACCGTAGGACGGCAATATGATGATTTATACGCGAGTCGTTCGACACCAGGTTATGACCTGGTGATTGTTGGGTTCTACATAGTTTGTGTACGAGAGTAAGCGAAAGAAACACGGACCCCGGCATCATCAGCCACTACGTGTCATACAATCGAACGCACGCATGACTATTTCATGTAGTTTGTATGTGAAAACAACGATGACATTTGTACTTCGGCGAATAAATGGTAAAACTTGATCAAATTGGGCGAGTCTGTAAAAACATCGTGCAAATTCTACGTAGCGTAAGCTCCTACGAGGAAGGTACTGTAGCAAAGCTGGCCGGTGCTGGAGATGGTGCAGTCTAACACGGCTCGTCAAAGCGCGAGCTGTTGTTATAAGGAAAGAAGACGACACAGTAGCGTGGAGTGCACGCGCCTAGTGTTTCGTAGACCTAAAGCTAGCTTTGAAACGAGGGAAGCCTGCGTGTAATCGTGGCCTTATGGTTAGAGCACCCGGCCGTTGTGCGCTCGACGGCAGAGGTCCGTTCTTCGCATTGGTCACACAGTTATTTTTTTTTTCTTAAAGCGATGCGAGAATGGGACCAACCTACCTACCGCAAAGTGCCAAGAATGAGGCAAAGAATGCTTCGCATTGAAATAAGACACCGGCTGTTGCCGCCCACAGCAAGACCAGGCGTTGTCATCATGCTGCATGATCAGCCAACGCTGTACAGAAAGAAGGACACTCGCAGAGTCGACAGTCGGCCGATGGGCCCCTCGATAAGTGTGATTCGTACTGTACGGTATGCTGTTATCACTAACCAAAATTACCTTATTCGCTGGCGACTAGCTCCTAGTCCAACAAATGAGGTAGTCGCACAATGTATGTACAGGTAACTTGAACGTCTGTCACAGTAAAAAGCGCAAGCTTTTCCGCATCGGAATGGTACCCACGCTGTTACGATCGACCCGTATGTTTTCTAACTTCGTATTGTTGCTAAACCACAGCTTAAAATTAAAAGCAGAATGTTGCAGTAAGGGCACATACGTGTAAAATAATTTTTGATACACAGCCTATCTCCGAGTCTGATTTTGTGGGTTCAAACACGCGCGCACACATTGCGCTGGGTGCTCCGTCCGCTTCATTGGCAGTAGAAACTGCGACCATTCCATGATAAATCCCTCCAGTGCGTCTCACAGAACCCGAGAACAACCATCAGCAACTTTCACGAGCGTGTATAGCTGGCATACAACATGAGCGTCTGCCCAAGCCAGTAGGGCTACGGCTCACAGATGGCGCCACTGCGTACGCAATATGGCAGCGGCCATGACAAAGTAAAAAAAAGAAAGAAAGAAAGAAAAAGGTCTATAGGACGACCAGTGAAAATCCTTCCTTCCAGGGCACGAAACACGAATGCTGAACTCCCGCAAGAACTGCAGAGTCGCCTCTCAGTAACGCAGTACGCTGTGCGTGGCAGCACGTGGCCAAAGTGCAACGGATAATAATGTACGACACAGACTTCGTTCAGGTCCCCTCAGCTCAAGAAAAAAAAAATCGCGGATGTGCTCTTAACACCGTTTTCCCACTGTTACGTTTAACGTATATATAGCATAACTGAGCGTAATTAAGGCCACATCGTGTTCTTTATCGTAAACAGTTGGCCGGCAAGCTATCGGGCTGCGCTCCTAATAAGCGCGCACCATGCACGGCGGAGTGTGGCGAGCGGCGCTTACGTCGTCGTCCCTGCGCGCCGGCGGTGGCCGCGGGATTGCCGGCCAGCGGGACGGGCGAGCGGGCGGCGCACCACCGCGTGCTGCTGCCCGGGTTCTTGCGGCGCAGCACGCACGACGACCAGGCCAGCTCGTACTGGGAGCACGAGGGGCCCGCCGCCGCCAACGGGCCGCCGCCATCCGACGGCTGCTGCTGCTTCAGCCGGGGCGGGTCGCCGCCCGCCCGGCCCCTCCCGGACTTCATCGCCGCACGGCGTCGCGTCAGCGAGGCGATGACCATACCGATTGGACCAAGGCTCGGCCCCTGCTACAACCATAGGACGCCGGACACATGGCCGCGTCCGCTTGCACTTCTGCAGAAACTTCGTCTTCTTAACTTCCACGACCCGGCACCCATCTTGCGAACAAATGTCCTCCCCTTGCCTCCCAAAAATACAGAGTGCGTCAGGTATTTAAGGACACACATTCGTGACCTCTAGGTACATAATAGCTGCAAACACTTTTTTACTGCAGGTAACCATGGCAGAACTTCAGCTTACTCAGCAAATGAAGAGGCACGCAGTTATCGTGTCCTTGGCTGCAGGAGACCTTGATTCTGAGATCGCAACATTCTTGAAGGTTGCCCGATCATTTGTGTTCAAAGTTCGGAAAGAATTGGAGGCTGCCAGGGGTGATGTGGACGCTGTTTCACAAAGGAAACGACAGTGTCAGCGTTCTGACACTCTTAGGACACCAGGATTCATTAATCGCGTCCACGGTATCATTGATGAAGACCCTGGATGGTTGATAAAGAGCCCTAGCCACGGAGGTGGAGGTTGACGAGGTCACTCTTCGTCCTTCGTCCAGGAAACTTCGTCCAGGACCAGAAGCTGAACCGCAAAAAAAGATCGATCGGTGCTGTGCGAAGACCCCGAGGATGTTCCAACTGTCATGCGCACAAAATTTCCAGCATCAGTGATGCTCCTGGGTGTCGCGAGCAGTGAAGGAGACGTGATGCCTCCACATTTTTTTTTTTTCCTCCAAGGTGCCAGAGTTAACGCAGTTGCTTACACTGAGGTAGTGAACAGGGTTGTGCAGCTCTGGAGTGCTGCTGTAGCACGTGAGAGGCCCTATGTTTTCCAGCAAGACTCTGCACCATCCCACACAGCCCATACCACGCAAGAATCGATGGCCGAAAACCTCCACGCCCACATTACTCCAAACAAGTGGCCTCCGAGCTCTCCAGATCTCAACCCAATGGACTACTACGTATGGGGCGTAGTTGAGACGGTGTCCAATAGGCACCCACACAACACCCTTGAGGCTCTCAGGGGAGCTGTTGTTGACGCAATGGCGCATGTTTCGAAGACGCACCTCATCCCAGCCTGCGGTCGGTTTCGGTAGCGTGTGGAGCCTGTGATGGCTGCTCTCGGTGGTTTCACTGAATGATGACATTCAATAATAATAATATTTGGGGTTTTACGTGCCATAACCACTTTCTGATTATGAGGCACGCCGTAGTGGAGGACTCCGGAAATTTCGACCACCTGGGGTTCTTTAACGTGCACCTAACGTGCACACGGGTGTTTTCGCATTTCGCCCCCATCGAAATGCGGCCGCCGTGGCCGGCGATTCGATCCCGCGACCCCGTGCTCAATAATGACATTCAGTGCATGCAGTGCGACCTGTGCAAAACAGTAGTCATAAATTATCTGTATCCAGTATATGTGGCTATTTGCATGTGGGCGTAAATTTGTTCTCAAATACCTGCCGCACCGGCTATTGCGACCGAACCCATCTCGCGACACACGTAGGCTAATAGTCTGTTGGCTCAAAGTGTGACAGGCGTTCCGAGGTAGCTGTGCACTCGGCTGTGGAGTTGCCTGTGCGGCAACGCAGCTCTGTAAACTGCGAAGATAAACCTAAAGCCTTTTTAATGTGTTCGCATTCTAGGGCTACATCACGCACTTTCCGGGGGTTATCTATGTTTGTTTGTATCCAACCCTTTTGCCACCTACCTCGGTCACTCGGTATAATCCATGGTCGAATGCGTGGCGCATCGGGCTGCTGTCCTGAGGGGACAGGGTTCCAAGCCAACCATCGGGCCAACTTGGGTAACTGAGAATGTGGCATTGTGCACATACGTGCCACTATTCAACGAATTTCTTTCCCGAACCGAGTGTTCTTAGGGAAGCTCGAAAGAGGAGTCTCGCTGCACTACACACGCCTCATAAATGATTCGCTTCGACGGTGGCAATACGTTATGTCGCTAGATTCATTAATACTAAACGCATTACCATCGACAGCCATCGTGAGATGGGCTCTGGCGATTTTTTTTTCCCTAATGCGCCTTGACGTGTACCTTAGAAGGCTACAGTTGGTTCTTCATGAGTGAAACGGCGCAACCCACTTAAAAGAATCGGCCAAAAATTAGGTTGTAGAAAAGGTCAGGGGAACGTCCTTGAGTACTACACGACGAAAGTAAATAGCGTGAAAAATTAAGGTTATCTGATACAGATATGAATCGAAAGTGACAACATTAAGATAACTGTAAACAAAAGTGATTTCCTGGCACTGCATAAGGGACGTGTCGTCTTTTTGACTCTAAGGTCAGAACTAGCAACTGTAAGTGTTGTGCGAGAGAGGATACTCTGTGCCTGGCCTGATCTCGTTCAATAACGTCAAAGAGATGCCCAAGGCCACCGAAAACTTAAAACGAAGCGTGATGATCCTTGAAAAGTACACTTAGGATCACACATGTCGGAAACATACTTTGCTGACAGGTTATTCTTACTTCCCGAAATCTGCGTCAACTGTGACACTGAGCAGGCACTATCTGGTTTCTTGCTTTGTTTCTGAGGTCCCTTAAGTTGGCAGATTCCGTAAAAGCAGTCTCGCACTTCCAGCGCAAGTGGTATATATGTGCAGTTCATCAGTCATCACGGGAACAGGCGCTAAAAAAAAAGGCTTGCATACAGAGGACAGCGCTTCAGACGATGTCCGGACCAACTTCGCGAAACCGCTTGACTGGAAAGGAGCAAGCTTTCAGTGCTTTAGAAGGGTTCTACGAGAGAACGACAAAAGACCCGATGCCGCGATACCTGTCCACGTGTCAGCGTTAATTTACAACGAGCAACAATGATTCTGCATGTCTGCACGGATTCTTGCAACGTACGTACATACACTATATGAACAGCCCATTGTTTTCTTTTCAGTTCAACAACTTAGCCTTTGGTATCCACAAGTACGTACACGTACCTGTCGCCGCTGAACGTCCTGTCCTTACGTTTCGATTCCGCGGGGCTGGCGCTGCTTGTTGGTGAAAATAAAACAGCAAGGAAAAGGCGCAAGCTATGAAACGCGATTTTCCTCAATCCACACGTCCAGTCATTAAATCGCACTAGATCTATCTTCTACCTTAAATTATAATATAATCTCTAAATTTGACAGTAGATCACATCAATCTCGCCAAACCCCGATCACGAAATCCCGTCCACGGATAGCGGTCACGCGTCTCACTTCAAACCATTACGTCAGTGTATATTCTTATACGTGCTGACAGTCAAGCATCAGACCTCTGAAGTGCGCGGCAGTAAAGACGTGTAAGTATCGACACGGAGAACTCCTCGGCGTCCTCGTTGGCGATGACGAAGTCTGCGGCGTTATGCCACAAGGGCAACACAGGCGAAAAGGCGTCAATATTATGACACATGGTGAGAAATTAAGGGACGAAGGAAGGAAGGGAAGGAAGTAAACTAGACTTGGTGCAGTTTGCAACACCCTACGGTGTATGTATATGTGAATGGATGGCTGTATGCTGAGACCTAGAGACCCGTTCGTCGATAGCACATAAATATGACTGGAAACGAGCCTAAATCCCTTTTATTTTGAATTTTTTTCTGGCTTACGTCAAAGTGACTTGGCTGCTTGTATATTATTCATACATATCATCTAACCCAGCGTGCTTTCTCGCTCTGCAACGTAACCGAAACAGTTCTTTCTGAGAGTTTCATTTACTGAAACAGTTGAATCTGCTGCCGATTTTCTTCTCTAAAGCGAGGTATCCCACGAATTCGACTAATGCATTATGGTGTTTGCGTGAATTCGCTTTTCCTTTTCCCTTCTTTCTTTTATTTTTCTCAGTTCATTTTTTTTTTTTTTTGCCGGAACGTTTTCACTGCGATGGGAAATTTCATTCTTCAATTTCGCTGTTTCCTCGCTTAAACTATCGTTTTCATTTTCTGTTGGCCCTAAACTAAGGGCTCCACCCTACGAGGAAGTCTCCCCACCTTATTCTCCCCACCGTTGCCATTACTGGGGGAGGGGGTGCTTTTTTCTTCCCTCCTGATATAAACCAACTTGAATCTTAATTTAACATTTCCGATTTATTTATTTTTTCTCTTCAAAAGTTCGTAGGTTCAATTTGAATGGAATATATCTGACGTTCTTTTCGCTGATAAAGAGAGAGAAAAATTTGTTGTGAGAAATGCCGGAGGAGCTTGTCTCTGGCCTACCACTCTGGGTACAGGAGAGCGATTTGCATGCAACCTAGCTAACGCCGCCGGATTCTTGTCAGTCACCCTCTAGAGGGTGACTGTTAGTTTTTGAGGTCATCATCGTCATAATCGAAACAACTGACAAACTGAAAACAAAGATCGCGGTCCACGTTCGGCTGGCCGCCGCGTGCCACGCGCCTGGCCCAGTACGTGACGGCCACGCGCCTCGAGCAGCCGGCCGAGACAGAAGCAAGGTCATGGGCGAGTCGAACAAGTCCAGCGGTTTTGTGCCCGCTGCGCACAACCGCGGCGACGCCTGGAGCTCCCGAGTCGACCCGCCGCCACCGCCGCCGCCGCTATCGCTGCCGACTTCGCCGATGCTGCAGCCTTGGCGATGGGAATGTCGATCCCCGTCGGAGTACTCCGTGTCGGCCGAGGACCGCGCGTTGACCGACCGGCCGCAGGACGCCAGCGTGACCGAGGAGTACAGCGAAGGTCAGTGGCTAAAATGCGACTCGACCGAGCTCAAGCGGCGCCGGGAGATGGCCACGCAGCAGCAGCAGCAAACGCGACCGCCACCGCAGCAGCCGCTGCCCGCCGACGCGGCCGAACCACTGCCGCCGGCAACGGCAGCTAAGCGGCCCGAGTTGCCCTGGTTCTGCGAGCGTGGCTCCACTCTAGAGTACATCGTCTCGTCCCTCAGCAGCAGCGTCGAAGAGAAGCCGAGCCTGCGGTCGGTCGACGAGCCTTCGCCAATGGCGAAGGCGCCAAAGCGCAACTCCGTTCCGGCCACACCGCCTCCGACGGCGCTGCGGTTGCCGCAGATCACGGGCGGCCACGCCGAGCCGGTAGGGGAGCGGCCGCAGGGGAGCCTGTACGGCGGCACCGAGGACTCGCACTTGCCTTACTGGACGACGAATGCCGAGTGCACCGGTAGGATCGCCGAGTGCCCGCTGAAGCACGATTCGATGCCCGCGCAGCTGCGGGTTTACGACACGGAGAGCGCGCGCGAGAACAGCTCCCGCGGAAGCAGCGCGCCCATCGGCGGCGACGACCTCGACACCGGCGTAGAAGGCAGCACCACTAAAGGCACTGGCGACGACGGCAGCACCGACCACCACGCCAAGCTCGATGCCGGAAAGCACGGCGCCGCCGCCAGACGGCGATCCCAACAGGAGGAGCTCACGGTCGAATCTCTACGGGAAAAGCCTGGCGCTAAAGAAGACGCTGCGATACCGTCGGCAGCAGAGCCACTCGCGGCGAAACCACCGATGGCTGCTGCAACAACGGCAACCTCGGCACAACCTCCCGCAACCGAACTTCCAGCAACAGAACCTTCAGCGACAAAAGCTTCCGACACAAGCCTTGCAGCGCCACGGTCACATGCGACTGTGGACGCTACAGGCACCACAGCAGCCCTCGCACCTGCTCTTACGGCCGCTCAGGCTGTGGACGGCCAAGCCAAGGAGAGCATGGAACACCAAGCTCTGGCGGCTATAACGTCGCAGCACTTAGTCGTTTCGTCGCCTTCCGAGAAACGTACGCAAACTTGTCCTAGGAAACTGCAGAGAGCCCAGCTACCGACGAATGAGCAGTCACGGGGCGGTGGCATCGACCGCGAGAAAGCGGGCGCCGCTCCGAAAACGGGAGACCAGCTGCGTTCGTGTTACGACAACAAGCCGGAGTACCACCACTACGTGACCGCGGTGCTGCAGAGGGTACCGATGAGACTGCTGCTCTTGGACCTGGCTCTCGCCTTTCTGTTCGTCATCTTTTCGCAGATGACAATCATCAGCCTGCGAGAGACTGCGAGGTCGACGAACGCCACGTCAGAGTTGCCGGCTTTCGTTGGCGAGCGGCCCGTTTGCCGAGACCCCGCGTGCGGCTCCGCCGGGCTCAACCTTTTCTACACGCTGAACGAGTCCGCGGACGCGTGCCGCAGCATCTTCGACATGGTCTGTCACCCGTGGGTGCACGAGCCGCCGTCCAAGTACCACAGGGTGCTGGTGGGAGGCGAGCGACTCGTCGTGGCCGACGTGCTCCGCGAAGTGGGCAACTTCTTGGAAAGCCAGCTGAGCCAAGTGTGGCCATCTACCAGCCGTGGCAAACTGGCGCTGCTGTACGCGAGCTGCCGGGACGACGAGAGCCGCGACCGCGCCGGGCTGGAGTACTTCCGAAGTCTGCTTCGACGCTACGAAGTTGACCGGTGGCCGTTTGTCGAAGGGCGCGCAGCCTTAAGGAGGCCACAAAGAGTGCTCGAGCTCTTCACGCGCGACACGGGAGCGGAACCCTACTTTAGCCTTCGGCTGCGCAAGTCGGGAGACACGTTCCTCTTCACCGTGGGCTGTCCGCTACTCGGTCTGCCGCCGCTGAGCTTTATCGAGAAAACGGCAGACGTCGGAGTGTACTCAGACTACATCGGCTTCGTGCTAAAAGCAGTCGCGGGCTTCTATACGAACCGAAGCGACGTGCCGGCCAACGTAGTAGCCTTCGAAACGAGCCTGGCGAGAACGCACGTGCAGTCTTGCAATGACGAAAGCGGCGCCTATAAACGGAAGACGCTGAGCGATCTGGCCGGCAGCAAGTGGAACTGGGAGCGGTTCGTGGACGAGGTGACCCAAGGAACTGCCAGGAAGTACCGCCACCTCCAGTCGGCGTCCTGGGAATACGCCTCCAACGTCACGGCCATCATCGTTGGCGACAGCGTGCCGGCAGCCAACTACTTCGGTTGGAAAGTGGTGAGCCGACTCGCTCCGTACACGACCACGACCATGGCCAACGCGTACAAGCAATTCCTCGAGGCGACCGGCCTGGAGACTCATCAGCCGTCGAGGCACTGCCTCACGCAGGTCAACCAGGTGCTGCCGTTCGCGATGGGCCGCGTGTACGCACTCAAGAGCCCCAGGACGTCGACAAACTACGAGGCGTACCGAGTGGCCTACCACGTCGCCAGGAGCCTGGACATCTACATCGTCAAGGACCACCGGTCGCTGGCTCCAGAGGTCGAAAGCGTGTACCGCAAGATGCGCTCCACGATGGATCTGACCCTCGGCTACCCCGAGTGGGCGGTGGACGAAGCCCGCGTGGACGCGTACTACGAGCCGGTGCGGATCGGCGGCTCGTACCTCGAGTCTCACGTGAGCGCCGCCAGGGTGACCTACCACCGCAGCTTCGACCCGGCGCGCAGCATGTGGGGCCGCGAGCGGTTCATGTTCCCGGAAGACCCCGAACGCTGGACGCTCGATCCGACCTGGCTGTCCATTTACGACATCCAGGACAACCGCTTCTACGTCCTGCCGGCCGTCCTCCAGCCGCCCTACTATGTGGAGGGAACGGCGCCTTCCCTCAACTACGGAGGCTTGGGCTTCCTGCTGGCCACGGCTGTGCTCACCGAACTGTTCTCCCACAACGCGGAGCAGGCAGCCGCGACGTCATCCGACGGCAAGTTCCTGGCACGTTCGCTGCGCACTGTGCGCGCTCGTCTCGTCGAGGCCGCGGCGCGCTGGGGTGCAGGGGGCGCGCACGACGGCTCCAGTAAAGACGCCCTAGCCGCGAGAGTGGCGTACCTGTCGTACCATATGCACGACGACTTTCGCGACGGTCCAACCGTAGAAGGGCTGGAGACGGTGGCGCCGGACCAGCTCTTCTTTATCGGCGTGGCCCGCACCCTGTGCACTCTAGCCCGCAGTCGCCACTACGCTCGCGTTGTGGGCCAGCGAACTTTGGTGGAAGCGCTGACTGCGATCGACGACGCCCTGCTGCCGCTTCCAGAGTACCGGGACGCGTTCAATTGCAACGCTTCTGATATGCATCGATCAATTGCCAAATAGCATTTCATCCTCGATAAAACTATTTAAATACAATTTTGTTGTATTATCGCTAAAGTCTGCCCCATAGCCGGATCTATTCTATATGTATGCATATTCGCACCACCATCGAATGAATAACCCTAACGAGAGTCGTTTTCATTGAACCGAGCATATTGAGTCATGAACACGGGGAAAAGTGTACCACCACTTTTATACGTGTTTGCAATCGGAATATGTCTAGCGTGCCCAGTTAATTTAGAATCGAGTCTTGCTCGTATCGTCTCGTATTGTCGTATGATCGTTACTTGTTAAATAAAACTCCATGCTGCAATCTAGACTTCAGCGACTATGAAAATTCTGAGGTTTTACGTGCCAAAACCATGTTCAGATTTTGAGGCACTACATATTGTGGGGTGCCTCCGGATATTCTGACCACCCAGAGTTCTTTAATTATGTGCACCAAAATCTGTGTGCACGAGCGTATTTACCTTTTCGCCGCAGCCGAAATTCGGCCGCCACGGCCGCAATCAAAACGGCGACCTCGAGTTCGACTGCGCAACGCCATAGCTATTAAGCTATCGCGGCGGATATTTCGGCGACTGACATTTTACCACCACGGCGAAATTCCTAGACCGCACGCATTTTCACAAGCTCGGTTGAAAGCACTACTACACAATCTTTCTCCTGTCATCGCGGTTTCATTGTCCTATCATCATGGAAATGCTCATCTGCGGCCAATATTCTACTATGACAATACAACAATATTTAGCTCACACTAGTATCCGTGTTTTCGCAGAGCCTCGCCAGACAAGACTAGTAAAACCAACGGTGCTCAGTGATGTTATTGACAGGGGTAAAAAGGATCATTTGCTTCACAAAGTACAGATGGCAACAAACAATCTTGATAAAGAGCGGCCAGCCAAGGATTACCATCCAAGTCGACAGTCGCCCCCGTAGGCACACGCTGACTGCGCAGTTGACGTCTCAGAAGGCCACGAAAATAAATACAGGGCGTCCCAGAAGTCTTTTTCTAATTACAAACATGCACCGGCCATAACACCACTGTATTTCTTCCTTTGGGGTTATGTCAGGCTTACCAAACACCAGTGAACGACATAGCAGCATTATGGCGCAGAATTACTGACGTCATAACATCCATCCCTCACGAAATGTTGACCAACACATGGGTAGAATTAGAATATCGCCTGGATATCCTTTGGGCAACGAAAGAAGCACCTGTCGAAATTGTATGTGTGCCCACAAAAACTGTCACCTGCACTTCAAGATAAAATATGTGTCTAAATGTCATATTTTCTACCTTCTGCATGTTTGTAATCAGGAAAAGACTTCTGGGACACCCTGTGTGTATGAAACGCAACTACAACAAAGTCAGTTCCTAATTAGTTTGTTAAATGTCACTAACAAAACTACTAGAGTAAATCATCTGGATTATGGTAATAGTGTGAACGTCTTTATTGAAATTGGGATGGTGAGGTTATCATATGGGGCGTTTGCGAAATATTTTCGAAAGTCGCAGATATTTACCTACGCGCACGCAAACGTCGTTTTTTATCTCTTTGTATTCGTCATTCGCTGAATATACAGTGACGCAACTGGGCACGGGTATAACAGAGCTTATGAAATTAAGCTCTCTCTTCCTACAATTTCTCTAACAGTGCAAGTGTGCCCCTGTAAAGCTGCCTTTTCTGCTCGGCAACTGAGCTATGCGGCATAGCCAATGCTCACAACGAGAGATGCCGACGACAGGCCGCCGCAATGGTGACGTGATCGAGTCATTAGGGCGTCAATATTTAATATCTGTATTTTCACCTTTTCCAGCTTTTGTTCAATCTCGGGCTCAGCAAGAGAAGAAGAACGGCAGATTGGGCGAGCTTGTGGTTTTCCATAAGGTTTAAAAACAGCGCTAAAGGCGTACAGCGCTGGCGATGTGAGTGTGTGTCCCATACTATATTCTGTTGTCCAGTGTACGTCTTTAGCGCTGCCGTTAAACGTTATCAACAAGACAATAGGTAGTTCTAGAAGTGGGTGACCCAAAGTTTAGGGGACGCTACCGGCCAGGCGGACAAAAGAACGCAAAAGGCCTACGAAGACGTTTTGGCGCTCAATGTGTCAGCGCGACAATTTTTGCTGCGCTGCAAAGACCGAGTAATGAATCAGAAGCGGCAGCACGGTATGCTTTGGCCCACGCCCCCAAAGCGCTCCCTCCCCATTTGGACCCTCCAGTGCGGGAACGAGAACTATACGAGCAACGTCCTGAAAAGAGCCGACGTTCCTTCCTATTAGAATTGGCTTGTGAACGGCCAGTTCTACTAGTGTCACGTTGTTTAGTGGCGGTGAAGAACCAGACAGTGACCGAACTGTGAATCACGAATCAATATTTTTAATGGGGCAACTTGTGCCCAGAAAAACAACAGCACAACGGATAGCCGCGATCACAGTCGTCAGTCATCGAAATGCAACCTCGCGGGTCAAGTCCATCCGCTACTTATGCATGCGTCAAAGCACATTTTAGAATAACCGCTCGTCCTCGCTTACAGCCGAGAATGCGCAACAGCATTCGCGTCGAGCCAGCAATTTCATTAAGCAATATTCATTTGGTACAGAATACAGGAGAACCATGCAAGACATTTTAGACGCAGTAGGTGCGCCTTGAGCCGAACGACAGATAGATAACGGTGACGATTCCGCTGAAATATTGTCCCCATCAGAAAGCCAAAGATTGCACAGTGGTGCCACGGTTCACGAACTTTAATTCGCTTCGCGATTCGTGTCCTGAACCGAATCAGTCGCGAAGTGAAGGAGCGCTTCGAACAGGAAACAATGTAAATGTGGTTAATCCGTTCACACTCAGGGGATTTAAAGAAAAATGATTTCAATACAATATCAAAATAAATTCAGTACTGCACAGTGCAGTACAGTAAAAGGATAGTATAACGAGAGGTAATACACACACATTCCTGGTAGGAGGGAGAGGAGGCTGGGTAGCCTATGTGGCAGCCGATTACATAAGGCCAACATGGCGATCTCTTTCAGGGATTTGCTCCTCCTTTGTGAACTGAGCCGTCGGCTAACAAAACAATTTGTGCAGTGCGATTTGTTTTTCTCCTTCTCAACACAACCACCAGAAAACTAGAAACCACGTTATCGTTGATAAGGTTTAGCACTCTGTTCACTGCAGTGATGTTGGAGTCGTGCTCCACAACGAAGACCTGGCATTCAATCAATTTTCCCAAAATAGATTTGATGGCATAGCCTACCAGTAGACCTCTTCGTCAGAGTAGAAAGTTCATCGACAAGGGCCTTCTGTTGCTCAGCGTGAATTTCAGCAAGTTCTTCTGTGGTCAGCTCTCTTTTATGGTCTTCAAGAAGTTCATCCAAGTTTCCATGAACAAAACCCAGACTACGGAGAAAGCCCAGATCCTTACTCCTACAGGTGGACAGAATATCTTCGGCTACCTGGGCCTCAAGTTCTTCAATGTCAAGCTCAATGACGTATTCGGTCCCCCCCAACGTTCTTTCTTCAATACTTTATAGTAATACACTGCTTGAACTGATGCACCATTACACGGCTTATACTTCAAACCTAAAAATCAATCTTAAAGTAATATTTACTATAAATAAAGGTGCTTTTACTTAACGATAAATGACATCATCCGAGCGTCACAAGAGCTATGTCCGTGAACCCGATACGACGTTCGTGAACAGAGAGAGTTCTAGAACCTAGGTAAAATTTTGCGAACGCCGCTGTTCGCGTACGGAAACGCGTTACAACTGTACTATAAACATAACTTCAAACGCGCAACAGTCAAACGTGACTAGATGGCGCAGTCGCGTATCCAGCTCAGCCTGCGTCGGTAACAGTAGCTTTCATTCAGGATCTGCAATGAACATACGGCTACACAGCGTGCTTAAAAACGGAATACAGAACGACTGCGCATAGTACTGCTTTGTGCTTAGAAGGAACGGGAGTTCCGATCAAATTTTTCTCGGGCTCGCGCTTCAATTAAGGCTGACGATATATGCGCGATAACATAAGCCACTGCTGCGATTTCTTACACAAGGTGGGAACAACAGCCTTTCTTTTAGCTACTTCACATGCCGCCTGGCAACCTGCATAACTTTTTGTGTAAATTACAACGTCAAACTAAGATCCGGGGTTTTTCAGGCCACACACACGAAGTCATTGTGAGGCGCCCAGTAGTGAAGTGGCACTCCGCCGTGATTCTGACCACCCGGGGCACTTTTAAACGTGCAACCAGACCGAAGAGTACGAGCGAGTGCATATTTCGCCCCCACCGAAATGAGGCCGCCGTGGTGAGGTTGGAATTCGCGACCTCAAACTCGGTTACACAACGCCATAGCCAGTGGGCTACTGCAAGGGATAAAAAGTTACAACACATATCTTCTACGACGTTAATTTTAGAAAGGAAATTTTATATAAGTAATCCGTCCATCAGCGATCGTCACATTGAACCTGACGTCCCCGGCAAGGACTGATGAGTCTCTCGACAAAACATGTTCAGCCCGAGGGGAACAAGTGTGGCCGAGAGGAAGTTTCGTTTCTAGAGACGTCTATCAACTCAGACTGCAGAATTCTGGTGGACACAGCTGCTGCTACTCCTCCGGTCCAGACTCCGGCGCAGGAAGGAAAAAACGCAACCTGTCACCGCTGGTTTCCAGGTACTCGGTGACGTCAGGCTTCCTGACGAAGTTGCTGCATTGTTCAGGCCGAAGTATAGCACGGAACCAAGAATTCCTGCACATGAGCTACTGGCTTTGAACAGGCGCATCGCAAGGAAAGCAGAACTAGAGGACCAGGAGCGGTGCCTCCTCGATGGGGTGGATTGCCTTCGTAGGACCGTCACCGGGAGCGCGCCACCTTCGACAGCTGTGATCAAAGGGACAGTATCTTTCTTTAGAGACAATGAACTTCGGCTGTTACTGAGTGACAAAGAGGGCGGTTTTGTGATAGCTCCAGCGTCTGCGGTCTTCAACAAAAAAGCCATTCAGGCTGTCAACAAGAACTTCATTTTGGCAAATGAGAAAGCTCAGAAAGTAAAACGCAAAGCCATTTCTTTGTTGGAAAATATAGGCCTCACCAAGATTGTGAAAGATGTAAAACAATGTAAGGTACTTGCTCTAGAGGTTTTTTTCACTGCAAAAACGCACAAACCGGATGTGCCTTTCCGTACAATAGTCAGTGAAAACAACTGTTGGCAGGTTTTGGTTAGCCGCTTTTTGCAGAAACAGTTGAAGCATTTAACTATTGACGATCCATATGGCATAAAGGATTCTTTCGATGTTGTTTCCTTTCTGGAAGACAACCATTCAGTAGCCGACATTTTTTCTGCTGACGTTGAAGATCTCTACTATTCAATACCGCATGATGAGCTACTTCGCAGTGTGATGACGTGCATCGAAGAAAGTGGCGAGGTAGATTTTCGCAATGCCACCGGGTTGTCTTCGGAAAGTTTCATGTCCCTTCTTGAATTTTATTTAAGTGCAACTTTTATCCGGTTCGAAAATAACCTTTTTATCCAGAAAAATTGTGTGTGCATTGGTTCATGTGTGGCGCCTGCTCTTTGTAATATTTTTTTATCGTTTGTCGACCGCGCACTTAACAGTGCCTTAAACAATGACTAGGTTCAAATTTTTAGAAATGTTGACGATTTTCTTGTTGTGATAAAACAGACTAACAACGAATGCTCCGTGACGGTAGCTGACATTATAACTCTGTTCAATGACAATGGCAAAGGTTTAACTTTCACACATGAGCTATCTAGGGACGGTAAACTCCAGTATTTAGATTTGCAGCTATCCTTACAAACAGGCCACGCCTGTTGGATGTACTCGCCACGTGCACGTAAGGAACTTTTACCTTACGCGTCTGCGCACTCAAAGACTGTGAAACGCGCCATTGCTTTGATGTGTTTAGAATCTTCGTTAATGAAATCTTGTCATCACTCTGCGAACCTGAGTTCCATTGCACAGTTAAATAGGCTGCAGGCCGCTGGTTACTGAAGTGTGGTGGTGACGTCAGTCTCGGAGGTATTGCTTCAGAAACTGAAAGGGAAGCGGCACAAAAGTAACTGCATCACACAAACGAAGAGGCCTGAAGTTGTGCCGTATTGCCACAGAGTAGCTCACAATCTAAAGAATGTCGCCACTAGATACCAAATTCCGGTAGTGTTTTCCGCTCCTCAGAAACTGTCAATGTTATGCAGCCGTATTTCTAGAACAAGTAAAAAACCAGATTGTGAAAAGAACCACGCGAAGTTTGTAGATTGCAGCGTCGGTGTGGTTTATAAGATTCCCTTGTCATGTGGCAAAGTGTATGTAGGGCAGTCAGGCCGCTGTGTTAACGAGCGCCTTTATTAGAGAACACGAGCGATCCATACCGAAAGGCACATGTTCCCATTTGGCTCAGCATTGTAAAATAGGCAAGTGCAAACCCATGTTTCGTGATACCACGATTTTGAAAAAGAGCCGTGACACTACCGTCCGAGAGTTATCGGAAGCATTTTTCATTCAGTCATTGGGGTCACAGTGCATTAGCGTGCCTTCCTTAACCTTGTACAGCGCTGAATTTGGGTTTTTTTTTTTTGGATTCTGTCGCATGAGTGCGCTCTTGGGATCGGATGTTGGTGGCGCCACCGCATGGTGCTCACTGCGCATGTTCCTCTAGTTTGAGCTGTCTATAAAGGAGTGACGCAATAAAACGATGTCAGTTGAGAGTAGCGCCTCGTCCTGGGTCGTCTTTCTTGTGTCTGTTGTTTAGCGCTAAACAAGGTATTCATATGTTCAGCCTCGTGTTTTTCCTGAACCACGCGATACCGCGCAACGAGAAACGAATGCCCGAGGAGGGCACGGAGGCGGGCGGGCACTCACCGACGTTGTTGTTGGAGCAGCGGTAGACGTGCATGGACTCGTCATGAGGAAGCACCAGCGCCGTTCCCTTGACTGCAAAGTAGGTCTCGCTGATGCTGCACAGAGAAGGAGAGCGCACGTTGAAAAAAAAAAAAGAAAGAAAAAGAGACTCGAACAATCGCGTTTCAAAGGCTGAGGGCCACTGTTAAGCTATCGTCAACCGTAATCCGCGTCGAAACACGTCAGCCAGCGAAAGAGCTTTGCACGTTTCCGCAGAACTCATTTGGGTAAATGCGGGGCAATTTTGCAAAGTGTAGCGTCAAGCCCGTTTCACGCGCTGCGTACTGTCCGCGATTCCCGCCGCGGCAGAATTCGTATACTTTCGCAGTGACGATGTGTCTGACCAATGGCAGGATGGGAACAGGGCGTGACGCACGAGAACTTGCGCTCGCTCATCTGGGAAGTGATGGTAGCGGCGGCGGGAGGCGCTGGAACTCGCAACATGTGAAGCGAACTATTCGTCATGGCGCTACGGCGCCGCTGGTCCGCATCATTAAGGCGAACCTTTCCTGCGAACCGTCCCGGACTTTCCTCACCGTGGCTGGCTGCTGTAGGACAGCACTACCATGTTTACTACCTTTATCGTGGAAGCTAGCACTGTTTTCTACGGAATCACTCAGTGATAAAAGAAACGGCACATAAATATCCTCCTTGCGAAAATACACGTCATCGAAAGCACAATTCCTTTAATAATGCAAGCCTTTCTTTTTTATTCTACACTTTTTCAAGGTTCGGGGTTTGGTGCATCTTCTTGGTGAGACTTTCGCCGAGTAAGAAACAGCTTACTGCTGCACTATATCCAGGATGATCGGCCCGCTCTATAGCCCGCGTGCCGACCTACAGATGAGGTGTGACAGCAAGCGGGCCCAATCACGGATACAGTATAACGTGCCGTCACGCGGGTCACGCGTGCCCGCGTCTTTTGCGTCTTCACTGGCAAGCAGGTACCAATCTCTATGGTGGAAAACGCTCTGCAAAAGGTTGGATGGCATTTATTTAAGCGCTTCATGAAAGCTTCACGTCTCAGACTCCAACATGCGAGTTGGATCTGCATAATTTTGTTATTATTCTTATTATTAGTATTATCATTATTATTATTAGTAGTAGTAGTAGTAGTAGTAGTAGTAGTATAAAGAAAAAAGAAATTTTGTCCACTGGCGCTACATGGACGGGAACCGCACGAAGGTAGACAGCGCTGCTTTAAAAAAAAAAAAAAAAAAAGCGCGAGGACCTTCATATGCCGACGGCGGGTTTGGAGGACGAATCATCTGCGCCACACCGGTCGCGACATGTGCGGTGCCACACGTAAGCAGGAAGGAAGCCGCTCCTGGCATCGCTGTCCGCAAGGGCACCGCTTTCTTGCGAGACGCCCGCCGTGCCGACCCGCCGCGCCTTCCGCCGCGCGGGTGGTTGCCGCGAAAACACACACAGCCACGCTGCTGCGTAATATATTCACAACCAACGGGCGGCGGAAACGATCGACTCTAACTTGACTCGGCATGCAATAATGCATGCGGGCAAAGAGAAAGCGAGCTTCGCTAACAAACTTGACGGCCTCCACGGCAAGAAGAAAATGGCGTAACACAAAAGAGAAGCACATAAAGTGCTGTAACATCGTACGAGCGAGCGGTGCGGAAGGAAAAGAGGAGAACAAGGCTGCGCGGGAGTTTAGGGCACGATCCGAGCTGAAGGCTGCAGGGACAGCGAGGCGCAGGAGGTGGGGGGAGGCGCTTTCAGATGCCTGCTCCCACACTAGCAGAAAGAAAATATGCGCACGTTGGCGCTTGTATCCAGCGAAATAAAGGCACGGGCGACTCTCACCTTATGGTTATTCAAAGTTGTTCTGGTTAAAAAGAGCACACGATACCGACGCCACCCCTCACTTGCACGTGCTGCCTCCGAGCGGCGCGTTCTCCCATCTTCCCTTGCCCGCTGAAATCGGTAGAGCAAACCAGCAGTAAAGGCATAGCGTGTACTCGTGAGACGGAAATTTCCGGAGAATGCCGGAAGTTTCTGCGTGCAAGGCCGCAGCAAAGACGATACCGTGTTGTCTCAGCCTCATTCTATCATAACTATATATTATTTGTCGCGTGAAAGTATGTTTTCGTGGTTTGTCGTCATCATCGCTACTGCTGCCGTAGGTATTTCGCTGTTACACCGTAGTGCTTTGGCTCGTAGTACCTCCGTCAAGTGGCATCGTTGCTTACGGATCCTTTGGACGCATCTGCGTGCATCCTGCGGCCGACAGCCCGATCCGTTCGCTTACCAAACGTTACGCCACCGTTATCGCGCTCTGCAGTGCTACGAACATTCCTCTAAAGCCCTTTGCCCGTACATAGAACTCACACGTATCGACGCACGCGAAAAGCCGCGCGAGCTTCATCAGAGAAGGAGTCAACGACCTCTCGTGCAGCTCCCGGCGACGTCCCGTCGCCGGTGACGATGCGTGACCGCCGCCATCGCGCGCATATACATACCGCGCTGCACACGTGGCAAACGCGATCTGCCGGAGTCGGCGGCTTCATAAAGGCTGCACCGTAACTTATGCGTGACGGAGGAGAGCGCCGCGCTTTAATTCGCGCCAGGGGTGTTGCCACGGGCACGCCGCGCCTCCGTGGCGACACATCGGCGCCACCACCACATATTCACCAGACGAGTCGCACGCGAGACGCAGGAAACTGGTACCCGCGCACACGCAATGCCTCGGGCGCGCTACGTTGTGTTGTGCACTAGTTCGATTCACAATTGCGCCCAGTTTAGCCGACTAAACCACGTATGAGCGCGGACACAAAGGCAGCCTAAATCAAGCCGAGAGTTTCTCGGCGGGCAGCTAAGCAGAAAAGGAACTGGGCCCTTTTCATCTGTTGCCGCTATTCTTTAGTATGCGCCAACATCGTGACACAATAGACAGGACATGCCTTCCCGTTTATCATGCTCTGAGAGTGAGCGCACTAGTTGCGCGCACAAATGTGTGTGTGTGTGTGTGTGTGTGTGTGTGTGTGTGTGTGTGTGTGTGTGTGTGTGTGTGTGTGTGTGTGTGTGTGTGTGTGTGTGTGTGTGTGTGTGTGTGTGTGTGTGTGCGTGCGTGCGTGCGTGTGTGCGTGCGTGCGTGCGTGCGTGCGTGCGTGTGTGTGTGTGTGTGTGTGTGCGTGTGTGTGTGTGTGTGTGTGTGTGTGTGTGTGTGTGTGTGTGTGTGTGTGTGTGTGTGTGTGTGTGTGTGTGTGTGTGTGTGTGTGTGTGTGTGTGTGTGTGTGTGTGTGTGTGGTCAGTAATTTTGTTGTAAATGAGCTAAAAAAGACGCGTGCGCGCTAGCACATGTCTGTAGCTTTAATCGCCTGAGCTGTGCGTATACAGAGGTGTATGCATGCTTTTCTGCAACATACCAAAGCAGGCCAGCCCAGTCAACAGTGTCACCGCAGTAAGGCCTCGAGCGCACTGCATCTCTAAGACCGCCACGGCGGGCTATGTGTTTTCGCCGCAGACGACGCTACACGTCAACGGTCGCCGGGCCTTTCGTACGCGTTCAGACCTTGAGTGTATCGCAGCCAGCACACGTTTTTCTTTTTTCTTTTTTTTTTAGCATTCGCTTTTGGTAACGAAAGTTGCGCCCACCGCGGGCCAGCAGGCACATCGCCCCGCGGGGCGCGATTACGGAATGTCGCCGCGCGGGCGAGCGACGCCGCCGCGCCCTATGCACGAGGCGAGCCTGGGCACCAGCCGAGCGTGGCCGCGGTGCATTCGAAAACTAGGCGCGACCGCGAGCCGACGCCGCAAACAACGCAGCCAGAGCTGGCGACGGCGCTCACGAAAGCCGCGAAGGTCACGAGACGCAGACGACACACCGGTTTCTTCGACAGCGAGGATTGCTAAAACCGACGCTGGATGCTCTCCTATGACCCAGAGCGGTCAGTCCGGTCAGCACCCAGGAAAATGCCGTGCCTTTAAGGGAAGCTTTCAGGTTACCGGTAATCCTACATTCGAATGGTGGAGAACATACGGAGGAAAACGCAGACCACTATGCAATGCTCTGTTTCTTAAGAGTAGTTTTCTCGTTATCGCGAGCAAACTAGCCAGTGGAGCTAATCTTACTAAAACAACAAGACAAAAATTGTGTCCGTACGTCTGGACGCGCAACGTGAGAGTCAAGGTGTGGCGAGTGCTAACCAAACAAACTAATGCTAACGACAAACGACATCGAGAGTCGTATAGAGGATCACGGGTGACGCCGGCTTGATCACGAAAGCGTGCCGATGACACCCGATTACGGTAGCTGCGGCACACGTTTTCCAGGGAGGCCATGGGTGAAGTAATAAACTCCCAAAACCGAACCGCAAAAATACAGTGCGCATTCCATACGCAAAAGTCTCGCGTATTTGTTGCGGCCACACCCGCTCTGCTACTAGGCGGAGCCTACACGCACACGGAGTATATTACTGCGACCTCATTCAACTCACCCGTGAAAAGGGCGGATGGGAGCAGAAAGAAAGTACTCGTGCGCGTACAAGGGAACGCTATTAGGAGGTCCTCGCTCTATGCAGGAAATGTGTCGCTATCTCCAAGCAGGTATACAACGGGGGGAAAACGAGCCACCCGATGTCGGCGCACACCTACTTCCGCATCTCGTTCGCCGCATGACGGGTGACAAAGGGACAGGGGGCAAAACGGGAAACGCACCGTAAGGCGGACAAAAAAGAACATATCGCGCACATTCGCGAGCCTCTTGCTTGCAAAGAGCTGCGGAGAGTGGAA
This sequence comes from Dermacentor variabilis, assembly GCF_050947875.1. Classification (NCBI taxonomy): domain Eukaryota; kingdom Metazoa; phylum Arthropoda; class Arachnida; order Ixodida; family Ixodidae; genus Dermacentor; species Dermacentor variabilis. Next base: position 141,229,393 of record NC_134570.1, on the reverse strand, counting down.
GAGGGACGTAAAAGAAATAAACGTTCGGCCGCAGGCAACCTCTGACCCACGCGCTACGTCTCTACTCGGTGTGCCCGCACTGCCTTATGGTGCGGCGGCGCGGGCTGGTATTTTTAGCGGCAACCGGGGAAAACGCATGCGCCACGGATGTAAGCGAGAGCGCGCGCTCGGGAGGAGACGCTCGCGTCGCTAACGCGCACCAAGGTGCAAGACAGAGAGAGCGCACACCCAGCGGGTATGCATACGCGCGCGGATATCATAGACGCGTCGCGTCCTCGCGCCGCCTGTAACGAGCGACTCGTCTTCCGTGTATGCGCGACAGAGACAAACAAAAGGAGATGTTCGTGTAGCGGGGCAGCATGCGGAGGTGGGGTTTCTGCGCCACAGCGCATTACGAAGGTGCGCTCTTGCATGTCCGTGCTTGCCTGCCGGTGGAAGGCGCACTTTCTCCCGCAAGAGAGAGAAAGGGAGAGAACATTTCACATTCAATATTACGGCGCATATTCCCATTCTAAACAGTGTTGAACCTCCTGTGTATCGAGAATCAACGGATGTTTGTTCTCGGCTGGCCACCGCGATGCTCAACATGACATGTATTCCGCGCCGCACCATTTATTCTTCGGCATGGTTACGACCGCGAGCAGAACGGTTTCGACGACTAACATGAACGCGGGCATATCGAAGATTACATACTGGTTGAACCGCCTCTCACCGCCCCCCCCCCCCCCTTTCCCAACGCCCGCCGCCGTTATTTTATGCCCTGCGTGGACAGAAGAGCCGGGGAAACGTTCCAGAGCAGACATGCCACGCACTTCAGTTTATGTTTGCGGGCTGTCAGAGTAAAATGCCGAATGCTTTTAGTGTGACATCACAAGATACGTTGATAGTACAGAAGACAATTCATGACGTCACGACAGCTGCAGAGGCAGCCGCTAGTAGAAAGAACTCGTGTAAAGTTACATCGTGAGCGAGTTACTTGATAGGTGAGTGGTAAATGTGAAAAGCACTTAATTAAGCATCTTATCGTAACTGTTTCTACATTCAAAATAATTAAAACTGTTTAGTTGTGGGCTAATGTTCTGCTCTCTCACTCGAACTCTCCCTCTCCTTTCAAAGTGTTTCTAGCATTGCTTTAATTGCTTCGGATTTGAGCAACCATCTCCGATTTAGTCGCAATTAAGGTACCTATATTTGAGCAAATACAATATTTAGCTACCACATCACAAGTCTTCAAAAGCACGGTAATCCCGCGAGAGCTAAAGGTCCAAACTGGCGCCTTAATTTCACTGGGAATAACAAATGCAGCCTCTCAACCTCAGTCGCGAACGCAAACACGGACAGCCGCGGAACCTCGGGTGAAGATTACACCGCTTCACAAACTCCATTGAATATTTCGGTTTTCAGTCTTTTAAAAAGGGCAGATAGGGCGACGGGTGCAAACAAAACGAAAGCGCCCTTACAGTACACTAGACAGTGAGTCGACGGTATGTGCACATGTCACTCGATGCGCCAGACTGCAGAAACAATTGGATCAGTTTACCGTGCCTGCACCAAAGTCCGCGCGCCAGTTCACGCAACCGTGTTGTTCAAACAAACGTCTCTGTGTAACGAGAGACGCACTTTAGCAGCCGGCTTCTACTCATCTGTCAGTGCGAGCGGGCAACGACCGATAACCTTCCACGGAGAGTGTGAAACTCACACGAGATGCTGGCGCAAGTGCCGATTACTCTGAAAACGCAAGCACGTACACACGCGAATAACGCCGATAAGACCTGTCCGCAAAGCACTTTGCGTGCGCGTCCATGCGCGTGCTTGAATACGGTAAACGGTGAATGGAAAGTACGCTTCCGCTAAGAACGCCTGTCTGGCGAGCTCAAGGCGAAAGGGGTCCGGGTTAAAATGGGACACCGATCATTCGGCTTCTCTTGCCGCTAGGAACTTACGGGTTTTCCTCCCTTAGCTTTTTCCTTTCGGCAATAATCGTTATGGTCCCTTAACTGGCTTCAATATTCGGCTCGTCCGTCGCAACATGTGCGTGCGGGGTTTTTAAAAGCATGAAGTGTTTTTTAGCTCCCGTTGTCGGCGACCTTCAAGAGACATTGAGATAAAATCCAGAGCCGTTTTCCGGGCACTCAAGACGATAATGGGACGAGGCTGGGGCGAGAGCGAAACGAGAACATTCGGGCATCGTTGCGAAAGCAAAACGATATCACCCTGGCAACCAGTCAAAACTTGAGAAAATGTGGTCTCTGGCCCCGAACGCCTCGAACAGGACAGCATTACATACGCTAGTTACTGCCCAAACAAGTTTAACAAATACTGATTCCGATTTATTCCTAATGTTTGTTCACATGACCTGTAACTTCTAGTACGTTGAAGTTTAATTTGTCATTTTCTATAGCGAGATGCGAAAGGCAGATCCAGTTCACCATACACTTGATTGTCATCTTCCGGCGTTGAGACAGGGTTGCCTGTGCTCTTTCGAACGCCAGCGGTCCGTGAGTTACGCGGCGCGGGTTTTGCGCGGCCTCCATCGAGAGATGACGCTACGCTGCGTGACCAGGCCGGCAGCGTGCCGCGCGCCGCAGATGGTTGCGAGATGGTTGTGAGTAATCGCCGTAATTACTCCAACCAATCTGCTTTGCCGGTAGCAATTTCATGCTTACGTCTACTCTCGATTATGGGAGAGCCAGCATCTTTTTTTTCTTTTTTAAACCTAAACCGCGTCTGGTACCGAAAGGAATCGGGCCGAAATGCACATGTAGCTTCGCACTCCAGAGTCATTAAGGTTGCGTTATACACACGCACCTTCCTTCCATCTCAATGCCACTTACGATGGATGCGCAAAAGAGCTGTTATACCCTAGTCACACGGAAATGTTTCAAAAGCCATAAGGGTCAAGAGCCTTTGAAACAACGGAAATCGAACTCGAGAATGTTGCGTTGCAGTCACGTGGCAGCTTTTAAAGACCATCGAGAGTTTCACTTGTCGCTGGTTTCCTTCTTGTTTTGTCTGGAGCAAAATCTTAGTTGAAGCAAGCAATTTCCTTCACTATATACTTGGGTTACAATTTTTAAAGCGCTTTAGACTGCCAATGACACCATTCGAGATAAGCTGCGACCCACTTTTACGCAGTCCTAGCAACGTTGTAGGCAGTCGTCGCTCATATACTGCTTCACCGCGCTTGTCTTGCCTTGTTGCCTGCACACAGCGAAGCGAGTGGAGTAACTGTGCGAGGCCGAGTTCAATCGCTTAATCCGACTGCTTATAATGGTACATATACAAATTATTTTTAAGCTGACGCGACGCTGATAATTATCTATAGAATGTTTCGGCCGCAGACATTCCTTCTGCGCGTTGGTTCGAAAACACTGCTACGAAGGCGCACGACCGCACCATTTCTAGGCCTTCGATATTTCGACAGAATTCCATGCAACTCCGGCTACTCGACTGGTTATTGACTCGAAGAACGTCGAATTCGCCCGAGTAGCAGCATTTCGCTGCTGAGTCGAAATACTATCGATCCGAGGGCCTTCGAAGTGCAAGTTTGGTGCCAAAGCGTCGGTAAAGGCAGGAGGCACACCCGCGTGAACTATCACTCCGCCTGCCACAACGTGTGTGTGTGTACGCGTGTTCCTGGGCGAAGTTGCGATTCCCACGGTACCTCTTTCAACGCCTGTTGCACGTGTCCCGGAAGGCGCCCGGTATCGTCGCACGAGTATCAAGGAGCATGCCCGAATTTCGTCCAAATCTCGCCTTGCGAAACAGTCCGCGCCGAGACACTGGAGTTGGAGAAAAATCGAAACGCCGGTAAAACCAACTCAGCTATCAGTACTTCCGGGCCCGGGAAGCGGCGGATGGTGGCCATCAACAATGACGTCAGCATCCAATCGAAGATGTGTCAAAAGAAAGAAAGAAAGAAAGAAAGAAAGAAAGGAAAAGGAAAAGGTGTTCGAAGCGCAGCGCCTTTACTTCGTACGCACGTAATTCGAAGGAAGCTATTTTAAGGAGAACTTTTGGAGGCAGCAAGTAGAGAAGGAAAACACGGGCCGAAACGTTATAGACGCCTCCTACAACGCCGACATGTACCGTAACGAAACTTTGATACCCTTGAAACCTACCCCGAAAACAAATAAAGTTCGGAGGCAGTTTATTTGGCTATCAATGGCGGTCAACTTATCGCCAATTAAAAATTTAAATAAAAAATAATGCTAGCACGACAGCTCGAGGCGGAGAGTCATCGGAGTGCAAACGACCCAGAAATGTTAAGTCCAACGGGACCTACAGACAATGTGAGTGGCAGTGAAGCTGCCAACAGAGTGAATTAAGGAAGTATAGTTCAGTAGTAGTAGTAGTAGTAGTAGTAGTAGTAGTAGTAGTAGTAGTAGTAGCAGCAGCAGCAGCAGCAGCAGCAGTAGTAGTAGTAGTAGTAGTAGTAGTAGTAGTAGTAGTAGTAGTAGTAGTAGTAGTAGTAAGGAGTCAAACGCCAGCGGTCTCTTTTTTTCTCCCTTTCCCTTTCCTTTGAGAGCCGGTCACGCGACACCCAAGTCCCGTGCCGTCGACGGCAGATGAAGACATCCACGCGCGCCCTCTTGACATGTCGCTGACGAACACCGCCGCGCGACAACAAAGGGTCGCCTTGTCGCGGCCACGGCATTTTCAAAAAGAAAGGCCCCCGGGCCATTGTCGCCACTCGCGGAGCGTGCCCGCCTTTTCAGAGCAGTTCAACGGCCGCCCCGCCAGCGCCCCCCGACACGGTGTTTTTCCTAATAGCCCCCGCTGTGTGCCTTCCCTGCCCCTGGGCGCCATCGTCCTCGCAATTGCCCAGATGGCTGAGCAGAGGCAACGCGTGCAAGGAGTGGCGCTTCCAGCTAGAACAGTTCCTCCATCACGCGTCCACTTTCCAAGGTCTGCTTAAGAACATCGCGCAAGCTCGGGCACCTTTCTGAAGGTGGTCCAGTTACTGACGCTCCACCGATAAGTGACCACGTAAAACTCGTTGTTACGCGTTGTTTTCTATGTAAAAAGTGCTTGAAGATGACTAATCACACTGAATAGGTATAAAAAGGTCAATAATAATAATAATAATAATAATAATAATAATAATAATAATAATAATAATAATACGCTATAGCTGGAGCCATTGTGCCGTAATGTCCCTGGTAAGCATTACCAATAATTATCGCTTAATATACAGCGCAATGACGCGGTTCTCTTCTCTTCACATGTATTATGTTACCTTCTTGCGCATTTGCAATGCTACCGACTTACTATGACAATGCAAGCAGCAATTGTATATCGAATTGGTCCTATCGTATTATTCGTAATTACCTTTCTGTTGCTGAGGTACCTCCCGTACCGAGTACTGTTAAGAACGGCCAGCTGCAGTGGAAGTTTTGCCAACTAGTTGCGACCGCGGGCGTCATCTTTTCGTGGAGCGCCGCCGCAAACCTCTAGCCACGGCGTCACTAAATCGCCATTGTAACTGAATGCGTTCGGCGGGCCAACTATTGTTACCGAACCCACCAACGCCGCCCGGTTCTGCTATGAGTGGGGGAGTTGCCGCAGGAACGTCGACAGAGGCCCCTTCCCACGCGCCGACCAAGACGCAGGACAATGGCTACGCGGGTGCGCTGCGAGGGTCCACTCCGAGTTCTACGAAATTCGTGCGATGCCGGTTTCGGACCGAGAACCTGTGTGTGTGTGTGTGTGTGTGTGTGTGTGTGTGTGTGTGTGTGTGTGTGTGTGTGTGTGTGTGTGTGTGTGTGTGTGTGTGTGTGTGTGTGTGTGTGTGTGTGTGTGTGTGTGTGTGTGTAAACCGTCCCGCGGAGAGGCGGCGTGTTTACGATGCCTGGACGAAAGTTTCCGCCACCTTGGAATCGGGGGAGGACCGAGTGTTTATAAACGGCTGTTGTGCGGATGCTCGATACACTTTCTTACGCAGCCATGTTAGACTGAGACACTCTCTCAAGCAGTCGTGGTGTTAGACTGACGTACTTTCTCTCGCAGTCATGCTAGACTGATGAACTGCATGTAAATACTGTAAATAAACCTATATTCCGCAATGCCGCTTCTGCGCAGAGGCCGGGTCCCTCAGGCACATAGTAGGGGGTTGCAGGGCGGCACCATTAAATCCTCCGAACCCTTACCCCACTAACGAGCTTTGGGAGAGAGCCTTGGCCAGCTCCGACATCGAGGATCAGCAACGGCTGATTGCGAGGGCCCAGGACGCGGCCCGAGCTCAAGGTATTCTGGAATGAGGACGCCTCTCCAAAGCTGCATTTACCTAATAAAAATGCTTATTCTTTCTCGTTCTCGAAGAGAAGCAGTCCTTCCCTTCATCAACGTCCTCAGCGTGGATAAGTAGGACGACGGCATGGGCCAGCTACCTCCTAATTCATGCCGGACTCCAATCTTGACAACGGGTTACGAGCGATGGGATTGAGCCCCCAATCCTGACAGCACTTAGTGCTACCGAGGTAGTACTAAGTTATTGCTATTCACTAGCTTCAGCAGCCAGTGAAAGGTACTATCACTTTACTATCTTCCCTTACTAAGGTAGCGCTTTTCGTGACAAGTAAGGTGCTAGTATCTAGTTAGCGAATATGACGACCTTTCTTTTAGGAGTGTAGCTGTATCAAGCGATGATAACCGTCAAAAGAGACAGAATTTCGACAATTGCACGCGCGTCGTTATTCAGTGCGGCTTTCCTCCAACGTACTCTTTATCCCGGGCTGTTTGATTGCGCGACCGGTGTAAATAGGCCTCTTTCAGAAATTATTCGTTTTCGGCGAAATGCCACTTATAACGAAAGTCCGTGCCCTGTCCGATGATGCTGTTTTATCGCGGTTTTACTGTATTTACTGTGCACTTGGCTTTGACTACAGTGCGTATAGAGATCGTATAGATGCCGTGCTCAAAAAGAGATGCCTTATATTTCTGGCATGCACGTGTGATGCAACAGGCACCACGAAGCAACATCAGGGTAACCTATCACTTACCTAATTTCCCCGACGATACATAAGAAACAAAAGCAAACCGAAGAAAGGAACGAAGTTAGGACGCGCCAACAGTTGGGCGAATATTCAATGGCGACTGTTAAGCACAGGCTTCAGAGCCAGACCACACGCGTTCTCGATCGTCGAAGCGATAGAGCGTCTTCTTCGACGGGGCACCCGACGTTTCAAACCGTCCGGCGGCAGATCGATATCGTTATTGTCTCCGGGACAGGCCCAATAGCAGCGGCGAGAAAGAACGGGTGCAGTAAAAGGAACGGCAAGCGCTACACGAACGAAAGATATAGACAGAGAGCGTGAGACAGAAGACGGGGGGGAGGAGGAGGTGCGGGAGACAATGGCCACACCGGCGCGGCGAACCCGCTGCGGCGCGCACGCGGTACCACGCACCGGGCGGATCCGCGCGCACCCACCGCGGAAGCGATCACCGGGCCACGGGGCTGCGCAACGAGCCGGCCGACAGGCCCGGGCCACTTAGGCGTCATTACGCGCGCGCTCCCCGCCTGCGGGCCTTCTCTCTCTCTCCCCCGGCACTTCCCATTCCCTCCGGTTTTCCTTTTTATTAAGCGCGGCCAACGAGCGCTGTTGCGTTTCGCCTGCGACACGTGGTTTTGCCGGCGCGACGGCGGCGGGGCGGCGGACATTTTGGCCCGATCGTCGTCACCGCAACACTCATCGCCAGGTGTTTCCAGGCGCGTCTGCGGCGATGCGACCGCCTAGGGATTTCGTTCCAGTCATTGTGCCCGAAACAGGCGATGCCAAAGCAGGGATCTCCTTCCAGTTATTGGGCCCGAAACAGGCGATGCCAAAGCAGGGACCATCTTCTCGTTACAGTCATTGTGTCCGACCGGCAGCGCCACGACAGTGTGCTGCGCAGCGCCACGACCAGGTGCTACGAGATCGTGCGCAGCGCCACGACATGGTGCTACGGCGTCGCTACGACAGTGTGCGTCACCATTAGCCCATTGTACATTCACGTGCTCGTCTTTTGAGGGGTTCCTTCTTGCCCTCAACTGCGAGAGTATAAAAACAGCTGCCCCCGGACGCCAGAGGAGGGCTCCGATTTCTTCCGTTGAGTGAAGTGCTCTCCCGTCTCTCTACTTCGGTCAAACCTGACCGCCAACTCTTTGCGATGTTAAAATAAACAAGTTGTTTCGTTGTTACCTGTCGACTCATGCTTTGCCGGGACCTTCGGATGCTTGCAGTTGTACCCCAGGCCGCCAGGCCAACGCTACCCTTGGGGCTTGCGACCCAGGTACAACCACGGGCGTCAGCGCCGAGTTCCCATCAGATCGTACCAGCAGTCCGATCCAAACATCTGGTTGCCAGCGGTGAGATCGCCTACGACTTCAAACAACGGTCTGCCAGCGGCGAGATCGCGACAACGGAGGCCAGCAGCAAAGAGATGCAGTTGACTGTATGCTGAGCAGCTCAACGTCGATCCGGGAGCAGTGCAACGAGCCCTGTGTGACGACTGGTTGCCTGCAGCGGAACGACTGCGCGGAATTCCTGCCTGCGAGGTTTGGTGAGTGCGGGACTTTCTTCTTCTGAGCGTTGCCAGGCTTTTTGTTAGTGTCAGAAACAGAGCTGGTAATTGTGGTTGTCGTTGCTGCCGGGTTAGTTTGCGGCAAGACAATAGTAAGCAGTAGAGAAAGCAGCATTCAGAGCAGCCATGGATTTGAAGTCGTTGCGCAAACCGAAATTGTTGGAGCTTGCAAGAGAGTTGGGTCTGGATGTCTCAGACAAACTAAGAAAACCGGAACTGATAACGGCTATTCTTGAGTTAGAGGCTGAGGATGACGAGCTGTCGGAATGCCTTGAGACTATTGAGGAGAGGTCAAAAAGACAGGAGCGCGAACTTAAAGAGCAGAAAGAAAAAGAAGAGCGCGAACACGCTTTGGAAATGAAGCGTCTCGAGGTAGAGATGGAACGCGCTCGTAATGGAAGTCAGGCACACGGTGCAGGAGAACGCGTATTGTTCAAAATGACTGACCTGATGCGGCCGTTTAAGCTTGGAGAGGACATTGGTTTGTTCCTGGTTAACTTTGAGCGAACGTGCGAGAAGCAGGGGTTCTCTCGGGAAACGTGGCCACAGCGCTTGCTCACTTTGTTACCCGGCGAGGCGGCCGACGTAGTCGCTCGCTTGGATAGAGAGGAAGCAGAGGATTTCGACAAAGTAAAATCGAGTCTGCTAAAAAAGTACCGGCTGTCTGCGGAAGCGTTCCGTCGGAAGTTTCGGGAAAATGAGAAAGGCAAAAGTGAGTCATATACAGAGTTTGCGTATAGGCTTATGTCGAACATGCAGGAGTGGCTCAAAGAAGAGAAAGCGTTTGGTGACCACGATAAAGTTCTGCAGTGTTTCGGGCTAGAACAGTTTTATAGTCGGTTACCGGAGAACGTGCGATACTGGGTCTTGGATAGGCCAGACGTGAGTACGGTGGCTAGAGCCGCTGAGCTAGCCGAGGAGTTTGTGACGCGTCGAGCTCGCGGAGCTAAGGACGGTCAAAAGGGTGAATTTGGCTCCAAGTCTGAGAGGCCAAGGTTCACGCCCATGAGATTTAAGGGGGACACGCGTAGTGCGGATGCGAGCGAAAGCAGTCCGACCAAACGTAAAGAGACGGCGGCAGCCAAACGCAGAAAGCGGTTCGAGATGAGGCGAGCGCGCTTGTGTTATACGTGCCAGAAGCCGGGTCACTTTTCGGCGCAGTGTCCGGAAACAACACCAAAAGTTGTGTTTTTTTCAATAGGCAGCACTGACGAGAACATGAAGCTTCTCGAGCCTTACATGCGAGACCTCCTCGTGAACGGGAAAGAGTGCCGGGTGCTTCGCGATTCCGCAGCTACGATGGATGTAGTTCACCCGTCTTACGTAGAACCCCATATGTTCACGGGCGAGTGCGCGTGGATCAAGCAAGCCGTGGAAGCTCATAGCGTGTGTCTGCCGGTAGCAAAAGTGCTTATTGAAGGACCTTTCGGAGCGCTTGAGACGGAGGCGGCAGTGTCATCTATGCTGCCACCCCAGTACCCGTACCTATTTTCAAACAGGTCCGATCACCTCCTGCGCGAGAAGGGGCTTTTGTTTGGTGAAGCTAGTGTTCAGGCCTTAACCAGATCGAAGGTTCGGGAGCTCGCTGCAAAGGCGGTAGTTGCGGGGCCGACGTTATCAAACAACGAAAAAGGGTCAGAGGCGCAGCAAGCTGATATTCAGAGCACGCCCGAACTGAATAAACTTGAGTCTGTAACGTTAAAAGCGCCAGATACTGGAGAGGAAACGCCCGACGCGGGAAAGTTAGAAGAGCTATCTACTGATTTGCTCATCGCGCCTACGTCAGACGGACTTGATAGGTTGCTAAAAGTCAGCCGGTCGGCTTTGATAGCCGAGCAAAAAAAGGATGGCAGCCTGGAAAACGTGCGCTGCAATGTCAAAGAAGGTATCGCCAGGAAAACTGCGCGTTTTGTGGAAAGAGGGGGAGTCCTGTACCGGAAGTATCTAGACCGCAGAGGAGTGGAGTTCGATCAGCTGGTCGTGCCTCAATGCTATCGTCAGGATCTGTTGCGCTTGTCACATGGGGGTTCGTGGTCCGGACACCTAGGAGTTAAGAAAACTAAGGACCGTCTCTTGCAAGAGTACTATTGGCCAGGGTGTTTTCGGGACGCAGACCATTTCGTGAGGACATGTGACACTTGTCAGCGGGTGGGCAAACCAGGGGACAAATCGAGGGCGCCGTTGAAATTGGTACCTATCATTACGGAGCCTTTTAGACGGCTCGTTATTGATACAGTGGGACCTCTGCCGGTAACAGCCACGGGGTACAGACACATTTTGACTGTGATCTGCCCAGCGACAAAGTTCCCTGAAGCAGTGCCGCTTAAAGAACTCAGCTCAGTTGAGATAGTTAATGCACTACTGTCCATATTTGCGCGAGTTGGTTTTCCTGCAGAAATTCAATCAGATCAGGGCACAGTGTTTACTAGCGCTTTGACGACAACTTTTCTCGAAAGGTGTGGGGTAAAGCTGCTACACAGCTCAGTGTACCACCCACAGTCGAATTCCGTTGAGAAGCTCCACTCCGTCATGAAGCGCGTGTTGAGAGCCTTGTGTTTTGAACATCAAACTGACTGGGAGCTGTGTCTGCCTGGGGTGATGTTTGCTTTAAGGACCGCGCCGCATGCGGCTACGGGGTTTTCGCCAGCTGAACTGGTGTACGGTCGCTCGCTTCGATCTCCGCTTCGCATGCTTCGAGAATCATGGGAAGGTAGGGGCGACGACCCAGTCGTGGTGGAGTACGTGCTTAAGCTCCTCGAACGCTTAAGAAGGGCACAGGAGTTGTCAGGTGAAGCAATGACAAAGGCCCAGCAGAGGGCCAAGGTTTATTATGATCGGACAGCCAGGGCCCGTCGTTTTGAGGTGGGCGATGAGGTCATGATATTGCGCACATCGCTAAACAACAAACTAGACGTGCAGTGGGAGGGCCCAGCGCGAATTGTTCAGAAACTGTCGGACGTTAACTACGTGGTAAGTCTGCCAGGAAAGCGGAAAGCACAGCAAGTTTACCACTGTAATCTGCTCAAACCTTATAGACAAAGGGAAGCAGTGGTGTGCATGATGGTAAACGTTCCTGAAGAGCTTCCGGTCGAGCTTCCGGGACTAGGCTCAGTGACGAACAGGGAAGACACCGGTCAAGTCATTAGTGACCTTATCAGTAAAGCACCGCTGTCGCCCGAGCAGAAAACCGAACTACACCAGCTATTACAAAAGTTTCAAGGTCTGTTCTCTGAGAGGCCTGGTAGGACTTCTGTACTTACTCATGATATAGAACTTACCTCCACAGAGCCAGTACGATCCAAGGCGTATCGGGTGTCACCCCGCCAGAGCGATATTATGGAGGCTGAGGTAAAGAAAATGCTACAGCTCGGTGTTATTGAGGCAGGTGAGAGTGATTATACCTCCCCTTTGATTTTAGTTGAGGTACCGGGCAAGGAACCTCGTCCTTGCGTCGACTACCGCAGGCTTAATTCCATCACTAAGGATCAAATTTATCCGATCCCTAACATCGAGGAACGCCTTGAGAAAGTTAGTAGCGCTCAGTTTATTTCCACCCTAGATCTTGTCAGGGGTTATTGGCAGGTTCCACTTACGGAAGAGGCTAGTAGGTATGCGGCGTTCATTTCACCAATGGGAACATTCCGTCCTAAAGTGTTGAGTTTTGGTTTGAGGAACGCGCCATACTGTTTTTCAAGTCTCATGGATAAAGTGTTGCGGGGACAGCAAGAATTCGCTTTACCGTATCTAGACGACGTAGCGATATTCTCCGCATCCTGGTCTGAGCATATGACACACTTGCGGGCAGTGCTAACCCGCCTGCGCGAAGCAGGCTTGACAGTAAAGGCTCCTAAGTGCCAGTTAGCACAGGCCGAGGTTGTCTACCTCGGTCACGTGATTGGTCAGGGTCGTCGCCGCCCCTCTGAAATAAAAGTGGCCGCTGTGCGAGACTTTCCGCAACCGCGCACAAAGACCGATATTCGGTCGTTCTTAGGTGTCGCCGGCTACTATCAGAGGTACATCCCTAGGTACTCTGATATCGCGGCTCCCCTGACGGATGCTCTAAGAAAGACAGAGCCTCAAACAGTCGTCTGGGACGAGACAAAGGAAAGAGCTTTTAGCGCCCTAAAGAGTGCCCTAACAAGCCAGCCTGTGCTCCGATCGCCAGACTATACAAAAGGGTTCATTGTTCAGTGCGATGCTAGTGAGCGAGGCATGGGCGTTGTACTGTGCCAACGGGAAAATGGAGAAGTAGAACACCCCGTCCTGTATGCTAGTCGTAAGCTGACCAGTCGTGAGCAGGCGTATAGCGCCACCGAGAAAGAGTGTGCATGTCTCGTGTGGGCCGTTCAGAAATTGTCATGCTATCTAGCCGGCTCGAGGTTTATCATTGAGACAGATCACTGCCCTCTCCAATGGCTGCAGACCATCTCTCCCAAAAATGGCCGCCTCCTGCGCTGGAGCCTCGCTTTACAACAATATTCCTTTGAGGTGCGTTACAAAAAGGGGAGTCTCAACGGTAACGCCGATGGCTTAAGTCGAAGCCCCTAACGTAGGAATCAGCCTCAAAATTGTTTGTTACTGATGTTTTTCTTCCTGAGGCAGGATTTTTTTTAACATATTGCTTTTGTTTAGTGTTTCAAAGTGATGATATGCTTTCTAGTGCAATTTTTCAATTTGTGGACGCGTTCTGAGTGATGCTAGACTACTGTAAGGAACTAGGCAGTGGTATAAAAAGGGGAAAGAGCCTGGCAGGGCTTAGTGAGGGTTGTGCCGTGCTTGCTGACTGAGCGGTTGAGTTTTCAGCGTAGTTCTAACGCTTGCCGGGAACGAGAACAAAAATGTGAACTCTCCCGAAGTCACTTTGCAGTGTCCCGTGCGAACCTGAACGAGAGAACGAGGCCTTCTCTGTGCGCTGCGCTCAAGAAACGTCAAGGGACGCCCGACTTCGGTTATGAGCATCATCGAGCGACATCCCTCCGGACAGCGGATGCAGTCCCCTGTCCATCGGGATCTCCTTTCCCCGGCGGGGCGGTCTGTTGCGTTTCGCCTGCGACACGTGGTTTTGCCGGCGCGACGGCGGCGGGGCGGCGGACATTTTGGCCCGATCGTCGTCACCGCAACACTCATCGCCAGGTGTTTCCAGGCGCGTCTGCGGCGATGCGACCGCCTAGGGATTTCGTTCCAGTCATTGTGCCCGAAACAGGCGATGCCAAAGCAGGGATCTCCTTCCAGTTATTGGGCCCGAAACAGGCGATGCCAAAGCAGGGACCATCTTCTCGTTACAGTCATTGTGTCCGACCGGCAGCGCCACGACAGTGTGCTGCGCAGCGCCACGACCAGGTGCTACGAGATCGTGCGCAGCGCCACGACATGGTGCTACGGCGTCGCTACGACAGTGTGCGTCACCATTAGCCCATTGTACATTCACGTGCTCGTCTTTTGAGGGGTTCCTTCTTGCCCTCAACTGCGAGAGTATAAAAACAGCTGCCCCCGGACGCCAGAGGAGGGCTCCGATTTCTTCCGTTGAGTGAAGTGCTCTCCCGTCTCTCTACTTCGGTCAAACCTGACCGCCAACTCTTTGCGATGTTAAAATAAACAAGTTGTTTCGTTGTTACCTGTCGACTCATGCTTTGCCGGGACCTTCGGATGCTTGCAGTTGTACCCCAGGCCGCCAGGCCAACGCTACCCTTGGGGCTTGCGACCCAGGTACAACCACGGGCGTCAGCGCCGAGTTCCCATCAGATCGTACCAGCAGTCCGATCCAAACAGCGCGCTTTCCAGTGTGCGCCAGGCAACAAGCGGCTACACAGTACACACGGGCGCGGAACGAGGTTACAGGGCGATCCGCACCTCTTCGCTGGGGGCTATACACACGCCACGGCGACCCCCTCACCCCCGCGCCTTCTGTACCCTCGCGCGCTTCCGTCGCCCTCATTTGCATAGAATCCGCGCACCACGGCTCTCGCCAAGGAGTTGCGTGCAGCTCGCCACCGACGGGACTGACTCTCGGACCGGTTTCCGCGCGATTCGGCGGCGGACCGGTCAGCCCTTTTTGACGGGTCGAGCGATCGCGAAATCGAGACGGATGAACGAACAAGCTTCCCGCACAAAGCGCCGTCGCCTAGCTACGCGTTCTCGTAATGTCGCCAGGCCATCATCGGCGATGCCGAAGACAAGCGGGAGGGGAGAAAACGCCACGCGAAGTGGTATCCGCCCTGATCATACGAGGCCCAAACGACATGCAGTGAAGCCAGGAAGGCGGGCACAGAGGAAACGAACTTCTAAATAAACATTTGACGGAACACTACATTTTCGAGTCCTAATTATGGGAAAAAATTGAAGTGAACAGAAAATGCGGAGCTTACTTCTCATTCCCAATAAAGAAAATGGAAGTGAAGACGAACAACGTGGCAATTACAGTGAACCGCCATCGTACACATCCAATGATGGAGAACCGTCCAGAGGCTGGCGGGTCTGTCTTTGACCAGAGGGCCATATTGTTTTCTTTTTGTCCCAATGTCAGCAGCGCCCTCTTAAGAATATGAAAATGCACAGCAGAAGTAACCATGCCCTAGAGAATAAGTTAGGACACTTCAAGGAATTGGTTCGGGCTAGTTGGTCTCTCGTCATACTGGTAACCTCAACAGCGCTAAAAAAGACAGGGGCAGATACAGACACGGCCACACACGGCGCTAACTTCCAACTGTTTATTTCGGAAGATGCACACGCATTTTTATGTATTTCCTGTGCGCGAACAAACGTGTGACTTCACCTAAAGGTTGGCACGCATATATGGCCCTTTACATAAGCCAGTTTCTCATGAGCACGGCATCACCGTCATTATTTCATATCGGAACGGGCTTATGTAAAAGGTCACGCACGCTCGCCATGCTTTACATGTTACATAAAACGTCACACTTTCGCTGATGTATGTGCAGGAAGTCCGGAAAAGGACGTGCGCCTTTTTGGCATATAAACAGTTGGAAGTCAGCGCCGTGTGTTGCGATTTCTATGTCTGTCCCCGTCTTTTTCGGCACTCTTGAGGTTCCCAGTATTTCGCCCCATACGCTTCGCTCGGAGCTTCACTTGTCAGTTGGCTTTATGTAAGATATGTGAGCCAAATTATCATTATGTTTAAGCTGATGCCGTCAACACGAGCACTAACGTACGCGCACGCCAGCGGTAGCAAATCGCGGCAATCGACGGTCCGCGCGCGGGGACGAGCAACACGTCATGAGCGGAGCAGCCGGCGCGCAAAATACGCGGCCCAGGAGGCGACGCCGAACGCAACGGCACACGGAAGGAGAGGGGGGGCTATCGAGCGGAAGAAGAGCGCGCGGGATAACCGCGAGAGTTCCGCGGCCAAATGCTCGCGGTATAACGGCGGGCTGCTGCGCGCGAGGGGGTCATGAATATAGAAACCGAGATCGAGCGGAGAACGAAACGACGAGAGGCGGAAAACCAGCTGTCGCCTGTGGCTGGACGCGACTACTTTTACGCTCTGCCACTGTCCTGAGTAGTGTCTGGTCATTCCATATGCTGTCTTTTTCTTTCTTTTTCTTTTTATACTACGCAAAACATTTCGCCACTTGAGCCACTCAGCTTCTATCGGGGACTCGAGAAACACCGCGCGGCGGAGCCCGTGCGAGCGCATGCAGCGATCAGCCACGCTGCTGCAAGAGCCTCGCTCATGCACGCGTGCGTTCGGCGCGAATATTAAAAGAAGAATACCAATATGATAAAGTCACATTTATGAGAATTTCTCTTTTTTTCTGGTAATTGAGCTGCAGTCGGCACACTTCACTATCTTCCTTCTTTCTTTGACCCGTGTTTTGTTTCACGCCACTTTTCCATAGACGAATTCATACCCAATCACCCACCTCAATCACCGTGTTCTCAACTCGGTCTTCTTAATGAACTTGCCGAGGACAGGGTGTGAGAGAGTACATCTCACTCTTAATCACACCGACAATGGAAGATTGCATCAATCCAGCGGCTCGCTTGATGCATTTGCTAGAGCGAAATGCATGCGACCTAAGGTAGGTTAGCTTAGGTTAGGTTAGTACGTAAAGGCAAAGGATGTACGTAAAGGTAAAAGTGCGGAAAGGTGAAAGTACGTAAAGCTAAAGGTACGTAAAGGTAACGGATGCTCGAGTCAGCCGCCAGGGAGCGACACAGGTCGACACTTTTATGACTGTTTCCACTACCGGACGCCATTCCTCGAACCGAACAAAGCACCGCGCAGTCTGCTCGTGGCGCCCTGCAGACGTACACGTGTGCACATATACACACGCGCGGTGCGCGCCTCAGCCTGCGAGAGGCACACCGCGCAAGAGTCCCGGGAACAGACGAGCGCCGCGTGAACGGCACAGCTGCGCCCGTCAGCGACAACAAAGGCATCAGCGACAACACGAACCGCGCAAAAAAACCTCGCGCACATAAGCCCTCCACATACGCCTACCTATACCGGCCAAGATCGGACGCGTGGGAGACGTGGGCGGCAACACGACGCGTCGCCGACGTGCCACGAGGAGCGCGATAACGCGGCCTCTGGTGGCAAACAATGCGCGAAACGTAACGTAACGTAACCCGCGCATAACCGCGACGCCTGCGCGCACGGGTGGCCCGCATCGCACGCGGCAGCCGTCGGACGGAGACTGCCAACGCGAGCGCGTCGTCTGAATACAGAGTGCGCCTTGTTTCCCGCTCTCTTGGCGAATGGCCTGCTCCAGCCTGCTGACGTGACCTTGCTGACAAGGTCTGACAAACCCTGCCTAAACCATGGCGAATGTTGGGGAATGTTGTCCTAGATCAGAAACAGTGGAACAAGGAATACCGCTGTAAGCCAACGTTTCGTCAAGGAGACTTGTCACTGTCAGGTGACTTGTCGTCGGCCCCGAGGAGGACGAATCGCCTTGTCGAAGCGTTGGCTTCAAGCGAGATTCCTCGTTCCACTACACTCATCATCATTTCAAGCTCCCATTTTAATTTGAACTGCTTTCTTTTGTTTGGATCACTTTGTCCGTAGCGCCCGTAAACGAAGCGAAATGTTTAGAAGTGCCTTCTATCCCATAATTCATTAATACCCCTGACACAGGGGAAGATTTAATGTCATTCGAATCGAATGGCATTCGATGCATCGACTGCCATTCGGTCTCTTGCGGTGCTACACAGTAAAATATAACGGCATTCGCAAATGATAGCAATGACGATCTGGATCAAAATTTGTGAAATTCAAAGAAATTTTGTGCCTATTAAACGCGTTTAAGAACTTTTGCTAGTACTTTTAAAACGGACGAAAACATTTTGACGCTAATTATTCACAACTAAAAGCACTTCTATCAACACGTCCAATATGGCCGACCGCCGCAACAGACTCCTGATGAAAAGAGTAATAGCGCTTGAGTACAGCCCGTGGTGAAAATATCATCGTGGCAAAAACAATTATTCCTTTTTATAAGTCTAAAGAAATATCTTCTGACTTTGCTGATGAACGCATTATTTTTTTCGCGTTGCGTGTCGCTGTTGTCTATCTGGGGTGAAAAGTATACATTCGGTTCGAAATCGAATGCGAATGAGTTCCCCTAACTCATTCGATGGCAAATGTCGTTCCATTCGAATGACATTAGATTTTCCCGCGTAAATCCCGATTAGTGGGATTATGTGCGAATGCCATTTGATTCGAATGACATTAGATCTTCCCGTGTGACAGGGGTATTATAACTTTGTGCGCGACGTCATACTGGAGCATCCGCCTCAATAGCGAACAGTATCTTTTTCGGGACACTGAAGGAACGAATTCCGTTCTCTCAACCTCGCGGCTCATAAATGCAACTTAAACACTGTCTAGTTACTGCAAACGAGCTCTTAAAGCAATATCATTCCTCTTGGCCCGGAGTTATGGCTCAAATGTAGCTCCCAAGTTAAAAAAGCACAAAGCGGAGGCGAGAAACGGAGCCCGGCACGAGCAAGCCAGAACTATTCGAGCAGATATCCGCGTTAGTGCCACAAAAGAGCGCACGTACGACGTATTACGGCAAAATGCCAATTATAAGAAATTCGCAGAAACCCCGAAAAATATTAGTAATATCCCAAATTCGTATAGCTCAATAACGATAACACATCAACGGATTCACGAAAAGGCCGATATCACAAGGTCCATCGACACGCAGTGAAACGCAAGAAAATGACTCGAGCGCGAGCCTGTTACAAATAGGTCTCGCGCAAAAAAAAGACCCAACCTTTTCCCCGTAACCCCGGCCGCCGGAGCCACGCACGACATCATACTCGAATTACGCGATAACGACGCCCATGTCACTGCGTGTGAAAGCGCGACTGTGTTACGGGGCCCGTATCGCGCGCGCGGGGAAGCAACCTCCCCACGCAGCGCCCTTTCCCGTCTTCCCCGCCCACTCACGCACGCAAATGCACAAGACCACACTCTGAATAAGCAAGACCCATCTCGCCGCCGCGAGTTCCGTTTCGGCGACGTAATGGCTCCGTCCCCGCACGCCAAGGCACTGCGGCGAGCCAGCCTTTCCGAAGGCGGCGGCCGCTAGCTCGCACCGTTGACCCCGTGGCCGCCAGGAGACGCGCGTACACTTCACCAGAGAGCACGCAGAACGCTACACTCCCCCCCCCCCCCTTCCACGTCCTTGAGGGCCGCGGCGCGGACGATGCTGCATGCAGCGGTAATTCCAATTGCCCGAGCGGCGGCGCGAGCACAATTGTGTTCCGACGACGACCACACACGAGCGGGGCGGCGGCGGCGGCCGCTCGCTCGGCGAGAAAAGGAGTTCAGGGCTGTGCGCCAGGAAGGCAAGGCACGCGAGGCTCGCTCGGTGCGTCCTCGGCGCCCAAGCGGATGCTTCTGCACGGCCGAATCGCGCAAAGGCGCAGCAGAGCGGGCCGTTATGTCACGGAGAGAGAGCGCGTGCGGACCTTCTACAGCCGATGCGGGACGCGCGCAGGGAACATCGTGAGCTTGCACGCGCTGCCTCGCTCATGAGCGGGCAGTAAGAAAGTGGTACGACGCCAAAAGTCACTGCGAGGTACGGACTGCGGTCATTTGCGAAATGGCACACAGAAAGAACGAGCGCACATGCATCAGAGACTGCAATGGACAACGCAATTACGAAGCGCCGGTGGAATCCGTCGAGACAATTCGATCGATCTCGGCACGCACCCCTATAGGGGGAGGGGGGGGGGCGAAACTGGGTCACGGAGTCTCTTCGCTTCGACAGAGCGGCCCGAGTCCAAAATATGAAGAACCATACAATCTATTGGAATTTAGATTCGTACTGCCCATTACATAGCCACCCCCTACGGCGTTCCTGAAAAAACAAAATTGCGGAAAATGCCGCACTGGTTGGTGATTTGGAGGCCGCAGTTTCAATCATGAAACGCTTCCCCGCAGTACGGTAAGTGATTTCCGAGGGTAAACTCATAAACCAAAGAGTTATGCAAAGAAAGCTATTACGGATCCAACAGATCGAGAGAGACGTAGGCTCTTTAATGAACCTCGGAGAGGTTTGCCTGGCTTCATTAAAGAGTCAATTCTATCAACGGGCCGAATATCAAGACTAGTGAGCCGTTCACGAAATGATAGCGTAGAATAAAAACTAGGTTATCCGGAGGCGGCGGTGCGTTCGGACGGGCGTCGAATCGAGACCGCAGCGACTGTACGCGTAAATTCGCCATCTTATCGCCTCTGATTTGCTAATATAGAAGCTGCGCCCTCTCTGATTGGCTCAAGATGCAAACATGGCAGAGTTTGACAAGGTCCAGCCACGGCGGTTCGATGAAAAATTGTGAGGCAGTGGTCCTGCATAGCACTCTGAACGTGTATACCTGCATCAGCTCTTTGTACTCCTAACCTATCGCGCAAGTCTTTGCAGCGACACCTTGTGCGTCGTACATACATGGAGCGTACACGCGTTAAAGCCTTGATCGGACAACTTCGTCACGCCAGCGGAATAAGGGAGCCGTCTGGGAGGCCAACAAAATGTTGTGTCTTATGTTCTTCAAAGTTTGTCCGTTCCAACCTACGCCGCGACTCTGCAGAAAGTCTATAAAGCGCAGTGACTATCCTCAGTCGAGGTGTGAAGCCACGCTCGATTTTCTAGAGGCCAGCAGGAGGTTCTGCATGCGCACTTGCTTTTTCTCCGTTTCTTCATTACACACACCATACAGTGCGGTCCACTGTTAAAGGGAACACAGGAATATCAATCCCGTGCGAATTTTGCCCTCTGGCAAGTGTACAATCACTCCACTTCGCATCAGATGACTTCTGGTTGGCGGCACTGGCACCTTTCTACACACTGGTGCAGTGCATTGACGTAGCTTCCGCATGTACAAGCAGCTGCAGCACCAACAGAGTGAGAGCCGCACATTAGAGTGTTCCTTTTAACAGTGGACCACACTGTACATTCTACGGAGAACAGCATGCTGGCCACGGCTCCTGTACCTGCGTAAATTTATACCTTCTCGCTATTAAGCTTATCATTTTCACCGCCCTACTTCCACTTCACATCCCGTATCTGTTATTCCCCCAAATCCCTTCTCCAGCGTGCAATAGCAGACACTTCCTTCAGGCCCACCCCTTCACATTTCTGCCGTTAAAAACTCTCTCTCATTCTATTAAGAATAAGAGTAATTAGCTTTAATGAGCACATGCGCCGTTGCCAAAACTATACGCCGCCGTACAGGTACTAACGGCTATATAACTGATCTGTTCCCCACAATGCGTTCATGTAGTTTTCTTTTTCTTCTTTAGTGATCGGGATTATCATCATCATCATCGACGTTAGTGTGAGCTGCGAACTGTCGGGGCGATGACAACGGTCCGAATACGAGTGTGACCAGCCAGTTACATGTATATACTATATACCTAGCTAATTTGAGCAAAACGCCAAGCAGTGTTCAGTACCAGCCAATCATCTAAATTGGTTGATTAGCTAAACTAGATGCGCTACTGTATGATGCATCGATTTCACAGTTTAATTAGCTAAACAATGAACATCAGCAAATGTACGGCAGTACCTAAATAAGAACAGCGATGGGACACATTTTCCGTGAGCCTGCGAAGTCACAGCGTATCGAGTGAACAGACATCGACGCTGTGAACCGGTCGGTATACCGACGGAACCGATGCCTTTCTGCAGGACGCGCACTGCGTCTTATATCTACCACAACCACTACATCCCGAAATCCGGCTGAGCGAAGTATACGATCACCGTTATGTAACATGAGGCGCGGAATAAAACATGCGCTTTTTATGACGAATAAAACTAAGAAGCGTTTCGCGCGTTCTCCTATAGTACGGAAACAGGCCGGTAACGTTTCGAACAATGACAGAGGGGGGCAGCAGTGTAATACCTTTCAGTGAGTGACGCGCACACTCAATACGGAATTTCAGCATATATGGACGACATATAGGAACAACAACGGACGCGGTCTGCCACAGTCGGAATTAAAATGCGAGACGAATTTTTTGTCTGTTCCATAAAAGGACAGCGATTCCCACAAGAGCAGGAACCTGTCGCCTCCTGTGCGACTGCCCCGACCAAGTGATCCTGGCCAGCGGCGTTTTCATCTGGTTACATGCCGATTTGCACCGCGCGGCGACTTTGGCTGTTGATGAGCCACCTGTACTAGTTGAAAAGGCACTGGGACGAAGCAACTGCCATTACTGCTTGGCTTCTTCGCAGTGCTCGGTCCTGCAGCAGCAGCCAGCAACAGTTCTCCTTCTCCCCCTGCTAGTGCGTGATCCACTTTCATCCAAATGCGCTCGCCCAACAAACACCGAAAATAGATGGCGAGAGCCCAGCACAGCACTTCGCCAAACCAACATGCCGCGCTGGTATAGCAAGTGAGTGGAGTCGGTACTGAATAAAACTCAGCAACACGAAACCTATACATATGGAGCCATAGGGAGAAGTGCATCTACATGTTGGAATGTATGAAATGACCCGAGGAGCTCACAAGGTGTCATTGCTATGGCCTAAAAGCGGGAGAAAATCTGCAAAAGAATCCGACACCGATCAGAAATTCCAAACAAGTCCCATTCAAAATACCGCTCCTCTTCGTTGATAGCTACACAGACAGAACAAAAGACAAAAAAAAAAAGAGCGAAGAGAACGTCAACGCCACCCACGCAGAGAAGGAACAGGGCTAGGAGGAATCCGTGCTTCTAGCTGACTCCGCGACTCGCGTGAAAGCAAGTCAGCGATGCAGCGCGCCAGAACAGGCGCTCTCGCGGATACCGCGCGACACACAAGGAACTACAGCCGGGCTCCTCCGTAGCCGGCACCGCATCCTTTCTCTCCGCTGAAGCGAGCACGCACGAGCTCACACCGCGCGCGCGCGCAGATCGCCCCAGTTCCGAGCGAGGACTTCGCGGCCGGCGTGCCGGCCTTTCCCTCGGCGCGATTCGAGCCTGGCGAGCGAAAGGGGCGCGAGACAAAAGGGTGGGGGGGGGGGGGGACCCGCGCGAAAGCAGCCACCTCAAGCGCCCACCGCAGACCGCCCAGGGAGGTCAACACCGGTGGATGGGGAGAGAGACACGGCCGACTTTTCGAGTGCGCGGAAACGGATGGGACGGACGAGGCGGTTTGTCTTGCGGCGGAGCGCACACCACCGTATATATGCATGCACGTACATGCTATACACGCACGACCGAGTGGCGGCGTGTAACAGAGGGGCGCACCGTAAATCACCGTTGCGGCGCTAAAACAAGCCGCGACCCCTTTTTATGCGGGTGCACGAGATAAGGGACGAGACGGGACCCCCGCAGATCCGAGTGCGCACCATGGCCGGGTTCAAGGTTCCGAAATACGAAGAGCCCCGTCCCGTGGTGGTGGTGCACACAAAGCCACTGCTTCGGGGACTGGTTTCGTTATCCCCTCGCACGCGAC
This sequence comes from Dermacentor variabilis, assembly GCF_050947875.1. Taxonomy (NCBI): domain Eukaryota; kingdom Metazoa; phylum Arthropoda; class Arachnida; order Ixodida; family Ixodidae; genus Dermacentor; species Dermacentor variabilis. The sequence continues at coordinate 141,205,916 of NC_134570.1, read as the reverse complement.
CTCCCGCGCGCCCTTAAACGAGATTTAGAACGCAGCATGCGCCTTGCTTCGCAGCTGCCTCCAGGCACACGCAAGCGCCGCGCGCCCCATTCCCCGAGCTATATAACTAACTATAGCGCTGCACAAGCATGCTTGCGCGATTTCAAAGGTTCGGTCGATGTGCACGAATTAGACGCGGCAAACGGAGACAAATAGAAGAGCAAAAAAGAAGAACTAGAAAGACAACGAAGCCGCCCGCCGCGAAAGGGTTACAAGCGCACATTTCACGACAGCCGGCGATAAAGAACGAGTGAGTTATCAGGGAAGACAAACGGCTCACGAACTCGCAGGCCAAGCTTCACGCAGTGCATTCGCGTGTGTGCGCGCGCGCAAGCTCGAAAGGTCAAAGCACGGGAGCGCCGAGACAGGGCTAGAAATCAAGCTCACCGAACGACTCGGCGAAGAAGCGGGTTATTACCCTACACACTCGATACGTCATCGCGGCTCCGGCCGCGCGAAGTCCCTCGCGTGTTTTGATTGTGCGCGAGAATGATGGGCGCTCGCTCATAGCGTTCGCTAGCGCCTAATCGAGGCCAGCGGCTTCGCGCGGATGACTTCATCCGCGGGCGAGAAACGAGGACGAGCCAAGCACGTACGCGCAACTTTTTCAGCGGCCCGTGATGTATGCGCGCCAGATTTATGCAGGGAATTTAACCACTATATGTATAGATACATCCACGGCGGCCGTAAGTTTTCGTTTCAACCTGTGACGCTGCGATCACTTCAGGACCATAAAATCCGCCATTGATCTTTTTTCATTAATTTTCATCGTAGCAAGACAAAAAAAGAGAACAAAGAAAATGCCACCGAGAATTGTTACGTGTTGACCAGAGAGTGCTTGGTTTCGCAGATGGCATTATCGGTGGTTAATTGCGACGGTGTCCAAGCTGAGCCCAGTATAGTGCACCAGGCAATTTTAAACAGACGATTTACGCTTACATAGGTTTAAACTCAACATTGGGCACCGGCTAGACAAAAGCAGTATCACTGAATCGGTTCACTAAACGGTTAAGTCTAATACACACGAACTTGGAATTACGGAAACCTTGAACTTTCACTTCCAAATAACAAGGAAAACACGCCTAAAGTATTACATGTGAACGGTCACCTTCAATACGATCTTTTCGCCATGTTATTTTAATTTCCTTGGTGAGCGATATCAAATGTTCGAATCATACGGAAGTATCACAACCGACTTTAAAAGAAAGAAAGAAATGAAATGAAACGACGTTTTCCAGGTTGCCAATGTACATATTCATGCGCTATCAATAGCACGTAGCAATCGTAGATCACGTTCATCAGAACCGACTTTCGAGAAAGAAATAGTAAATGACGTACAACTGGCATTATAGGTCAGTCGAGCTTTCGAAGCGTTACGAACATTAACTATTCAATTATGAAAAGCAACGTTATCTCAACCATGAGTCTTCATGCTGACATTACTCTACCGCACACATCACGGATGTAAGAGCTCCTGAGAAAAACCTAAGCGCAGTCTCACAGAAACCATTTCTCTCTCACTCTATCGCGCGCGCGCGCACGCACGCACGCACTCACGCACGCGCACACACACACACACACACACACACACACACCTTTATTTGCAGCCGCTTGCCAGCTAAGAAAATAATCAGACTGATATGTTATCAATGCGTCAAGAAATCAATTCCACAGCCCTACTTTTCATGCAGGTGTTCCTTCTCTGGGATATTATTACCTTGCAGGAAACACGATCGACCAGCATGAGCGCTCCGCAAATACGGAGCAACCAACGACCAATAATGTCGCGGTATATAACAGGATGCGGTCAATTTGACGGATAACACACGGCTGACAGGTTTGCGAGGGGAACCAGTACGGCAGCATCACGGCACGTTCCACAAGACGCGGACGAAAACCGGGGAAGACGGAGGCCAACCGCCGGCACCTCTAACGAAGGGTTCTCGTTCAATGAGCGCCGATGCGCGAGCCTCGATGCAGACGGCAGCGCACCTTGCGGTCGCTCAGCCGGAACCAGGTGACACCGATCGGTCGGGCCCGTCACGCCTGCCCCTCCCCGCTGCTGCTGCTCGTCCGCGCAGCTGTGGAGTTCGGTACAGCGGCCAAGGGGCCGGTTCGGTTCGTACTGCTCGGACCTTTTGCTCGCACTGCGGCTCCAGTTCAGACCAACGACAGCACCCAAAGCCGCCGTCTAAGTCACAGCTGGTTCGAAACCGAAACTAACCTTGCCATGGGCGATACAATAACTACGAAAGTCTTCAAGCAGGCTCCTCCACAAAACTGGTGGATCTCACACGCTGGAGGGACGCTATAGCGCACACTTTGGGCACGGGCAGATGCGTTCTAGCGGCGAACTTCCAAGTTCTCCGGAGAAAGCCAGCTACCAGAGTTTCGCCGTCGTGCCAATGAAAACCCACACAGCGCGTTGCGTGAATGAAAATCGCAGCCCAGGTGCACTGCACCCAAAACCGCGCGCTCACTGCCGTAATCGGCCACTGAAGCCTTTCTCTCGTACACCAGTTGTGCGTGCATTCGCGCGAGCTCTCCTATACAGCACAGCCAGCGTGCCTAATTTGTCACATAGCCGGCAACTGGCAGACTGAAGGCTGAAGTCGCCATCAGTGTGTTATGCATCTGGCGCGCTATTAATTACTGCGCTATAAACGCTTGATGAATACAAACTACCTATGTGCAGGTGGATAAAGATTCACAGTGCACTGGGCCTGTGCGCCGGTCTCTCAGTTTGGTTTACAAGTTCAATCACGACTGTACTTAGCTATAACGGTGTCCCGGCAACCCTCTCGGTTATACGCATGCATGTACAAACAAACGCACTGACGAATATTTCCAACGTTTAGACTATCAGATGCAAAACATTAAATACTAAAGCGGGCTTCTCCACAAGAGTATTATTATTGTGGAGAAGCCAACTTTAACGAACACGCTGATATGCCAGTAGCTGTCGCACGCCCTTATACGGTCAGTCCGTGAAGTTTTCAGTATCAAACATGGTACAAATACTATTTTTACATCCCAAGAGACGACGCAGTACGGAAAAGAGCGATGCTCAACCTTTCTGGACACATAAGAAGCGTTCCTCGTTAGCGGACACACACACACACAAAAAAAAAAACGGCAGAACAAGAACAAGAACAAATGGCCTGAACAAACACCAATCACCCGTCATTCTAAAAAAAAATTATTTATGGGGTTTTACGTGCAAAACTACGGCTTGATTATGAGGCACGCCGTAGTAGGGGACTCTGGAATAATTTGGACCACCCGGAGATCTTTAAAGTGCACCTGTATCTAAGTACGCGGGTGTTTTCGCATTTCGCATTTCGCCCCCATCGAAATGCGGCCGCCATGGCCGGGATTTGATCCCGCAACCTCGTGTTCAGCAGCCCAACACCATAGCCACTAAGCAAACGCGGCAGGTACCCGCCGTTCTCGTCAGAACGTGATGCGAGTAATAATAAAGCGAACCAATAGCATACATGTCCAGCCGTGTATAGGCTTAAACTATACGACCCCCATTTTTCGGCTCTAGCATGCGCCGCCATGATCGGGCCCAAGGAAAGCTCCTAGGTGCATCAACTTGACAGCTTCTCCAGCCACAGCTATTCAGATCGCGGCTCCAAACGAAATAAGCCCGCACTCTCACACATTCGCACACACGCACACACGTTCGTTCTTCAAATGCGGGCCAATGCGAAACTCAACCTAAATAACCACGAATAATTCGACAGACACGCTGTCTCTGAAGAAAGCCCGCGAGAAACGTATACACAGACTGGTACACGAAGAAGAAGAAGAAAGCCATCCATTTCGCTTTTCTAGCATTTCCTCTCCTTTCGTCCTTCGGTGCCGTTATTGTATCGAACGGACCATTTCCAGCCGACGTCAAGTTCGCGCTGAATAATGATGGATCGCGGAACGATCTGCGCTCCAGCGCGCACAATGGCAGCCGTGCGTTTAGTCACGTTCCTCTTCCTTGGACAAGACATCACCAGAGCGCACGGACTGCCGAAATTGTGAACAGAACAAACGCACGCCGCCTGGGCGTCTGAAACAGCATCTGAATGCAGACCGATCGAAATGACGGCACGTTATACGCGAGGAAATGACCACGAATCAAGCCAAGGCTATACAGCATACACCTGTGTGTGCGCGTGTGTGTGTGTGTGACACCTGCCGGACGTGCGCGTGGCCTACTTTCGGTGCCGGTGCGATGAAATGGGAGAAGCAAGAAGGCCTGGCGCGTTTCCGCGTCCTATATGCAGAAGCGTACGATTGCGAAAATGCTAGACTTAAATGCTGGAGTTACTTTAAAAGTATCGAGCAGTGTCGCCACGGTAAAGGAAACTGCGTGCAGCGGCCCATGCAATACGCTTGTTGCGGGTGAGAGAAGAAAAGGATGGGATACAACGTACATGATTAAACCTGTCGGGCCAGCAACGCTGCCTCTATGACACTGGCAACAGTTGTGTTAAGCCATATAGTAAACTCGAGTTCACCGCTGACGGGCGCCCGCGGTCTCACGGAACTGCCAGGCCCGCGCATCCCGTGACACGACGTGATCTACAAGGGTCGACAGCGCATACATTCAGAGCTGGCCGCCGCCAACTTCCTTATACTCCCCCCCCCCCCACCCCTTTATTTTTTCAAGCATGTCTTTAAAAATAGTTTAATGCGACACTGCATGCAGTGAAGAGTACATGCAATGTCTTGTTCCGGCGTTCGACCTGAGATTAGGCAAAACGATTCTCCGACGCACAGGGACACGTAGCAAAGGGACGGGTGCGTTCGAGTGATAAATGCGCGTGATTGGCCGATGCCAGCCAGCATCAGTGTTGCACATTATTGCGAAAAGTTGTACAGCGGGCGGTGCGTCAGGGCCAGCAGCACTAACCAGAATGGCTGATAGCAGTGTACGCGATGCCCGAGGCTGGGCGGGGGAAGAAGGCATTCGGCTATTATGCCACTGTCGTCTAGTTGATCGGCAAGGACAATTACCTTCCAGCGCACTGAGACGAGTGGACGACTGTTCACTGACCGTGCAGACCATCCCCAACGATCGTCAGTTCTGAAGGCAGTGAATGCACCGTTGTGCGTCTTGAGAACGACTGACGCGCGTGAGCGCTGTTAACCTGCATAGCGCTGTCAGCGCGCGCGCACGACGCATTCAATGCGTCTTGCATTCATTTTCCTATCATCCATCTATTCCCCTAGCTGTTACGCTCCTCCAGCGTATGGCACCAACGCAGCAGCTTCTCTGGTTGACATCCCCGCCTTCTCCATCTCCATATCTATCTCTCTGAGCAAGCTCACGAGTACAATAATCCCACCTCTAGACTTCTCTCATCGTCGACGAGCGAAAATAGTGCGCCAAGCCAGAAGCTTCCCCGCACACGCGCCCGTAAGAATAAAGACGCCCCCCGGCAATTTAATGACGCAAACTCGCTCATCTCCTCCAACAAAAGCCCAACCCGCCCTAGCTCACAGTGGACCCGTATGTGTGCTACTTTCTACACTCGTTCATCACCATCTCGAGCAGCTTCCTCGGTGCTCAGGCCACATTTGCATCAAACTCGACCGCGCTGCTCTTCGTCCCTCATCGCAACGGCAACATTTTGTGTACAGGAAGAGTGAGCAAAAAGAAGAAAAGGAAGTAAAGAAACAGCCGGCCGCCACAATCAAGCGACGCGGAACGTGGCCGCAGGCAACAGATCCGGCGCTCGCGCGCAACGAAAAGCGCGCACGCACGCCGCGTTTGCCTGTCCGAGCCGTTCCACGCGCGCGCGAGAAAAAAAAAGAAAAAAGAAAGAAAACGTAGCCAAGCCAAGGCGGTGATGCAGCGAGGACGACAAAGGCAGCTGGGTGAAGGGAGGGGCGACGTGAAGTGGAAGGGCGCTGAGGGGTCTAATTCTCCCGCAAGGGAGGCGACGCGTGCGCGCGCGCTCGTGAAGGCGGGGTCCCAGCCGTGAGAACGGGGCCAAGACACGCCGCGCGGTTTGTTCGCCCGCAACACGGCGTCAGCCGCAGGGCACGCACATGTGGCGGGCGGGCGCACGCAAACCCCGAGCGCGCGCCGATTCTGGACCCAAAGCCGCGACCTCTGGGTGGCGATCGACGCCGATTCCTTGCACGCAGGACTTGGCGATCGTACGAACCAGGTCGGGAGAGCGCTGTGCGCGAGGCCAGGGAATGCCTCTCGACGGGAGGGCGAAATAAAATAGAAAGAAAGATGGAAAGGAAATTTCGCAGCTGAAGCGGCGCTGCGCATGACGAGTCTAAGGTTTCGCGCACAGAACGACGCAGCACATCGCCTTCGAGCTGATCGCACAAAGTAAGCAGGGTCTTCCAGGAAGTTAGGAGACTCGTGCTTTCCTTGTGTGTGTGTGTGTGTGTGTGTGTGTGTGTGTGTGTGTGTGTGTGTGTGTGTGTGTGTGTGTGTGTGTGTGTGTGTGTGTGTGTGTGTGTGTGTGTGTGTGTGTGTGTGTGTGTGTGTGTGTGTGTGTGTGTGTGTGTGTGTGTGTGTGTGTGTGTGTGTGTGTGTGTGTGTGTGTGTGTGTGTGTGTGTGTGTGTGTGTGTGTGTGTGTGTGTGTGTGTGTGTGTGTGTGTGTGTGTGTGTGTGTGTGTGTGTGTGTGTGTGTGTGTGTGTGTGTGTGTGTGCGTGCGCGCGCGCGCGCGCGCGTGCACATAATTTTTTTTCATGTCTTGGTAACAGACGTACGTCACTTCAAGCGCAATTAATAGAGAATGGCAGGTAATCAGAACAGCTGCAGTACAGCAGCAATATAGAAGGTCCAGTTAGCTAGGTGCGTCATACACCCGAGTAACACGGGCATATTAAATTGGGCTGGAATCAAAGCACATCAGACCCAGTGTGTACATTGATCGCTGATATTCATTATTTTCGAGTATAATCGCGACCTCGATTATGTTATATTCAACCTCGCCTCCATGGCGCTCAATAATTTCTCCGCAGAATGACATTAACGAGGAAAGTGCCCATTTTAGAGGCGTACGTTTAAAAAATATGGTCGAGTTCATAAACCAGATCACTCGGCAATGGACTTCGGGGCAAACGGGAACACAGAGAAAACAGTCGATGAGTGATTAGAGGCGAGATTATCCCGCAAGAATGGATAGCATCGGAGAAAGGACGCTTTAATTACGAAGACACCCCCCCCCCCCCCTTAACTTCATTTCCGCATACCCGACTTCCGTCCCGCAACCAGGCGCTTCCGTCACCACAGTCACGCCCCGGCGCAATCCATATTATCAGAAACCGAAGCGCCAACCACGGGACCAAACTCGCGCGCGTACCACATCGCAAAAAACCGACGGACGTAGGCGTCAGGCGCAGAGCGCACAACGTTGTCGCCGCACCTACACCGAGCGCGCGGATACGGTGCGAATCTCTTCTCTCGATCATGCAGCGGTGCCCAAACAGGAAGCCGATATATACCCCGACACAAGAAGCGCGCAACAGCCGGTGCGAACGCGGGCTAGGAGAAAACGCACGCTTTCTCCTCTTCGAGCGAGTAGAAGCAAAGGCGAGACGTTCACCCTCCTTCACGGCCAATAAATCAAAACTGAGACGTCGCTGGTGCCAGAAATATCGAACAGTGGGTCCGCGCACGAACGAGTATCTCGCGCACAACTGTCGAGAAAGACGAAGGCAGACCAGGCGATCAAATCGCGCGAAGCAGAACGAAGAGGCATGCAGACACAAGTACGGAGTGCGTGTCGACGACAAGCTTTGTACAGAAAGTGGGCCGGCAATCACCGTTGGGCGAACCACCCGTGACAATGATATAGCCCACAACGCAGGGAGCTCTAACCGGCTAGCGAATGATTACACGAGACATCGAACCTCCACACATGAGCAGTGGTCCTCCTAGCCGCCCCCCTTGCGGTATTGAATCATCAGTCGCGCTTCTGGCTGCGTCGCGAAGAGCTCGGTCTATAGCTCTGTCTGAGCTCGTTTGTGCACGCGAAGCGCTATTGTACCTCTTTAGAGCGGCCAATAGGTCGAGGGGCTGGCTGACGCGCTGGTCTATACAGCTGTGCGTACGTATCTATGTCCTCGTCTTTTCGAGTTGTTTAAACTTCCAATACGGGCATGCAAGGCCGACTGGCCACTCAATCGGCGAAGTCCACCGGCAACGTGTATAACGCTCCACACTGATGATTTCTGCGCAGTGAAGAGAAGATTGTGCACGAACATAAACGCTAATACAATGAGCTTTGGTCAACGGTGCCCACTTATTTCATCCACCAAAGAGCAGCTGGGAACCAATTGGCGATGTAATGGGATGGTCGGTCAGTGTGTCCAACAAAAGAGACTCAATAAGCATAATGTGGGAAACCACTGCATGGAAAGCTAACGTCACTCCGTGGAATGCACGTGGCAGATTATTATGCTACGCGTCTGGAAAAAGGGCACGTACACTGCCCACAATCGTGGGCTAGATAGAAATGGCACAACGGTTAAGGTTAAAGAAAGCGAACCCCTTACATTCTGTAGACACACAAAATTTACGCATGACGTTCTCGTGCGAGTTCAGTAAATCCCGCGCTTATTCTACCGACGACACAGTCACAGAGGCACAAACGCTACAACGACATCATTAGACATCGGCAGCACATGACTTTGTTCGTCTGCGACCGCTTAATTAAACACTTGCGCTCGTAAATAAACCGCCTTGAAAAAACCTTGTGGGCAACCGTTCGGATTCTGCACCTTGTCTTAACTGAAGAGAGAGACTCTCGGGCTGCTCCGAAGACTGGCATTGGTTGCTAAAGCTACCTATAACGATTTGGCAAGTGTACCTCTGCATCCTCCATGCATGTTTAACCGCTTGTCTGCCGCAATATAAAGAGACGTTAAGGCGCGGCATGTGTACGCCTCAATAATGTCCATTTGATCCCAACACAAACACAACCCTTATAATTGACAACAGTACAAAGTACACAACCTCCTCTCGGCATAGTCGAGAGTCAGAAAGCGAGGTTAAGCCCTCCAGGACACCCAAGCATATATAGTGTTGTCCCCATGCGGGTCAAAAGGGGCTACGGCAGCGGTGCACGGAACAAGCAGGCCAAAGCTGCTTCGAACCGCATCCTTATTTGCGCCGACCTCGGCGACACGGGTGAGTGCTACACAGCAGCAGGGGAGGCGAAGAGCAGCGAGGGGCGCTCACCTGGCCGAGAAAGAGGGGGGAGGCCCAATCACCGTAATCCAGTCGCAGATGACGGAGACGTCGACGACGAGCGGCGGGTAGGCGGAACGGGGCCGTCGACGACGGCGCGCTCTCCCTTGACGGACATCGACGTTTCTGGGTTAATTGGGGAGGACTCGCCGTAATGACGAGGCCCGCCCGGCCGGAGGGTTCGCGGTCTCGGGACGACGACGGATGTTCGACCCTCGCGGTCTGCGCAGGATGTGCCGGCCAACGCCTATGCGGCAACTGTCAAACCGTCGCCGCCTGGGATCGGCAGCGTATAAGGACGGGGCGGCGCACGCGCCCTAGCAGCGCTTCCAGAGCGTCGCAGCTGCGTTGAGGGACACAACGTGTCGTGAAGCACTCGGATAAGCACCAGCCTGCAGGTGCGACAACGCCTCCGCCTGAAGTTTAGTTACCGGACGACGACGCCTTGCAGAAAGAGAGAGCCAGATTGCGACTTCACTGTGCTCACTGTGGTGGTTGCCACAAACTACGTGAAGCGCGAGCATATCGCAACCGACGGCCGGAAAACGTGCAGAAGGCGTGGCCAACGATAGCAGGCGGATGCAGGAAGTCCCAGCTTCGCGTGCACGTGTGGCGCGCGCGAGAAATATACGGCGCTCGACAACTGCATCACGGCCACAGTGCAAGGGCGACGCTGTATGCAAAGCAGCAACAACGAACATCGGTCCGATGTGTAAGGAAAAAATGCTTAGAACGCCTGCGAGAACACGGGTTCTACACACTGATGGAAGCAAGATAAAGGGACATGAGCGGTCGCTAGCTTCTTTCGTTCCGAGGAGGCAGTCACTTTCGCTGACGGTATAGATCGCAAAGGAGACAGGTCTCGTCGCACAAGTCCATGCAGATACTGAGTGCCAAATCTTCATTGTGGCGCCAGTGTGTCAGTACAGTTCACTCACAACTTTTCCCACAGTGGAATTGATGGCAGTGCCGCTCAATCTTCATGATGTCACCCTCTGTAAGTTCGCTACAGAGTCAATTTTGACATTTCTGCGTCTTCTGTGAACGGCCACGGCTGCTTTTCTACCTGGCGGAACTAAGCGCAACCTTGAAGACCGATTTCTCCTTTATTCTTGATATGCGTAAATTAACAATATACTGGAATGCAAATTAACTGAAATCTGTGCTGCTTAGGGGCTAGTCCGCTGTGGCACGCTATTGCAAACGAACGTTCTTCGCAGTCACTTGCTATAACTGTCTGAACTAAAGAAGGAATTTGGAAAGAATGAACAGTATAGAATATATGTGTTAGCCACACTCTCTTTTTCTCTCTTGCCTACACATTTCTTATACATTTCCCCCTTCCCAAGTACAGAGTAGCCAACCGAAGAAACCCTGTGGCTAGCCCACCACCTCTTTCATTAACATTTATCTCGCTCTCTCAGCTAAAGCTTTTTCGACACAAGGCGCGCACTTCGAACGGACGCTGGCGAAAAACAACACGAACTTGCTATGGGGGCGAGAGGGAAAAAGAAAAGGTGGGGTTTAGCCAAGCAGTTTCGAATCAAGTTTATGGACAGAGCGCACAACATCATCTTGTCCCTTGCGAAACTTCAGAAGAGCCGCACTAGACGAGAGTCCACTTATAAAAACATTCTGCAGCATTGTTACACTCCTGTTACACGTGAAGGCTAAAGACTTCTGCACAGGCGGTAATGCGGCGTCTCTTATCGTCGTGTTGCTGCTTTCGCAGTGCGGTTTCTTCGGCTCGTTTTCGACGCTTATCTGCGGCTTCGCGCGCTCGTATAGCGGGCTCGATCAGACTCGCGACAACGACGTTTCTCTTGAACTTTGCATCCTCTCAGCGGGGGGATAGAAAAGTATGCTGCTCCGTGTGTTGCACGGGTGACTTCAATGAATGTATGCACAACACTGTTCGCTTCACTTTCCTGAACGCATGTAGCCTCTGCATTACGAGAAGGATGAGCCATTGCATGTTTCGCTTGTTGAGGGGGGCATGAGCTATTGCTGATGGTGATCGTCTTTGTACCATTGAACCGGATGACGCGCTTTTTCAAGGCCATCGGGTGTATGAGCCACCTAAGGTTTTCGCCGAGATGGCTCGACTTTCGACAACGTTAACAACACACTAAAGAGCAACGCTTCAGATTGATAAATTATTCCTTCGAAACTCTACTTTCGTTGATTTCGCAGTAATAGATTCATTATTAGCAAAAAAAAAAAAGAAGATAACGAAGCTCCACACTTTTTTTTCCCCATTTCCAATTCAACCACAGCTCCCGAACACGTCAGTGTAACGTCTTGTATGTCAAAGTACCTTAACCTATTCGGACCATTATGGCGCCAATAAATGTTCCCGCAACTTTGGGTTCAGTCAATGGCTCCTTTAGTATACAATGCAGTTGTGAGCGGCGCGCACTCTCATAACTTAGTCGTCTCGCATTGCGCCGACCTGTCAAGACAGCGTGCTCCGCCGCCGCAGTCCCGTAGATCAGGAGGTGCCACGTACGGTACTTTGCTCCCCGCAAGAGACCCTTGAGTAAACACGAGGAAAGACTCATCGCACCGATGTTCTGCCACGGTTCCTGGGACTGTAAGAAGAGACCCTTGGGTAGACATGGGGGCTCGAGCGAGGCGGGAGAGCGAAGTGCCGGAAGGCGAGAGAGAGAAGAGCCGGAGGCGACCTGAACGAGAGAAACGGCACAGGAGACGAACGAGAGACGCGTCCGAGGAAGGCAGCGACGGCAACACGCTTCACGCCGACGCTCTGCACATAATAAACCGTCTTCATTTAAGCAAGTATCCAGCCTTCATTGCTGTCACAGTCGACATTTACGGTTAAAAGTTCTCTACGGCCAAGTAGACGCGTACCGTCAAAATCCATGGCATGAGTCACGGTAAGCTGGGCGGGAAGTTGCAAGGCTTAAAAATAAATCACGGGGTTTTACTTGCCAAAACCACGATCTCATTATGAAGCACGCAACTTTCAAGGCGTCTTCGCCACCGTTCTCCCGTTTCTGAGTCTTTTATGAGACGCGTGTCTATATAAGCCTCCTCCTCTCACGGTAAGCGTGGCTTTCTTTTTTCGTATATTGTAGAAGCGTGACCCACTAATACAGCTAAACTTGTTTTCGTACGTGGACGTACGTAGCGCTTACGCTACGTACGTCCACGTCCTGTCCTTCACTTAAAATCATCAGCGTAACACTAAGCGCAATATAATCACGAACGTTCACCAAATAGCCCCCTTTATTGCTTTACTAAACGTGAAAGCTGCCGGAGATATGAAACTAGACTACAGACACCCGTATAGGCGCGCCGCAAGGGGACCGTTCGAAACACGACGAGCGCCCCCGCGTGCATTATATCCGAGCATACGAAGCGCGTTCGAGAAATGAAAAACGATGAGGTAGGCTCCTTCCACTCTCGATGAACACAATCGAACGAATGACACTGCAGGAACCACGGGCGACCGGCGCGCGTCCTAGCGATCCACCGAACAATGGATGAAACAAAAGCCCAATTCCATTACACCCGCGTCGAATACGAAGAGATAGAGAAAAAATAAGTAAAAGAGAAGCAAGAATACAGCAAGTACAAGCAAATGCATTTCGCGACGACACCGCTATGCGCGATGGACGCAACCCGAGACAAGCGCAGTCGTCGTAACCGAATATCGTCATCATGTTACGCGCGGACGCAACCGATCGGCGATGATGCCTCCTCGAGGAAAATGAAAGAGGGAGGGAGGGAGACCATTCGACCGAGCGGCGCAGTCGTTCGGGCCGCGAGCAACGCTCGAAACGACCGCAAACGCACAGCGCCAAAATCGTCGCGCACACACAATACCGGGCGGTTCGAAAAGGAACAAAAAACGACGACGACGACTACACAGCGAAGGCCCAATAACAACGCGTGCGATGATCGAATCCGAAGAGACGGTCATCGTCGCCAGAGGCTGATGAGAAGCCTCGTAACTATACCACGTGCTGTATTTTTTTTCTCTTCTCTCTCTGCTTTTCCCTTCAGTGACAACAATGGACAATCGGGCGCAGCCGTTTAGCTGTCAAGCGGCGGCGGCGAAGAAGCAAAGAACCGTCGGCTGATGGAGTCCGCCGGTCGTTCGGTCGGCCGCCGATGTAGGTTGGACTAGGTCGCACGGAGCCCTTCGACCATTCGAGGGCCGAGAAGAACGCCTTCCGAGACAGCTAGACGACTTGTGCGGAGCGAAGACGTCTATTCGAATGCCTCGGCGAACGTGCAACACCACAGGAGGTCAAAATGAAACGGCTGCAACGTGCTATTGGCAGCTTTCCAGTTATATAACCGAAGCATCCCGCACTGAGAACCCTTGGGGTCATGGGTCGCGCGGTGTGTTCCCTTGTTTAGCATCTCTGAATGCTACTGGAAGGATCAAGAAGTCGCCGGCACTCTCAGCTTAACGTCGGTACTGCCTGCCGGGCTGTTTAGGAACAGACATATGGTGCGCCGTCATTTAATGGCCGCGGATTTTTTTTTTTTTTTTTCCATATCCACGTCTAGTTTTCACTTGCCAACCATCAGCCAGCCCTTTGATGGTCGGCAGCTATAAGGATACCAGGTTACGGAAGTGCCAGATTTGGAACGAAATGATAATCGAGCCTCTCACCAACAGCTCTATAGCTACTGTTAATCAAAGGGCTCCATCATCAATGGCCCTTTCAGGGGGCACTATCGAGAAATATTTCTGCTTTGTCTATATAGCCACTAGGAAGCCTAAAAAAAGGGCTTCCAGAGAGACCCTTCCCGTGTTTCACGATACCTCACAGTAAAAGCACAGCCGTTATATGGAAGTAAGAGATGGTGACACAATCGGCCATGTGATACTGAACATTCCGGAACCTCACCAGATGTGCTAAAATCGTAGGCGCGTTACTCCGCACATCTACTTTAAAGGGACATTAAAGGCAAATATTCAGTCAACGTGGACTGTTAAAATGCCATTCCAGAAACCTCGCAGCGCTTGTTTCGCGCGTTAAAGGGAAAATCGCGTCTGAAGGGCGCAGATGCCGTTTAGCGCAATTCGGATCGCCCGCCCCCGAGCGGGGTGTGGTGACGTTGCATACGCTTTCTTCGCCTTTACAGCCGTCTTTGAGTAAAACGGCGACCGATAGACAGCGCTACGGTTTTTTTTTTTTGTGTGTGTGTGTGTGTGTGTGAAAAATGCAAATCCGCGGCCACGGAGAAACCGATCGAGCCAAGACAGAGCGTCAGATTCGCCGCTGCACCTGCTTTTCTTCAAGTGGCGTGGACCGTCCAGGTGGGGACCATAGTCCCGCGACATCAGACAGGCGTGAAAATCGTAAAAAACTTGCATTTTGTGAGAGTTCCGCAAGCCAGAAAAGCCAGCGCAGCACTACGCGATAACGAAAGTAGCTACACGCGAAGGCGCGGGCGTTGCAGAGTCGAGCAAAAACAAAACCTTCCGGCTGCCCGCGTCATTGTCATGGGTAACGTCAATGAGTTATTTTTTCTAAACATCGAATGGAAATAGACAAGAAGCATTTTCTTCTGTCTTATAATTCAATACAATTATCTTTTTATTACGAGAAGTTGAGCACTAGTGACAGAAATAAAATGAGAAGTGCCTTTGTCATCGGGCTATTACCTGAGTGTCTCTAGTGAGTCGCAAATCGTGTTCTCCATTTATCTCAATCTCTCGGTTACCAAAACTTCTTTCGCGAGAATACTGACGCCTTAGGCGTCCTCGAGCATTGATCTATCACTTTAGCTAGACTTAATGTTTGCCTCTAGTGTGCCTTTAACATAGCCTACCGTCAATATAACTGGACATGTATCAGGATATGCACGACATGAACGACATGACATAGATGACATAACATCATAAGAATGACATAATATGACATGCATGACATGAATGGCGTGCGTGAGGTGACGTGATGTTGGTGTCCCGCTCCTGTCGTCACACGGAAGCTTGCGCAACACACGCAATTGCTTGTTTACACAAAACCAGGTTCGCCCAGCTGAGCCGCCATAACGTAAAGCTATTCCAATCTGTTTTTATTCCAAATCGGCCATTAGCCCTCCTTGATAGGTCAAAATGGCTCGGGCTCTGGCCATATGGGTGTGGTGTTCGCCAATATTGGCTGGACCCGAACCATTCTGACCTACCGGCCAGGGCTAACGGACGATTTGGAATAACAACAGATTAGAATAGTTTTAAGTTATAGGGCCCCCTGTCCGGCATCTCATTGAAGTGCCCCGAAGCGATGCTGGATAGTCAGCTACATGCAAAATGCTTCGCATAACGTCGATTCCCACAGTACTTGGGGATCAGCACAATTCTTTCTTTCCTTTTCTTCATTCCCCACCACCGCGCAAGCGAAGCGTGCTTTCTTACTAGCACCACAGTAACGCAGTGAAGCCTAACGACAAGCACTACCAAGGTATCGTGATCAGCGAGCGACGTTGGGATGGTTGGTATTGCAGGCTTATAAAGTGGGAAACAGCGCGTCAGGCCGAGGACTGACAAAAAGTAATAAAAAAAAGAATGAAAAAATACTCAAGAATCAAGAGCGAAACAGGGGTTTCGAAAATCTCTCCATTTGTGTGTGTAGGGGCTTCTTTCTTTATCAGTGTCAAGGACGCATTAACGTAATACGAGTATCATACTTCCTCAGCTGCAGTAACTTCAGGCATACATCAAGGTTCTGCCTTAGGTCCTGTACACATTAACGATCTCACTATCAATATAACATCCTCTATCAAACTTTTCACCGACGACTACGTAATTTACCGCTTTATTACTAATGATTCTGATCGCCTTTGCCTACCAGTCCGGTTCCAGCACTATCTCCTCTTGGTGCTGCCGATAACTTATGACGCTAAACAATGACAAGTGCAAATCCATGCGAGTTTCACGCCTTGCTACCAATGCTGCCTTCTTTTCATATAACATCAACGGTAGGCTGCTGTATATTGTTCCCTCCTAGAGGTATCTCCGCGTTCACATTACTAACAGCCTGTCCCGGTGCAGGCACGTCAACTACGTCACTAACAATGTGAGTCACATGCTTGCTTTTTTTGCGCAGTAACTTCTCTTCTGCGACCGTATCCGTCGAACTACAACTTTACAAATCTCTAGTGAGACCTAAACTTGAATATGCATGTGCGACTTGGGACACAAGCCTGTTAATATTAACAGATACTAACAGATACTAGACAGTGACCAGCGACCAACTGCTCCTGGTCCTCTCAGTAATGCCTTCGGGCCCTGAGAATATGAGACTAAGTAAGCAAGTAACTAGCTAACTAACTGAACAAACAAATTAATTAATTAAATGTTTACAACAACCGGGACCTCCAAATGGACGAGGTGCAAGAGGTCGTGTCAGACAAGTGTCAGCAGCTTACTTCCTTAGCCGGTGACCGCAAAGTGCACTCAACAGAAGAAAGGCGAGGGCTCTGTGCCAATATTCTCCCTTCGAACAGGCATGAGATGGCGCCAACTAAGTTGCGTTGTAGCAGTAGACTCGCATCCTCGGATGGGAGGTCCCCCGACTCGTTTCCGCGAGTTGTTTTTTTTTTTTTTCCTTTTTCCGCGAGTGAAAGGCTCGAAGGTATCCTTCATGGCCACATTGCAACGACAACACTTAGTGACGTCAACGCATGAGAGAGCCCCCTTCACTGGGAGGGAGGCTGAGCCCGGCGACGAAGAAGGATATGTTGAGCCCGATCGAGAACCTAGAATGAGGGATCGGCAAACCGCCAGACACGCGTATGATCGCGCACACTTTGTTCCGCGGACGCGATCAGCGCGTGCAGTTGCGAAGCGGGCTGCCGTCTGTTTGGATCGCACCGCTGGTACGATCTGTTGGGAACTCGGCGCTGACGCCCGTGGTTGTACCTGGGTCGCAAGCCCCAAGGGTAGCGTTGGCCTGGCGGCCTGGGGTACAACTGGAAGCATCCGAAGGTCCCGGCAAAGCATGAGTCGACTGGTAACAACAAAACAACTTGTTTATTTTAACATCGCAAAGAGTTGGCGGTCAGGTTGACCGAAGTAGAGAGACGGGAGAGCACTTTACTCAACAGAAGAAATCGGAGCCCTCCTTCTTGGCGTCCGGGGGCAGCTGTTTTTATACTCTCGCAGTTGAGGGCAAGAAGGAAAACCTCAAAAGACGAGCACGTGAATGTACAATGGGCTAATGGTGACGCACACTGTCGTAGCGCTGCCGTAGCACCATGTTGAGCACGATCTCGTAGCACCCTGTCGAGCACGATCTCGTAGCACCCTGTTGTAGCGCTGCCGTAGCACCATGACTGTAATGAGAGGATGATCCCTGCTTTGGCATCGCCTGTTTCGGGCACAATGACTGGAATGAGAGGATGATCCCTGCTTTGGCATCGCCTGTTTCGGGCACAATGACTGGAATGAGAGGATGATCCCTGCTTTGGCATCGCCTGTTTCGGGCACAATGACTGGAATGAGAGGATGATCCCTGCTTTGGCATCGCCTGTTTCGGGCACAATGACTGGAATGAGAGGGTGATCCTTTGCGGTCGCATCGCCGCAGTCGCGCCTGGAAACACCTGCCGATGAGTGTTGCGGCGACGACGATCGGGCCAAAATGTCTGCCGCCCCGCCGCAGTCGCGCCGGCAAAACCACGTGTCGCAGGCGAAACGCAACAGACCGCCCCGCCGGGGGAAGGAGATCCCGATGGACAGGGGACTGCATCCGCTGGCCGGAGGGATGTCGCTCGATGATGCTCATAACCGAAGTCGGGCGTCCCTCGACGTTTCTTGAGCGCAGCGCACAGAGAAGGCCTCGTTCTCTCGTTCAGGTTCGCACGGGACACTGCAAAGTGACTTCGGGAGAGTTCACATTTTTGTTCTCGTTCCCGGCAAGCATTAGAACTACGCTGAAACTCAACCGCTCAGTCAGCAAGCACGGCACAACCCTCACTAAGCCCTGCCAGGCTTTTTCCCCTTTTTATACCACTGCCTAGTTCCTTACAGTAGTCTAGCATCACTCAGAACGCGTCCACAAATTGAAAAATTGCACTAGAAAGCATATCATCACTTTGAAACACTAAACAAAAGCAATATGTTAAAAAAAATCCTGCCTCAGGAAGAAAAACATCAGTAACAAACAATTTTGAGGCTGATTCCTACGTTAGGGGCTTCGACTTAAGCCATCGGCGTTACCGTTGAGACTCCCCTTTTTGTAACGCACCTCAAAGGAATATTGTTGTAAAGCGAGGCTCCAGCGCAGGAGGCGGCCATTTTTGGGAGAGATGGTCTGCAGCCATTGGAGAGGGCAGTAATCCGTCTCAATGATAAACCTCGAGCCGGCTAGATAGCATGACAATTTCTGAACGGCCCACACGAGACACGCACACTCTTTCTCGGTGGCGCTATACGCCTGCTCACGACTGGACAGCTTACGACTAGCATACAGGACGGGGTGTTCTACTTCTCCATTTTCCCGTTGGCACAGTACAACGCCCATGCCTCGCTCACTAGCATCGCACTGAACAATGAACCCTTTTGTATAGTCTGGCGATCGTAGCACAGGCTGGCTTGTTAGGGCACTCTTTAGGGCGCTAAAAGCTCTTTCCTTTGTCTCGTCCCAGACGACTGTTTGAGGCTCTGTTTTTCTTAGAGCATCCGTCAGGGGAGCCGCGATATCAGAGTACCTAGGGATGTACCTCTGATAGTAGCCGGCGACACCCAAGAACGACCGAATATCGGTCTTGGTGCGCGGTTGCGGAAAGTCTCGCACAGCGGCCACTTTTATTTCAGAGGGGCGGCGACGACCCTGACCAATCACGTGACCGAGGTAGACAACCTCGGCCTGTGCTAACTGGCACTTAGGAGCCTTGACTGTCAAGCCCGCTTCGCGCAGGCGGGTTAGCACTGCCCGCAAGTGTGTCATATGCTCAGACCAGGATGCGGAGAATATCGCTACGTCGTCTAGATACGGTAAAGCGAATTCTTGCTGTCCCCGCAACACTTTATCCATGAGGCTTGAAAAACAGTATGGCGCGTTCTTCAAACCAAAACTCAACACTTTAGGACGGAATGTTCCCATTGGTGAAATAAACGCCGCATACCTACTAGCCTCTTCTGTAAGTGGAACCTGCCAATAACCCCTGACAAGATCTAGGGTGGAAATAAACTGAGCGCTACTAACTTTCTCAAGGCGCTCCTCGATGTTAGGGATCGGATAAATTTGATCCTTAGTGATGGAATTAAGCCTGCGGTAGTCGACGCAAGGACGAGGTTCCTTGCCCGGTACCTCAACTAAAATCAAAGGGGAGGTATAATCACTCTCACCTGCCTCAATAACACCGAGCTGTAGCATTTTCTTTACCTCAGCCTCCATAATATCGCTCTGGCGGGGTGACACCCGATACGCCTTGGATCGTACTGGCTCTGTGGAGGTAAGTTCTATATCATGAGTAAGTACAGAAGTCCTACCAGGCCTCTCAGAGAACAGACCTTGAAACTCTTGTAATAGCTGGTGTAGTTCGGTTTTCTGCTCAGGCGACAGCGGTGCTTTACTGATAAGGTCACTAATGACTTGACCGGTGTCTTCCCTGTTCGTCACTGAGCCTAGTCCTGGAAGCTCGACCGGAAGCTCTTCAGGAACGTTTACCATCATGCACACCACTGCTTCCCTTTGTCTATAAGGTTTGAGCAGATTACAGTGGTAAACTTGCTGTGCTTTCCGCTTTCCTGGCAGACTTACCACGTAGTTAACGTCCGACAGTTTCTGAACAATTCGTGCGGGGCCCTCCCACTGCACGTCTAGTTTGTTGTTTAGCGATGTGCGCAATATCATGACCTCATCGCCAACCTCAAAACGACGGGCCCTGGCTGTCCGATCATAATAAACCTTGGCCCTCTGCTGGGCCTTTGTCATTGCTTCACCTGACAACTCCTGTGCCCTTCTTAAGCGTTCGAGGAGCTTAAGCACGTACTCCACCACGACTGGGTCGTCGCCCCTACCTTCCCATGATTCTCGAAGCATGCGAAGCGGAGATCGAAGCGAGCGACCGTACACCAGTTCAGCTGGCGAAAACCCCGTAGCCGCATGCGGCGCGGTCCTTAAAGCAAACATCACCCCAGGCAGACACAGCTCCCAGTCAGTTCGATGTTCAAAACACAACGCTCTCAACACGCGCTTCATGACGGAGTGGAGCTTCTCAACGGAATTCGACTGTGGGTGGTACACAGAGCTGTGTAGCAGCTTTACCCCACACCTTTCGAGAAAAGTTGTCGTCAAAGCGCTAGTAAACACTGTGCCCTGATCTGATTGAATTTCTGCAGGAAAACCAACTCGCGCAAATATGGACAGTAGTGCATTAACTATCTCAACTGAGCTGAGTTCTTTAAGCGGCACTGCTTCAGGGAACTTTGTCGCTGGGCAGATCACAGTCAAAATGTGTCTGTACCCCGTGGCTGTTACCGGCAGAGGTCCCACTGTATCAATAACGAGCCGTCTAAAAGGCTCCGTAATGATAGGTACCAATTTCAACGGCGCCCTTGATTTGTCCCCTGGTTTGCCCACCCGCTGACAAGTGTCACATGTCCTCACGAAATGGTCTGCGTCCCGAAAACACCCTGGCCAATAGTACTCTTGCAAGAGACGGTCCTTAGTTTTCTTAACTCCTAGGTGTCCGGACCACGAACCCCCGTGTGACAAGCGCAACAGATCCTGACGATAGCATTGAGGCACGATCAGCTGATCGAACTCCACTCCTCGGCGGTCTAGATACTTCCGGTACAGGACTCCACCTCTTTCCACAAAACGCGCAGTTTTCCTGGCGATACCTTCTTTGACATTGCAGCGCACGTTTTCCAGGCTGCCATCCTTTTTTTGCTCGGCTATCAAAGCCGTCCGGCTGACTTTTAGCAACCTATCAAGTCCGTCTGACGTAGGCGCGATGAGCAAATCAGTAGATAGCTCTTCTAACTTTCCCGCGTCGGGCGTTTCCTCTCCAGTATCTGGCGCCTTTAACGTTACAGACTCAAGTTTATTCAGTTCGGGCGTGCTCGGAATATCAGCTTGCTGCGCCTCTGACCCTTTTTCGTTGTTTGATAACGTCGGCCCCGCAACTACCGCCTTTGCAGCGAGCTCCCGAACCTTCGATCTGGTTAAGGCCTGAACACTAGCTTCACCAAACAAAAGCCCCTTCTCGCGCAGGAGGTGATCGGACCTGTTTGAAAATAGGTACGGGTACTGGGGTGGCAGCATAGATGACACTGCCGCCTCTGTCTCAAGCGCTCCGAAAGGTCCTTCAATAAGCACTTTTGCTACCGGCAGACACACGCTATGAGCTTCCACGGCTTGCTTGATCCATGCGCACTCGCCCGTGAACATATGGGGTTCTACATAAGACGGGTGAACTACATCCATTGTAGCTGCGGAATCGCGAAGCACTCGGCACTCTTTCCCGTTCACGAGGAGGTCTCGCATGTAAGGCTCGAGAAGCTTCATGTTCTCGTCAGTGCTGCCTATTGAAAAAAACACAACTTTTGGTGTTGTTTCCGGACACTGCGCCGAAAAGTGACCCGGCTTCTGGCACGTATAACAAACGCCCGCTCGCTTCATCTCGAACCGCTTTCTGCGTTCGGCTTCGGCTGCCGCCGTCTCCTTAGGTTCGGTCGCACTGCTTCCACTCGCATCCGCACTACGCGTGTTCCCCTTTGCTCTCATGGGTGTGAACTTCGGCCTCTCGAACTTCGAGCCAAATTCACCCTTTTGACCGTCCTTAGCTCCGCGAGCCCGACGCGTCACAAACTCCTCGGCTAGCTCAGCGGCTCTAGCCACCGTACAAACGTCTGGCCTATCCAAGACCCAGTATCGCACGTTCTCCGGTAACCGACTATAAAACTGTTCTAGCCCGAAACACTGCAGAACTTTATCGTGGTCACCAAACGCTTTCTCTTCTTTGAGCCACTCCTGCATGTTTGACATAAGCCTATACGCAAACTCTGTATATGACTCACTTCTGCCTTTCTCATTTTCCCGAAACTTCCGACGGAACGCCTCCGCAGACAGCCGGTACTTTTTTAGCAGACTCGATTTTACTTTGTCGAAATCCTCTGCTTCCTCTCTATCCAAGCGAGCGACTACGTCGGCCGCCTCGCCGGGTAACAAAGTGAGCAAGCGCTGTGGCCACGTTTCCCGAGAGAACCCCTGCTTCTCGCACGTTCGCTCAAAGTTAACCAGGAACAAACCAATGTCCTCTCCAAGCTTAAACGGCCGCATCAGGTCAGTCATTTTGAACAATACTCGTTCTCCTGCACCGTGTGCCTGACTTCCATTACGAGCGCGTTCCATCTCTACCTCGAGACGCTTCATTTCCAAAGCGTGTTGACGGTCACGCTCTTCTTTTTCTTTCTGTTCTTTACGTTCACGTTCTTCTTTTTCTTTCTGTTCTTTAAGTTCACGCTCTTCTTTTTCTTTTTGCTCTTTAAGTTCGCGCTCCTGTCTTTTTGCAGTCTCCCTCTCTTCAATGGTCTCAAGGCATTCCGACAGCTCGTCATCCTCAGCCTCTAACTCAAGAATAGCCTTTATCAGTTCTGGTTTTCTGAGTTTGTCCGAGACATCCAGACCCAACTCTCTTGCAAGCTCCAACAATTTCGGTTTGCGCAACGACTTCAAATCCATGGCTGCTCTGAATGCTGCTTTCTCTACTGCTTACTATTGTCTTGCCGCAAACTAACCCGGCAGCAACGACAACCACAAATACCAGCTCTGTTTCTAACACTAACAAAAGCCTGGCAAAGCTCAGAAGAAGAAAGTCCCGCACTCACCAAACCTCGCAGGCAGGAATTCCGCGCAGTCGTTCCGCTGCAGGCAACCAGTCGTCACACAGGGCTCGTTGCACTGCTCCCGGATCGTCGTTGAGCTGTTCAGCATACAGTCAACTGCATCTCTTTGCTGCTGGCCTCCGTTGTCGCGATCTCACCGCTGGCAGACAGTTGTTTGAAGTCGGAGGCGATCTCACCGCTGCCAACCAGATGTTTTGGATCGCACCGCTGGTACGATCTGTTGGGAACTCGGCGCTGACGCCCGTGGTTGTACCTGGGTCGCAAGCCCCAAGGGTAGCGTTGGCCTGGCGGCCTGGGGTACAACTGGAAGCATCCGAAGGTCCCGGCAAAGCATGAGTCGACTGGTAACAACAAAACAACTTGTTTATTTTAACATCGCAAAGAGTTGGCGGTCAGGTTGACCGAAGTAGAGAGACGGGAGAGCACTTTACTCAACAGAAGAAATCGGAGCCCTCCTTCTTGGCGTCCGGGGGCAGCTGTTTTTATACTCTCGCAGTTGAGGGCAAGAAGGAACCCCTCAAAAGACGAGCACGTGAATGTACAATGGGCTAATGGTGACGCACACTGTCGTAGCGCTGCCGTAGCACCATGTTGAGCACGATCTCGTAGCACCCTGTCGAGCACGATCTCGTAGCACCCTGTTGTAGCGCTGCCGTAGCACCATGACTGTAATGAGAGGATGATCCCTGCTTTGGCATCGCCTGTTTCGGGCACAATGACTGGAATGAGAGGATGATCCCTGCTTTGGCATCGCCTGTTTCGGGCACAATGACTGGAATGAGAGGATGATCCCTGCTTTGGCATCGCCTGTTTCGGGCACAATGACTGGAATGAGAGGATGATCCCTGCTTTGGCATCGCCTGTTTCGGGCACAATGACTGGAATGAGAGGGTGATCCTTTGCGGTCGCATCGCCGCAGTCGCGCCTGGAAACACCTGCCGATGAGTGTTGCGGCGACGACGATCGGGCCAAAATGTCTGCCGCCCCGCCGCAGTCGCGCCGGCAAAACCACGTGTCGCAGGCGAAACGCAACACGTCGTACTATTCAGCTGGGAGTCTCAGCCGTTATTTGACCGTCAGATTCTGGTGCGCCCACCGCACAAACAAAGAAGACGGCCAAAGCAAGCGAACGATATCGGAGATGCCAGATCGAGTCACACGACGCTTTCGTGCGCAAGCTCAGCGCGTACGGAACGCGGGTCAACCAGTCAAGCGAGACGCCGTCACGAGGCGCCACGGCAGCGACCATCGGGGTCGCCTCGGATTACGACGCCGCACTGCGCTCCCCGCGAGTCCCTTCTCGGCGACCGAGAGAGTGGAGCGCGTTCAGGCGAAGGGATCGGCTTGCGCAACGAAAGCGGGGCACGGCGACAGGCGTCGGCACAGGCCCCGCAGGCAACGGCGGCGCAGATTCACCTGAGCGCCGAGTTTCCAATGACCGCGGCAATGTGCAGGCGGTGAGCACAGAGAAGGAAAAGGTGCGCGTGCGTGCGTGCGTGCGTGCGTGTGTGTGTGTGTGTGTGTGTGTGTGTGTGTGTGTGTGTGTGTGTGTGTGTGTGTGTGTGTGTGTGTGTGTGTGTGTGTGTGTGTGTGTGTGTGTGTGTGTGTGTGTGTGTGTGTGTGTGTCTGTGTGTTTAAATTCTTTCAAATAGGCTAGAGATTGTAACGACCACGCGCCTGCGCCCGAAGTTCCTTTCTCAACTCGGTTGCCGGGAGCCCGAGCTTTGTGTCGTACAGGAGAGGATGGACACCGATGTTCCGAGATCAATTATTAAAGAAGTCTGCGCGTCTGTGGGAATCGATGTAAGCGAAGTTTTGTATGCGGTTTGCTTTGTTCAACAATAATAGCGGTGATGTTGGCGGTGAATGTGTAATTTCTTCAGCGTTTAGTCCAAGACGAGAGTGGTAATATAACTTGTATAGATGCATTCGCTGTTAAAAAAACATTACATTATGAGGTTTTACGTGCCAAAACCACTTTCTGATTATGAGGCACGCCGTAGGGGTGACTCCGCAAATTTCGACCACCTGGGGTTCTTTTACGTGCACCTAAATCTAAGTACACGGGTGTTTTCGCATTTCGCCCGCATCGAAATGCGGCCGCCGTGGCGGGGATTCGATCCCGCGACCATTATTAGAGTTGTCGGACGATCTCGCCGCTGCCACCATTTGTAAGGGTTGAAGGTATAGTAGAGAGGAACCTGGGAGGGGCTAGGCGTACAGGGCTTATTTACAGTTTTTACATTTGAACAAGAGATACATCGACAGTCTAGCGTGGCTCCCAAATGGAGCACGCAAGACGAGCATACAGCACTCAGCTTACGAGCACACAGCTCACGAGCACGATCACAGAGCACACTGACGAGCACGAGTACACTCTAGCAGCGACAAACAGCTCCTTATAAACACTCCGTTCTCCCTAGATCCCTAGGTGAGGGAAAAACGGCAGTTCACTGCCGATTCGTAGCGTTCAATGTCAACGTAGTCGACCCGCCTTTTTGGAGGAGGAGGGCTCACACACGCACGTACACACTGGTTTCCTAGAACCCAAGTTGAGCACGTCCTCGTAGCCAGCTGGTCACGCCTGAGCCAAGCCGGCGCCTCTAAATTCCAGAGATGCCTTTCTCCTGTAGTCGCCACGAGTGTCAGCAGACTGCGACGAATCCTGGGGCCCGAAAAAAACGTACCGCAAAGCACCTTTTTGGTAGGGAAGGTTTTCTTGCTGCAGAGAGACCATGAAGACCCTGCGAATCAACCAACAATACACGGGGCGCCGAACGTGGCCAGCCCTGTTGCCGTCGCCGATTCTCCGAACGAGGCGCATGGTGGATTAAAGCTGCCGTAGTCTCCAGTTCTCCGAAGGAAGTTCATGGTCAGTTAGCGCTGTCGTCCTCGCTGGTTCTCTGAAGGGCGCCACCACTCGCGGGTCGATGGAAGCACGTGCAGCGGGCTGAAATAGCTTTGCAGAGCAGTACCCCTGCAGGCCGATCCTAACACCATGCATTCGCTGTCTGCACCCCGTTTCGCTGCGTAGCGAAGACGTCCCTCTTCCGCGCGACGCGTCTTTCGGGCATGGGTGCACGCTTTGGAGCCATTTTGCTGGCGCATGTTTACGTGCTCCTTCTGCATACGTGACCAGCACGCTGTTGAGACGCCAGCTCCAAGCGCTCAATTCAGGCTATGGACGATTGTAATGTTTACACTATCAAAGCCCAGCACCTGCATTTTTTCCGTATAGGAAAGGAGGCACAGCAGCTGCCGCACGCATACATTGTGCAACGCTGCTGCGGCGGAACCGGCCCGGATGCGCAGAAGCAAGCGCCATCTGGTAGTGTTGCAAGAAAACCAGCGGCACGCGGGGCAAGACCATCACAGCAGCAGCGCCCGGAAAGTCGGGAGAAGAATGAAAAAGCGCACAACTATAATCCCAAACCCACGGAGCAAGAGACGCGCGCTGTCGCTAGTTTACTCGCTTCATCGTCCACTCACACCATCATCCCAAACATCAGAGTAAGGATGACAGAGTGAGAGAGGAAAAAAAAAGTCACGCAGAGAATCCTAAGTATGCGTAAGCATTGTGTCCCTTGCTCATTTCCACGCAGCCCGGTATCATTATGGATATTATGAAACTTGATTCGCGACCAGTACAAACGGCAGCGCTGCGTCGACACCAACAGTTGCGGACGGCGGCGCAAGGTGAATCGACGACGCAAGCAAACTACCGCAGGTGGCGGCGCCGGGTGCGCTGATGACGTTCCGATCGTTATAAGCGATTATCTCTCTTTAGCGCCTCATCCATCCGCGTCGTACCGTTATGAACCGCGATCAACCGTATCCCGGCGACCGCTGCGTATGGAGCGGCCGCACTGGCCCTATCTTGAAAGCGACCTGTGATGAACACGGAGAGCTGCGAGTGCTGATAGCTTCGTGAGCGCTGTGCTCTCGCCGCTTAGTTCGCGTTGAGGCGAGAGACAGCACGAAGGTGAATTCGCTCGCTGCTGCGAGCCATATCTTAAAAGGGATCGTATTACGCGACGAAGGGACGGTTTTCCTCGTTAGGTAAGCACAGAAATGCTTGCGCATTTAAAAGCAGACATCGGCAATTACTGTACTCCTGAACTCATTAACTGCTACACCAGCTGACTTACCTGATTTCTTGCTGACCAAAAAAATAAACACGGAATGGTGCTCACGTACCAAGCAGGATCGCCCAACAAATCCGGATGTCAGCGGAGGGAAGGGGAGGTAAAAGCTTGAAGGAGAAATCAAGACATAATGAAAAGTTTTAACTTTAACAAGACTTTCCAACCTGATCTCATCAAAAATTTCATCTTTTTTTTTTTCTAACGTCGCGTTCTCGTTGACTACAGTATTACCTGATGTGGCCTACGAAATATATTTCCGGACGCGCCCACCCACGAAGTCTGCGTGGCGCGGAACACTGCGCACAAACTGACAAGAGCAAATGTCCCGCGCCAGCTTAGCAGCTGCGCGTTCGACAGGCTCCCGACTTCACCTCGTCTCAGGGCAGCGAGTTCGATGACCAGAGCGCAGGCAAAGTTTTTATTTTTCGACGCCGGGTGAGGGAGAAGCTCAGGCTGAGCGGGTGAGCTCAAGTCGATGACAGCATAACGTAACGTAAGGTAGCGGACACATAAAATCCAGTTTCGAGATGGTAGCATGTCATCCTAGTAAATGCAGAGAAGATATGTGCGCTTGACTATCACGCCCTGTATACGTCATATATGTACCTGGCACTCGAGGGCCTGCAGTCGGAAGAGAACGTACGATGACCCGGGTGAAACGCTCACTTTCATGTCCAGTCGTCATTAGTGACGCGCGAACGAGCCACCTTCTCGCCCGGCGGGGAGGCAATCCAGCCCGGCGTGCGTGAGCGCCATTATAGCGACGGCATGCCTGGTCACTCCATCTGCGCCGGCCTTCCGCCCCGCCCAAACGACACGTCCGACCAGCGCACTCGAAAGTGCGCCCGTGAGTCATTCAATCTCAATTGGCTCCGCCAGGCTGCCCCCGCGTGACGACGGCACCAGGGATCCTGGTCACGATCCCCACAGCTTCGGTCGCAAGCGCACGCGACTGGAACAGCTCCGACAATTCGTTGCAGGCAACATCTGCACGGTATCACGACGCCTGTTAGAACTGCAGCACGCCTGCTAGAAAAACCTCCCTAGCTCTGGTACCTGCGGTTATCGCCTTTTGCGGCGCAACAAAATAACACGAAAAGCGAAAGCACATACATCTTACCGGCAGAAGGTTTTGGATTTGCAGAACAACCCGGGAGCGTCTCGTTCGGCCTTTTTTTCAAACACGTGCACAAATTTTTCAATGCATTAGTATTAGGAGTGTTAAAGTGGAAGAAAAGTACGTGTGTGAAGTGTGGGAAGCCGGTCACGTGATAGAGGTAGAGAGGGGATGACGGAAGAGCTTAGGAGAGCGCGTGTGTATATAAAGTGCAACTGACGGTGGTCAGCTCCGGACCACCGTTAGCTCCACTTCGCTCCTCGAAAAGGCAGGACGTGTGACGAGTGAACGTCTGAACACTTAGTAATTTGGCGACCGAGATTTTAATTATGGGTCCGGGACTTCAAGGAAGTGCGGCATAATGCTAACGCACTTCTCTCGCATTTACCGCTATATCACCACTGATTGTTTATGCGATCAGCATTATTTGCCTACTTTAGCCAGTTTGAGCCCGTCCGTTCGTTCGTCCTTACAGCTTCGCGTTATGACACTCTCGTCGTGCCATCGTCGTCACACCATCGTCGTCATACAGTCGTCATGCACTCACTGTCCCACTGTCGTCGTGGTCGTTCCATCGCCGTCAAACCAGGTTCATCGTCCTAATCCCGCATGCCGTTGTCATCACGTCACTGTAGGCATACAGGCTTCGTGATACGGTCGCCGTCAATTCATTGCCGTCAACACTGGTTTATCATCCCATTGTCCTGATACTACTGTCATATCACAGTCATCATTCCGTTTTCGTCATACAGTCGTCGTCATACATTCGTTATCACACTGTCGTCGTCGTGCCATCGTGGTCGTTCCGTCGTCGGAATTCTAACGATAGCCGAATCTCATCACGCCGCCCTCATCACGCCATCGTCGTCAGACATTTGTCATACCTACGCCGCCATGCCGTGGCCGTCGAACGAAGTAAAAAGAGAGTGCATACTACGCCAGAGGTAGCCCACGAAGTGCTAGACATCGAATGTGTGTTAGCGCGGAGATGTGGCAGCCGCGCGACCTTAAGGTTAGCGACGTGCCACATCGCGGGCGCCGTAAACCCTACCTTTCTAAAATTACAGCGTTGGGAGTGAACGGACTGTAACCCAGCAATCACCAGCGCGCATCCGCGGTGCCGTGCTGGCAGGCGGTTGCCGCGTGCGTCTACCGCGTGAGCCGAACAGCTGCTCTTCTTTAGCGTGCGTGTGTGTGTGCGTGCGTGTGTGTATGTGGGGGGGGGGGGAGGGGGGAGTACAGAACATTGAAGCGAGTAAAATCAAAAGTAAAGCGAACCGAAAGGAACACAAATCGGACGCGCTTCTCGGCCACGAACCCGGCTTTCTCCCCCTCCCAACCTGCGCCGTGCGCCTGTCGACCTCGCAGCAGGCAAAGGTCCGCAGGTCAGCGCACACGCCCCGCTAAAGAGGCGCAAAGCCCCGCCGCAACTGGCACATATGGGACTCGGGCGCGATCGCAGCGTCCCTAGAAGCACGCGCTCGAAGCCACCGATGCGGCGTCGGCGTGGGTGTGCGTCTGCCTGCGTGCGAGCTGCACGGCGATACCGTGTGTACGCGGACGGGACTGCAGGTCGCAGCAGCACACTCGCGGGGCGCGACGCTGTGCCCTCCGCACAATGGTCGAAATAAAAAAGGGGGCTGGCAGAGGCAATGGGCGGGCGAAAAGAAAGAAATAAGAAGGGGGGGGGGGTAAGAAAAAAAAGAGAAGTTTCGAAATGGCAGTCATGCCGT
This sequence comes from Dermacentor variabilis, assembly GCF_050947875.1. Classification (NCBI taxonomy): domain Eukaryota; kingdom Metazoa; phylum Arthropoda; class Arachnida; order Ixodida; family Ixodidae; genus Dermacentor; species Dermacentor variabilis. Next base: position 141,175,818 of record NC_134570.1, on the reverse strand, counting down.
TTCGAAAATAAGAAGGGCTGGGCGTGCGCGCGGTCCCGAAATAGCTCGCTCGTTCGCGGATGCTGAATAGCACGTGCACACTACACGCGTATATACACAGAGAGAGAGAGAGAGAGAGAGAGAGAGAGAGAGAGAGAGAGAGAGCGTAGCTGCGCGTTTGACGCGAAAGACAGACAGGCCGGCCCGACAGCCCGTGCGCGCATAGATATACGTATAATGCGGCAGGCCGCTTCAGAAAAGCGTGCGCTCATGCACGTATTCGTATGCAAGCATGCACGAAGCGAGTACCGGCGTGAGCGCTTTTCGAGCGTTCGCTCTCCGTGAGGTTGAATGGCGCAGCCCGGGCGCTTCCCCAGCCGCGGCCCCGCCCGTTGAATGGGAGCGGGAAGCGCGCACTATGGCGTACATACGCACAAGGCCAGGGCGCCGCGCTGCGTCAGCGCCGACCGCGGCGGACTGACAGCCGTCGTAGCGGCGTCGACGCGCTTTGCAGCCGCTATACGTAGTGCGTGTGCCACTAAGAGCGGGGACAACCTGTCGGGAGAGCCATGGCTGGCTGCGCTCTCCGCGTCATGACAATGCGGGGAAACAAACGAGCGTCACCGTACGCACAACATTAAATAACGTATATAAAGAAAATAGCGCGAGAGAGTCGGCAACGCCGAATAGTGCGTCCAGGGGACGTACGGAGCACATTACTGGTCTCCAGAGAGGCTGGAGAAACAATGCTTGCAGCAATAATTATACCAGCACCCGTTTTAGGCTCGACAGTAGCTAAACAAATTTGAATTTGGAATTCGCCATGCACATCGTGATTACAGCACACGCCAAGGGCAACAGTATACAATGTCTGTTTGCATGCAGGAGGGCATGCACGCGAAAATAACGGGTCCTCAGGATGTCCACGAACAGGGAGTCTCGTCAGGAGTTTTGAAGATGCAAGACGTGCCGCCCACACTTGTGTCTACGGGTTGCCAAAATGTGTTCCAGAGAGAGAGAGAGAGAGAGAGGGAGGAGAAATTATCACAATATGCGGAGTCGTCAACGCTCTGCAGACAGACATGGATGGGACAACGCGACGTCGGGAGGAAAATCTGTGGGTGGCACTGCTTCCGGAATCGGGAGGCGAAATGCAGCGAGGCCGGCCCGTCGCGTGGAAATATGGCGAGCTGGCAAAGAAAACCGCCGTGTGGCGGCGGAAACGGCGCTTGGTGGCTGATAGAAACAGAGGCTCGCGAGAGCTCGTGGCACCCACCGCTCACGCGCGGAGCCAACCAGCAAAAGCAATTTCAGCACACTAGACGTATATATAGTTTCACTCCACTTGACTCTTCACCAACTGCTGCCCTGTCACTCATACATTTCGCGGCCGTGTATATGCTCCCACACCGACAGCATGCACGTCCTCGCCTGCCAAATCAATTTTCAGCGCTCGCCCGAATCTGGACTGGAATCGGACAGTTATTGGTATACACACGAATATTAACTGCCGTGTTCAAGGCCAGACATAAACCCACGGATTTCAACGAGAATCTCATCACACAAACGATCCGTTCTCGGGTGGCCGAGATTTTAATGGCGGACTATGGCTAATGCGGATCTACTCGTCACCGTAGTGCACGCACCGTTCTGCTTCTTGTCCGTTGTACTGCCTAACGCGCGATTTTTTCACCCCAAAGCAACATCAACCGTAAGAGTAGCCACACGGCTGGAAGCGCTTCCTCGTTGTCCAGTGATAAATTCCGATGCTCGACGTCTGTTTCGCGAGTGCTAATTCGCGACGTTAGATCACCCCAACATAAACGCTCGATCGCAATTTTACGGTATATATCTATAAACGCCGAAGAGAGAGAGAGAGAGAGAGAGAGAGAGAGAAACTAATCTCATGAAACGTGCAACAGCGCACGTGAAAATAACGCCGGCAGAAAACTGCTAAATAAATGCGCGATACGGCAAGGCCACCGCGTAGGCGAGCACCAGAGCTGTGGCGCCTTGTTCCTGGGAGAAACCATGCGCCCGCATTCGTCAGCATGGTGAAATCGCCACTCAGATGGCCGCGCGCGAACACACTAGCAGGGGTTGCCCAGCCGCCCATCCCTCCACCCATCCGTCAACGTCGCCCTGGGAGGCCCCGGGCCACTCATTAGCGCCGCGCAAACGAAGCGGGCCGATGCGCTCAAGTGCGCACGCGCACTGCTCGCGGGGGTCGCGCACGTCACATGCGGCCCCGAACCGCTGCGCAGCGGCTAAGCAACGGGCTGCGGCTGCGTAGAAGTGCTTGCCTCTTTTACCAAAACCAATAGGCATTACTAAAGAGAACGACGACCGTCAAGTGAACACATCACCAAATATGGAATCGCGCGCAGAGGGCAAGGAATAACGGCAGGCAATGTAAATGTATAGAGCCACTTGTTTAACTGAGTAGCTGTACATATTGCACGCACCATACCTCTTCGCGCAATCCTGATTCTCCTCGTCCTGGCTGAGGGTCTCTCTTCTCTCTCAGGTTCGTTCCGGCGGCATCGCCAGACTACTCGTGCGCGCATGCTCGTCCGTGCCCCCACAACCCAGAGGCAGGCCATAGCCACTCACGAGGCGTGTTCGGGAAGTGTTGAAGTCGCTACCGGACAAAACGCTTGTACGTCTGCTCCAAGAGAAACGACAGAAAAGCCACTGTTCTTGCGGAGAAGAGCCAATGGAACAAAAATGTTGAACGCTAACAGCCCCCTTAATTGTGACACCACCGCTTGCATGTCACTGCCACCGAACCGCTATGTAAAGCTATTCACGCAGACACCTAATGTTATGCGAATGACGTGCTTAGGAGAAAGAAAGAAAGAAAGAAAGAAAGAAAGAAAGAAAGAAAGAAAGAAAGTGAAAGGCAGGGAGGTTGACAACATTGCAGCTGGTTTGCTATCCCACATATTGATGGAAAGAAACAGGCTCCGAGTAATGAATAGCTTCTTCAGGAAGCACAGTGGTACACGTTAAAGAACCCCAGGTGGTCCAAATTTCCGGGGTCCACCACTACAACGTGCCTTATAATCAGATTGTGGGCTTGGCACGTAAAACCCCGTATTTTTCTTTCTTTAGGAAGCGCAGTAACAGGAAGTGGACCTGGAAAATCCCAAAGCGAGAAACAAGAAATCAAATATATTTCGTAGATACCAGCATAGTGCAGGAAATATAAGTGTTAGGTAGGGTAAATGGCAGCGACCAAAGATTAGTGAGGTCTAGGATTTCTCTCAATTTGAAGGGAGAAAAAGTAAAATTACTCAAGAAACAGGCCAACCTAGACGCAGTAAGGGTAAAAGCAGACGAATTTAGGCTGCTTCTCGCAAAGAATTACGCAGCTTTAGAACAGAGATCAAGATGACATAGAGGTAAGGAACGAAACCCACAACACTGGCTTCAGAAGCAACAATTGAAGTGGGAGGTAACGCACCAAGGCAGCCAGCAGGCAAGCTCTTCCAAATAACAAAGAACATAATAAAGACCTTCGGTTTGCAGATGACATTGTCCTGCTCAGCAACACTAGGGACAAGAAAGAGGGAGAGAGAGAAAACATTTATTTCAACCATCGGGGTCACTGCTCTTGAGGTTGAGGGGGTGGTGTCCTCATTCCAGGACTCCACTGGCCATAGCTGCTCGACGAAGTTGCCGGACGAGCGCTTCTTGGACCGCCAGGGTATCGCCGGTCCGCCGTACCTCCCACCGCTCAAATGACGTGCTAGGCTTCTAAAGGGGTTCTGGTGCGCACCTGCACCCCCATGATATGTGGAAGAATGTGGGGCGTGTGGGGCCGCACCAAGGGCAGATGCAGCAATATGTTAGTGGGTACATTTTGCTGTATCTGTGTAGGTATGGGAATGTGTTTGGAAAAGTCTGAGAGCTACTGCCTCTTCAGAGCTCAGCTTTTTGTGAGGGGGGGGGGGGGGATAAATCATGCGGTTGAGCCGCTGGATCTCAAGGCGTTCACTTTAATTGGACGGCAGGGGCACGAATGTGAAGAGTGGGGATTGGTGGGACGATTGATTTTGCCCCGCTCGCCTGGTTAGCGCGAGTGCTAACAAATGATTGAGGATCTTAACCGAAACAGAGTGGGGTTGAAGACTGATATGCAAAAGACAAATATAATGTTGAATAGCCTGGCAAGGGAACAAGAGTTCAAGATCACCAATCAGTCTCGATAATCTGCGCAGAAGTACGTTTATCTAGGTCAATTACTCAGAAGAAGTAATCGCTCAGAAGAAGAAGCAATTACTCATCATGAGAAGTAAATTTACAGAATCATAAAAATGGCTTCGAGGGCATCTGGCAGGCATTGATAAATGCTGATTGGGAGCTTAACACTATCGTTAAAACAAAAGTCTACAAGCACTGCATTACGCCGGTGCTAACATGTGCGGCAGAAGGTTGGAAGTTAACAAAAAGCTCGAGAACAAGTTAAGGACCACGCAAAGAGCGATAAAACAAAAAATGTCACGCGTAACGTCAAGAGACAGGAAGAGAGCGGTGTGGATCAGAAAGCAAACGGGGATAGTCGATATTCTAGTAGTCATTAACCGAGGAAAAAATGGAACTGGGCATGCCATATAATGCGTAGGGTAGATAACCGGTGGGCCATTAGAGTTACAGAATGGGTGGCAAAGGAAGGGAGGCGCAGTCGAGGACGACAGAAAACTAGGTGGGGCGATTAAATTAGGAAATCTGCACTGGCAAGTTTCTGAACGAGCTAGCGCAAGACATGGGTAATTGAAGGCCGCAGGGAGAAGCCTTGGTCCTGCAGTGGACATAAATATAGGCCGATGACGGTGACACTGGGGGAGGGGGAAGCGGGCAGAAAAGGAATTTGGGGAATGGGCAGCAGCAGCAATGACATGCACCACACGATCACCCAGCAGCGGTTCGCGCACGTAACGCGAGCCACAAGAGATGCCCGGTCGACATCGCACACGACTTCAGTCAAGAAAAAGAAAAAAATGCCCACCGACGCAATTTAACGCCTTTTTCCCTCATCAACCAGGCCGCGTAACGAAGAGCAATGCGTGCACTAAGGGAGAAAACGGGGAAACGTGTGCAATACCAAAAGGTGGCGTTCATTCGTGGCCCGCGCTTCACGTTCCCTGCCGGATAAACCTAACTTTCATAGCAGAAACGTTGACGCCCGCCACGATTCCGCGCATACCGCCACGGGTACAACCCTGCGCAGTCGTTCGCCTCCCACGTACGCACGGGTCCGCGAGCCACGACGGCACGCGTCACGAGCCGACAGCGCAGTTATTGCGCGCCCGGCTCGGCGGCTCCTCCGCAATATAAGCGAGCGCCTCCCGACAATTGCGGCGCTTATATGGCATTCCTCGCGGGGTACGGCTGCGTGTCAGCGCTTTCCTAAAGACGAATATTTTCTCACAATGCTCGCAGCCGACGAGGCTCTTCGGCAATGAAATGCCGAGCGTTGAGGGCATTGCACGTACCTCACTTCCACAGGACACTAATTCCACTCGATACACAGCACGAAAGGAACGGCGTTCTTTCGGTCAGCAGGCGTTAGAGCCGGATGAAAGCATCGTAGAAAGTTATAACGGTCTGCCTTCCCATGGCAATTTTCTTTGCTCTTAAGCCCGCTACCCGGAAGCAGCGTTCTTGTTTCGACACTGGCGTCAGAGAAGATTAGATAAAACCCCGGTTCGCCGTAGGGATTGGAAGATGTAAGTTTTGTACCTGCGGTGACGTCGCGTGAGATTTCAACGCTAGAAGGCGTGTCAGGCGCTTCTTGTGACTAATGAATAAGCGCGCAATTACTTCGCTGTGGTAAAGCGAGCTTTTAGCATGACAGAAATTATGGCTCAAAGAAAACCCAAAAACGCAACGTGCGAAAACGATGTCTGCCTCCAAGTTACAGGCGCCTTTCGAGGGGGTCGCCATGCTGGGCGGAGTGCCTTCACGCGGTCGCAACTCCTGGCGACATCATCGCCACCAGAAACTGGCGCTGCGCGTATATACTTAATGCTGTCGCATGCGCTCTGCTGCTACGACTCGTGAAGATGCCGGAAGCATACAGGGTTTTTGTTCCTGCAGGCTACATCTCTCCCGACATTGTGCTTCTATCCATATTCCAGCCTTTCAGGAGCCAGAAAAAAAAAAAAAAAACACATACGCGCTCGGCACAATTCCCGGAACTGTACGAACACGAAGGAACCATACAAAAACTGGCTCCCGCCCGGGCTAAACGACAAGCCGCAGCATGCAAGCCGCAAGGAAGGAGGAAAAGAAAGAGAGAGAGAGAGAAAAAAAGAAAGAAATGGTGTCGAAGAACAAGAGGCCGCAGCATGGGCTAGCGGTTTCGCCAAAAAGGGACATCGCCGCGGCGCGCAACGGCGCGCGCCTTGTCTGTCCGAACCGCAGGTCGACGGCCCCGCGCAGAGTCGCGCACGAGAGCACGCGCCGACGGCCGCGCTCAAAGCAAACACTGTCGCACGCAGCGGCGACAGTGTTTGCTCCGCTGCGTTCCTGCGGCCACGCACTGCGACACGCGCAGACCACGGTTCCATCGAGGAAACAACGAAACAGCAACGGCTAAAAGAAAAAGAAAAGGTGAAAAAAAAAGGGGGGGGGGGGGCGTCTCTTTCTAGCGGCCTTTGCTTCGCCGCAGCGTCGCGCAACGACACGGTCACCACAGAACTGGACGACGAGCTCGCTGGAGCGCGCCGCCGAGGAAAAAGAAGGACCGCCACCACGCGGTGCGCCGGTTTTTCTCGGTTTCCGCGCGGACTTTTTCGAAGTAAGGAGCGGCGACTCCCACTCGTAGACAGCGCGAACCAGTCTAGCCGCACGGGAAGCCAAGCTGAGCGAGCCAACGCGAGTTCCGGTTCCAGAGCCGCAGTCGCGCCTTTGTATCACACAAGCGGCTCTCCTACGTGCCGCCTTTGCGCGGTTGGGGCACACGCGTACGGCGCGTCCGCCATGCCGTACACGCCGATCGGCGCCAACTGTGGCGAAGGGCTCGTGACGTGTCAATTGTGTCCGCGCAGCGTGGCGCGGGCGCGCGACGAGGAAAAAGGAAACGGCGAGAGAGGAAGACGAGAGCCCCCAGAGAAAGCGAGCGAGCGGCCCGGCCTGTAAGCGCGGAGACAAGATTGCGGAGCACCAGGAAGGCACGGTTGAAAGCGATCGCTAAACACGGGGACGAAACTGGGATTCCAGGTGAGGTGACACGCCCCGCCACCACGAGCATTGTGCCACCCGCATTTCCCTCCCCCACATGGGGGGGGGGGCGCTTCGAGTAAAGACATTCGTGCACGCGAGAGACGCCTCGGGGCCAATGCACAAAACGCCCGAGATAGAAGCGAGAAAAAAATATAAGGTAGACAGATTAAGTCATGGGGTTTTACGTGCCAAAAACCACAATCTGATTATGAGGCACGCCGTAGCGGAGGACTTCGGATTAATTCTGACCACCCGGAGTATCTTCAGCGCGCACCTAAATCTTATCTTTAGCGCGCAACTAAATCTAAGTACACTGGTGTTTCTTGCATTTCGCCCCCCATCGAAACGCGACCGCCGAGGCCGGGATTTGAACCCGCGACCTCGTGCTGTCTATGAAGAAGTTGTAGGAAATAGAAAAAAAAACCTGGTTTGTTTTGAGCCAGCTATCTCTTGTCCGTTTACGTGTTCCAACTGATAAAGATAGCCCGCAATATATATATATATATATATATATATATATATATATATATATCCCCGTGACAAACCATCCGCCCGCATCACAAAGCAGTACCCTCAAACAAGCTCTATAGCAATTTGTTCCAGAGCTGGCGTTGTAACTAGCTCACCCCCCATAAAGTTTCCAGCAATAATTACTAGAGGGAACTGTGGCACTGCCATCGTTCAGCCGCCATGGGAATGATGGGTAGTACATGGATTTTAATGATCATCGTTCTTGGGGCTACAGACGTATTTCTGGTAGGCTCTGTATATAACGCTTTATCTGGGCCTAAACTAGCCTGAATTTTAAAGCAATTTATTATTAATATTATTTTTAATACCGAAGGAAATGACTCTGCAAGCACGCATAACCACTGCTAACTGCAGTGGTTTCGCTTGTCATGGCATCCGTAGCGTAATGGTTTTAATATCGGGCTCATTTGCCCAAAGGTCCTGTGTTCGAATCCTGCCGTCGGATGATTTTAATAATGCTTACTACAGTTATTCATAACGCAGTGCTTTCTTAAAAATGGTCACTCTGCAAAGTCACGAAGCCACCTAAAGCCAGGAGGACGAACTTTAAGCAAATCCGTGCACTACCCATAATTCCCACGCTGGCTGAACTTGCCCTCCTCGCAGCTGCCGTAGACACTGGCGCCACAGTTCGCTCCAGTAATTAGTGTATGCGAGTCTAAGGCGCCCCCGGCCTGCACGCAATAGCGCGGCGCCTTGGTGTTGATAAGCAAAGAGTGCCGATAACTGATGGTCGATGCGTCGTGCAAAGAGTGCGCTGCTTTTTTGATTCGGGTGGACGGATAGTCGCGTGATTTTTTTTTTTCATGCTTACTTTATGCTGGAAGAAATAAACGGGCAAAAGGTACACGCATCAAGAAATACCACTCCTAAGATTCTTTCAATTTTCTACTAATTATTGAATGACAGTGCGCCATACAAAGCAGTAAATGAAAAAAAAAATAGCTCATTGCGATTATTGAATGAATTTAATCAAATCAACAAAAATATTACTGGCGGCTGCTCTACTTGGCTGTGAACAATGTGTACTCGGTTATCTTCGCGTAAAAAAAAAAATCCCCCATTTGTTTTAAAACACGATGCACGATAGCTCAGACGCTCCGTTTATACTGCTGCACAATGCAAACCTGCTTGCGTAAGCGAAGATAAGGCAAGGCACATGGCGATGCAGCAAGAAACGATTCAAAGGAACAATCGCAGTAACAAAAGAAAGGTACACCTATGTACACCGGAAACAAGGAAGCCCCCACCGAGACAGCACCTTCCGCGTCCGCTCCTCCCAGCGTGGCCATTAGTTCACACTGCCGCGGCTGCGCAAATCGGGCGCACATCAGCTCTCGAGGAAGGGAGGGGGCCGCATCGCGAGCGGCCGCTCGTTAAGGGATGGGCCGCAATCGCGAATCGATTGTCTCAGCAGAGGCAGCACCCTCGCCGATGACCCAGATGTCTGCCCTGCACGGGCAGTGGGATGCGCGCCGCCGATTGGGCGGCGCTATAAGAAATTACCTTCGTTTTAGTCGTCAAAGCACGACGAGATAAACGGACGCACCGAGCGAAAGCAACAGCGCATGCACTAGCCTCGCGCCTCCCCATCGCTTAGTCAGTTATGTATGCAATCTTAACTGCATCGAAGAGACCCCGATTCCAGTTGCTTTGCAATCGCCTCTGAACTGTTCGCTCGCCTTGCACATACCATACAACGGCATGTTCACGACGGTAATTCGGACGATCCGCCCGACGCTCGGGCCACGAAACTCATAGCGTACATAAAGAGCTCCCCGTAAGACAAAGTCATCTGTGACTGCGCAAGCCATCGCAAGCCTAAGGTGCTTGACAATATACGAGAACAGCGCGCTGCCAAAGCCACCTTGAAAAAAGAAATGCTACGTCAATTGTACGGTATCCCAACAAGCTTGCAGATCACTTAATTATTTTAGAGGGGGCGGGATGGGGGGGGGGGAGTGTAGGATAGCAGAAAAGCCGGATCTACTAATATCCGAAGGAGAGTGAAGAAATATTGAACAGACAACCCATTACTTTTATTTCATTCGCGGTGGCACAGTCGCAAGGAGCGAAAGAAATCCGATTAACACGAAAATCTGGTCAAGCACCGAAACGACAGATAGTCCCTGCAACATGCGCACGCTCTCACGTTGTTACGAAGGAAACAACAGCACGAACCAAACACCGATTTTAAGTGCGCGCGAAGCGCGTCATTCGGTCGAGGAAAGGGAATCGCAGGAAAGACGACGGAAGCTCTGCTGCGTTTGCCCAGCACAGGGGAGCCGCGTAGGCAAGCGGCGTTCAACGAATAAGCCTGCGACATTTTGCCACCGTCTTCCCGGGCTGACGCGCGCGCCCTGTTCCTTCCAGCGCACACACCGGATGATGCGAACAAACCAGTCGCGAGAAGCGCCGCCGGCGCACCGCTGCTGCCGCGATGGCGCGTGCCTCGGCTGCCGGCCCGATGCGAGGCTCGGCGGGCCACTGGGCGAGCTATACGCAAGCCCCGGAGGAGCAGCAGCCCGCGCACTCGTTACACGCAGCACACACACTCCGGGCAGCGCGGTTACGGAGCCAGCGCGCGCACGCAATCGGACCGTGCGAATCTGGCCGCGCCACAGAGATAGCAGCACGCCGCCGTGGCCGCGAACGCAGGAAGAGACCAGCGTCGCGGGGCGAGGCAAATTAGCCGGGCGCACTGCATCGGGCCGCGCCGCCACCCCGAGCAGGCGCTGCGGCCACTTCCGCGTCGGAAGCGAGCGGCCCCGGCGATTGAGCGATGGCGAGGCGTGCACTTACATGGGAGCGGGGCTGCGGGCGTCTCTTACTTACCCGCAGGAGTACATATATAACCACGTCTTCCCGACGCGGAGATGACAGCGCCAGGCCCGAAAGCTCGGGCCCAACCGCGATGTAACGGGCCTAGCGCGCCGTTAAACCGCCGTTGTGGCTTGGCGGACATGTCGTTGCGCTGCCATAAGCACGAGGACGCGGGCTCGATTGCCGACCGCGGCGGCCGCATTTAGATGGGGGCGAAATGGAAAAAAAAAAAAAAAAAATCTCCTATGCGTTGCACTACAGATGCACGGTAAAGAACCCCGGGTGGTCAAAACTGTTCCGGATCCCTGCCCCCTACAAGGAGTGACTCAACTAATCGGAACCTCGTTTTGACAACTACAGGTAAATGAGCAGGGACTCTTACCGCGTTCAGTGCAGCGGAAACGTCGGCCCACTGGCTCTCGCTGCTCGCGATGCTTTCAGAGCTGGCCGACTTGCGAGAACCAAACGAGAAGCGGGTCTTCGCGGGAATAAAGGCACACCGTGTAGCGGCGGTTACAGGCACGAAGTCGGCCGTGATCCCGGGGTTTGTCGGCAGAGAAAGACAATGCGCCCCGTAACGAAGCTTTAGCCAAGAGCACAACTGCGCATATTGTAAAACATCGCAAAGTTTGCACGGTGCATGGTTTTATAGATCGCCATCGAACCGCAAATTAGACGATTACGCCGATGCCCTTAAGTATGTCGATGCTCACGCTCACTTAACTGCTATAATGAATATCAACGGCAAGACAAATTCATTTTTTTTTTCGATGCGCACGCTGTCGGGCTTTAGCCAGTTCGAGAGAGAGAAGAAAGAAAGGCAGAGAGCTTAACCAGAAGTACACTTCAGGTTTGCTATTCTGCACGTAGTTTGGTGACAAGGCGGGTTAGAAAGAAGAGAGGGGGAAAAGGAGAAAAAAATGGCATGAAAAAATTAAAAAAAACGCTACACTGCTTTAACAGCTTTCTCATAAGATATATAGTCGCGTCTACGTTGGCGGATTGTCTCTTCTGACAAAGGTAGGTTGTCCAACTTGTTGAGCACAGCAGTTAGCGTCTCTGAGCACAATACTGCGGACAGTGGCACAAAGGATGGCTGACGGTTTCCGCTTCACCACTGCGGTTACAAGCTGAGGTTGCAGGGAGTAGGCAGAGAACTTTACAAAATAATAAAAAACGCGTTTGCTTTTAGTTAAGCTGACTGACTAAATCATGATGCACAAAAAAGTGAACGGGTTCGTTATAAAAAATGGCTGTGGCTAAGCTAAGGTTAAGCCCAGGATGCGAAGCATACTAGCCTTTATTTTAGTTGTTGAACCACTGTTTAGCCTGGTGAACTGCTGTTGCTTGGCTATATTTGGTTCGGCTAGACGAAGAAACAACTCATGCGTTACTCTGCTTCGCCATCAAGAGTGGAACGCGACAGCGTTCCCGTCGACCCGCCAAGGGGTGTAAGACAATGGGCTACGGCGCAGCGACTACGCGCCCCGCATTGGACGCGGTGAGCGTCGAGCAACGCAGCGTTCGGCGCGGCAACGAAATGTGCGCCTGAGCAAGCGACGCACGCCTGAGCCTTAGAAACAGCTCGTTTCTAAGGCAACACCGCATTCACTAGAGGCGCTTTTGTACCGCTTCGAAGCATCGTACTCGTGGCTCAGTGGTAGCGTCTCCGTCTCACACTCCGGAGACCCTGGTTCGATTCCCACCCAGCCCATCTTGCAAGAGTTGAGCCAAAGCCACCTAGAAACAAGCGCAGCTGCTTATATACCGCCGCGACGCCGCGAGCGAAGGCGCGAGTTGGAGCCCCGTTTCTCCTCTGTCGTGACGTCACGGTGTCACGTGGTCAGCCTTGAAGGCGACACCGCCGCGCCTGAGGAGCTGGGTTGAGCCCTAGTAATATGATTCGCATAAAAAAAAAACTATTTTACGATGACCGCTGACACGATACGATCTCACGGGCAGTTTGCGAACGAACGCCTGTGACCGATGGCACGCATTATCCGGCCTGCAGATGCACCCGTGTTGTTGCAAGTAAATGAATTAAACCTTAATTTCAGTTCAGTTTATCGCCACGGGTCCCTTCGAAACTCCGTGGCACGGTGCCTACAGAGTTGAAATCCAGTCTTACAAAATCCAGTGCACGTACACGCAATGAGCAAGCACTCGCCAAATTCGCAGTGTCACGTAAGTAAATAAATCATATTAAACCGGCTTTAAGATTTTTCGGATATCTCTGTTGATTACAGAATAGAGACTTGTGGCATACCGCCCCACCTCTATTATGACCTCCCTCACCATAAGTTCCAATTGGTCGCATCAGATGTTCAGCCATTTCCGCGCACGTACAGATAGATGCACGGACGACCACAGGCCTCGCGGAGCATAGGTTGTGCACGCTGAACTTGACCGCGCGCAAAGAACGCGCCGTAACGGTGAATAGAAATTGGAGCAAAAAAATGTAGATGACAAGGAGTAAATGGTTACTGAAGTGAGACACGAGGTATATACGCCCTCACAGACCGTGGCCGTCTCCGACAGGTCAAGAGCAGAAATTTGCGAATTATTGGCATGGGACATCTCCAACAGTTACGTGGGCTTTCTCGTCTCGGGATCCATCATGCGTCACGTATAGGCGCGTTTCTCGATTAGAAGAAATAGTGATATCACAGATTAACTGTGACAAACTCGTACCTCTACACTGTGGACGTCAACTGACTCACGACTAATTTTTATTATTGGCAACTGCGCGAGAAAATGGAACGGAGATAGACAGAAGAACGGCAATAACAAGGCGATAAATGATGGATCGGCTAAATATCTGACCGAGTATTCGATCGATCGATTGATTGATTGAAGGAGTGATTGAGTTAATTGTTGCCACCTTTTTGTTGGCGGCTTACAAGAACACTTGACCGTTAAATGAGCAGACGGCAGCGACATAAGATACCTAAAATTCATTAAAAAAAAAAGAGAAAAGAATGACCTGGCCCTGGCGACTGTTACTCTCTAACGCCGCGATTTTATTCCACAGGATATCGTGGTTCCCCCTTCAGTAACCCATTTGGTCTCGACCCATCTGCAACATGGGCGAAGAGAACTATGCGAACCTACAACGGCACGCGAGCCAGCAGGCATCAGGCGAAGTCCTCGACCCAATCGACGGAACTCGAGAAGACGCAGCTGCTAGACCTTATACGCGTCCCGAATCAACGTCAATGCAGCTCGTTTGGATGAAATGGCTCCGACTGCTTTCGCCAACTCAACCGCACGAGTCGTCGGCCGAGCCAAGCCGCCACTCTGCCTTGAAACGGCGGTAAATGGGTCACCGCCAGTCGCGACGTCGCCTTACAGATTTGTAGGGGGCGCGGCGAATGGAGCCGGAAGCTGTCACTGTTCCTCGGAGCGGGCCTGCGGCTCACAGCGGACGTCGGTCGGGCAACTGGTGGCCATAGATATCGCACGCAAGGACGATGTGATTGGTTCATAGCCAGTGTTGCGCAAGCGCCTTCACTCGGTGATAACTTCAGACTTCTGCACAAGCACCGGCTACGAAACCGCACGGCACCTGCATTCTCTGTCTCCGCGCTCCAAGATCTATATCTCATGAGATGCTCGTGTTGGAAGATGTTCAGCTCTGCCGTGGCGGCATGGAAATAAGCGAGTGTGACTTGTCTGGCGCATCCGTACAAGTTCTCTGGGTTGGAAACCGGTGTATTTGCCACCGCATTCCCAAAGGTTGCCGCCATCGAATACAGGTGCTGTCCAAGGCGTTGACAAATATACGCTCACACTTCCGGGGCATCAGTGTCCTGCGTCGGCCTGTACTTCCGACCCCTCCATAAGGTCATTCCCTTCAATAGGAGGCACTGTAATTCCTTATCAATCTAACACATACGCTCTGTTAGTGGTCGTACGTTCAAGCATATACATCGTTATATCTCAACACCCCAAAGGCGTTAATTAGACGTTTGCCGCGAGGCAAACCCTCACCCATCCATCAGCGACGTCAACACAGTGTGGACACCCACTGTTTACGGGTCGACAAAAGGCCAATGGACAGTTTTAGTTACACGTACGTAGGGACTTCACGTACGCAAACGTGAGAAGCCTACGTACCATACGTGCACGCCATCTGAAACGATTTTAGCTACACGTATGCGACGAGCGCCAAGAGGGACCACGTAGCTCCATCTATCGGGAAATGTGAACACGGCGGTAGCCAATTCAATCCTGTCGCCGTGTTTCGATGCAAGCCGTCTGCGCGCGCACCGCCCGCTATCGCTTGTTCGTGAGCTCGCGAAACTCCCGCGCGAAGCTGTCTACGTGCGCAAGAAACGCGCGCAAACAATTGAATCTCACGAACGTACGTGAGACCAGCGCGCGGCCGCTACGATCTACGCATGCGCACTGGTTACTCGTAGAAGCTCTACGTACGCAAAGCCTCTACATACGTGTAACTAAAACTGTCTAATAACCCCACCACTACCCAACAGCCTGAACTAATGATGAGGGGGGCCCCAACATCAAATGCTACCGAAGAACGACGGGGAACTTGGATTCGCAGCTTGCTATCCTGCCACATATTGCATACCATCGGGCTTCGAGGCGGGGTAACTGCGGAGCGTTGCGTTAGCATGGGCGTGGTATCGCAACGGATTCGACGATCGTGATTTGCTGCTAGACAGCCTTCAGATTCCCTAGTCGACTCGCCTAGGGGAGAGGAATGTGTTAAGAGCGGAGACTTTTCGTGCAGTTGGGCAGAGGGTCCTGATGTGAACTTGGAGGTCTAACTTGCTCCTGCATGGAGTGGGCTTCCGTCACTGGAGCCGTGTAACTATGCGAATAAACATTTTTTCCTTCGTTCCCACTACCGGAGGTATTCGTCGATTAGGTTAGTGTATTCCCTGTCCTAACGCCACCCTAAACCCCAACACTACACGCAAAAGAAGCCTAGGATGAGTAAGAAATTTCCTCAGAGTACACCTGGTCTAACGCCAAAAACACATTTCTTTTTCTACGCACCGCAGATCGTACAAGAGATGTGCATTCGTGCAATTTTTTGACGATAATGTCCCAACAGCAAACACGGTTTGCAATATTGCACCGTTCCGGCAGATGCCGGCGTTCGTATGCAGGTTTATGAGCACGAGACCTGCGAAGCCGTTTGTTCTGCGCCTCATGCAGTATCCACCCGAACACACACGGGATCTGCCGGCGTAACACACGCCTGTCGATCGGCCTCCGCCAGCGGGGAACAAATAGGCGCGCATATCGGCGCCGCTCCTCTCCAGCAGCCGCGGCACAAGGCTCTGCGCGCGCGGTTGTAGCCAACGCGCAACGTAAAGAACAACGCTGCCGCTGGTGGCAGATCGACTCGGACAGACCGCCCTCGCTTTCCGGGCCTTTATCGGTTGGCCCTCCCACCGGCTTCGCAAAGAAAAAGTCTCCGAAAGACGATCCCGGCGGGCGGCAATCCCTCCGCGGGCGATAAGCCCGGGCGCCTTTGTATACCGACGACTGTGCGTGTGTGTGTTTATACCCGAAGAAAGCGGCATCGCAACCGCCATCTGGGCCGCGGTCGTTAAGCGCGTACGAGTGCAGCCAGGCAGCGTCCGTGAAAGGAGCCTTAAGAACCTCGCATTGTTGCCGTTACTGCGGTTGTTGCGGCTTCTGTGCTCTTGTCTCGGTCGGTATCTGGTTTCTATTCAGAAAAGCCAAAGGTTACTTCGTCGTAGACCCGCCCGCATGTCCTCGCGAATATCTCGCCCAACAGCTGGATGCGTTAGGCTGTAACGGAAGAGAAAAGGGCCGATATGTAGGCCCCGCGAGGCAGCGCAGTCGCTTGGTCTATTCGTGACGGATCAGTTATATAGATGCGTGGCCTGCATAGGAATAAACGCGTTATATACCGTTGGGCTGTGTCGACGAGCATTCCACGTGCTTCCGTTCCCTACGACAAGATATAGTTGGGCACAAACGAGGCAGTCCCTGCAAACGCGACCTTCATGACACGCGTAGGCGTTAGATTTCAGAGCAGACAACAAAGCTGAACTCGTTTTACTGTAGGCGCTTATGGTGGTCCAACAACGGAAAGGAAGAAACGAAGAAAAATGCCTCACGGCGGCCGCAACAGCGAGCGAATGACAGGGAAAATTAATTAAAATTAAACTATGGGGCTTTACGTGCCAAAACCACTATCTGATTATGAAGCACCCTGTAGCAATTTGGACCACCTTGGGTTCTCTATAACGTGCACCTAAATCTAAGTACACGAGTGTTTTCGCATTTCGCCTCCATCGAAATCAGGCCGCCGTGGCCGGCATTCGATCCCGCGACCTCGTGCTTAGCTGCCCAACAACATGCGTAGCCACTAAGCGCGCCTTCCCTGCAAAGGACAGTTAATCATGGCGCGTCGACACAGCGTCGATCACATTACAGGTCAGGAGAGACCATACAGAGCGCAGCGATAGCATTCAGTGCTCCGGAGAATGGCTAAAAAATCCATTAAGCTTTCGCTCGCAGGAACATGAGGAGACAGGGAGTGGGAGGTTAGCCAGATTAAGTGTCCGGTTGGCTACTTTGCACGGGGGGACAGAAAAGATAAGAAGATGACACCTTGTAAAGCCCACTTAACTGCCGTGACCCAACTATATCGGCGCACGTTAATCGATTCTTACACGGCAAAGGCACGTCCGCATACGAATGCGTAAAAATGGCCGCAACAAACATCTGTTATCCAGGGAACGAAAAAAAAAAAAACCGTACCCAGTTTTCATGTGTTTGCGACGATTTAAAGAACAAGAAAAAAGAAAGCCAAGTTTCGTACGCAATAAGCAGAGAAAGCTCGCTTGAAACCTGTTTGCTGCAATGTAGCCCGTATCCAACACTGTCGCAGCAAGTATGCAAATGACACTATCCGGATCTCGCAGGGCACGATTCCCCTCGATCGCCAGCATGATAATACGGAAACTTTCTCGCCTTAAACTGGAACGCGCGAGATATGTGCGATCAACTCCAAAGCAGCCATGCAGTTTTGCACATTACAGACCTTTGTGACGATGATGATGATGATGATTGAAGTTCATTGGCGCAAGGGCCAGGGGAGGCGGAAAATTATACAAAAGCGCTGCTAAAAACGGGCCCTCGTAAACGTTAGGATGTTAGTTACTGCAGTTATCAATGTACTTTGACCTTCAGCTACTGGCGCACAGTAATTAAGCGACAGGGTTGCCAGCCTCATTTACGTTCCAGCATTTGCACACCCATTTGCACCATGGTGACCTCGAGCTGGACGCTCATGCATTTGCATACGCAAAGGTCGTGGCTAGCAAGCCGGTAAGTGGAAGACAGTGATGTCTGCGGAAAATTAAGCGAAATCCGAGGCAAACCGAGAGAGAAAATAAAATAAATAATTTTAGACAGATACCTCCAGAAGCAACGCTCACGGCCTCTCTAATAACAGCGACATCACGTTTCGTCAGGAAGTGCGAAACAGGAAAACAGTTTATCATAAACGAGCGAGCTCTTGAATACGAAATACGCCTCAAAAGAAGAGAGAGAGAGAGGAAATCTCGAGCGCCGCCTCCGTCCAAGGTCGTACCCACCGCTGTTTTGTGCCAGAGGAAGACGTCTTCACGTGACAACCAACAGGCCGCAACAACAACAAAAACACTCGCCCCCTCGAGGGACACAAACGCCGGGGAACGGCGGCAAAAGGAGGCGAGAGAGAACGCGCGGCCTCGGGCAAGGTCGCGAGTCGAGAGCGGCGGCGACCGTTATATGCACGCACCGCCGCTTGTCGCTGCGGGACGCCGCTACTCGAGCCCTCGCCGCCCTCCGCGTCGTCTCGGACGAGGGTCTGGCGAGAAGCGGTTTCGCCGGGACAGCGGCCAAGCTTTGGACGGGTGCCAGTAGGAGCCCAACCAAAACTCGCACCTCCTCGCGCCCGCTGGAAAGACAAGCGGGGTCCCGCTGCGGAAGCAAGGGTGCCGCTGCCGCATAGCTGATGCGCCGCCACAGAGCGGCCGACGGCAACAGAGAGAGAGAAGAGGAACGACGGGCCACGCACTCGCGCGGCCATTAATTTCGCGCGGGCGGCAGAGGCGCACACTCTGCTGCGCGCATCCGCAAACGACGAGTCGCGCGCTGTTACCAACGGAGCCGCCACCTCCACAGCTGTCTTAGATATATGTGCACACGCTCGTTGCGCAGCTGACAAGGCAGGCGGGCAAAGAAGAGAGGGCGTTGCGAAATTTTGAAGAGAGAGGGGGAGAGAGAGAGAGTCGCGCGCGCCACATGATTGATGCAGCTGGCTCTTCTCTTGACAAGTGGGCCACTTCCGCGTCGTCGTCGGACGAAACGCTTCGTTGGAGACGAAGCGGGACGGCCGACCAGACAAGCCGTTTGTTAATCGCCGCGCGGAGGAAAAAGTGGAGCGGCGCAGTGGTACGCTATAAGTCATGCGCGCCGCCAAGAATGCATCTGCGCACTTGCGTAGGCAAGGTGAGAAGAGAAGGGTTCGCGCATAGTGTTTTCGTTCTGCGCTCGCGCGTCTCGCCGACGTGCCGTGTTTTTTTCTACGCCGCGAGAGACAAAGGAATCGCGCGCGGCAGCGCACCGCGATCTTTAGCCGATGTGCAGACGCGTCCGAACTCGTAGTTCGATGCATATCTGTAAGCACGAGGGGGCAGCTCTGTCGCCGTACTTAGCAACGATCACTCTCATTTCCCACGAATTTCGCCAGACGTCACCGGCTGGGACACCGCCGCGACACCGCGGACACTAGGCACGATCGCCGATAGTACAAAAAATGGCGCATTCTGCGCGATGTGCACGACTGTCCGCGACAGCATCCCGTATACACTCGCGCGTACTCACTTTATAGCAGTTACAGAGAGGCGCGGCGCTATAGCGCTGGCGTGCCATATACCAGAGAAACAACAGGAGAACGACCCGGCCCGCTTTGTGCATATACCGAATAACAACGTGGGCGATTATAGGCGGCATATCCTTTACGGGGCGTGGGCGGGAAACGATGCCATCATTCTTCACATCGTCTCGTGCACAGCGACGAGCAACCTTCGTGTGTCGGAAAGTGGCAAATGACATACGGTCTCAAGTTCATTCTGACGAAGCACGAACACATACCACACCGTAATAATCCTCTACTTAGAACGAGGCGCAGCCATGAGCAGTGTAGCATAATCTCTCCCTCCCTCTCTCTCTCTCTTTCTTTGTTCTACGCCCTTGGCGCGAAGCCAGCACGCGCACGAGGGTGTCGCGGCCGAGGCAGCGCACTATCGACTGACCGAACTTGTCCGCTGGGGACGTCGGATTATCGACGAGAAAATACCGTATACAGTGGCACATAGGTCGACCCCTGACCTTGACTTGGCCAGACACAATGTGCTTCGCCTTGGTCACAATGTGCTAGAAAAACGCTATATTACGGTTTATATGGCATACGAAAAGAAAAGGCTGGGCCGCCGGCCCCAACAGTTCCCACATTACCGCAGGAGTCGAGACTCTCACACCTGCTATCGGGCGCAGAGCTTCTTGCAAGGATCACTGGAAGAAACTTTAGCGCTAGTGTCGACGGGAGCTGCCAAGCAGGGCGGTTCGGTCAACGTGAGAATGATGGCTAGCGTATAAATTAATTGCCAAAAACGTCGTCCTCCATGCTTCAGTCGGTTTTACGTATTTGCGAACTGATAACTACGGGCAAAATGTTGCGTCATACATGCGAGAATTCGCAATGACTATACAAGTCCGCAGAGATTCGTTGTCTTGCACGTGTTTGGAAAACTTGTTTAAACATCTAGAAAGATAAAGCGCAATACAAACAATGCCACGCGAACGCCTAAGCCAAAAGAACGAAGATTTGACAAATCAACGTATTAAACCATTATTCCGGTAGAGCTGAACGACAGGATCGCCACAGTTCCGTCTAGTAATTTTCGTAAAAAAACTCTATGGTACAGTCACAGCCTCCCAAATCGGGCTGCGCGCGCACAGATCTCAGAGGCCATTATGCGGGGCAACCCAGCTAGTTGGGAGTGTATGTATGTACATAAGAAGGCGGAAGCAGCGCGCGCTGCGCTCTTCCTCTGACCGCTCAATCCCGACCAATTTGAGAGACCTCGCCGCACCCGTTTATTGGCGTTGTGCTCCATACGCGCTCTTCTGAACGTGGTACTCGGGAAGGCCCAGACAGCGGCTGGGCGAAACGTTGCCGAGACGGCGCAGCTCGCGAGTAATCCCCAAGACGATCCGGCGCCGCGCATTACGAAGGTTGGGCCGCGCCGGATTCCTTGCCCGCGACAGGCGGTACTTACGCTTAATCTCGTAGAGCCCGCCACGCGTAATTTCAACAGGGCGAGCGACGCTTTCTTTTTTTTTTTTTTCGGTAGTGGTCGACGAAGCAAAATCAAAGGCTCTAAACAAGTCTTAGACGATTCGGCTTCAATGCGGAAGCGTTGTTCGCAAACTGCTCGAAACGCCCAGCAGGTTTTAGTACCCGACCTGGGCATCTCGCGTACGGAGGCGGAATAGTCCCATCGTTGTGATTCAGCGTTTTTTCTGGTCTGCGTAGCCGGGGATTCCAGATGCTGCCGTGAAATCCTGTTTCTTTTGTCTGCAATTATGGAAGAGAAACTCGAAATGCCGAATGCTTATTAACGTCAGTTTTTTTTTATCATACATATTGTGTGTGTGTGTTATTTACTGTGTTACGTTTCGCCTACGACGCGCGGTTTAGCCGGCGCGACTGCAACAAAGCGGCAGACATTTTGGCCCGTTCGGCGTCGCCGCTACGCTCCCCGCCAAGCGCGTCCAGGCATGTTCCGATGCCACGTGTCTTCATGTGCGTGTGTGAGTGTATGTGCCATTGTGCCCGACCGGAGGCGCTACGAGAGTAGAAGTCACCTTCTCCTCCCAGCCATTGTGCCCGACCGGAGGCGCTACGACAGTAGGAGTTACCTTCTCCTCCCAGTCTTTGTGCCCGACCGGCGGCGCTACGACAGTATGCGTCACCTTATCTCATTGTACAATCACGTGCTCGTCTATTGAGGGGTTCCTTCTTGCCCTCAACTGCGAGAGTATAAAAGCAGCTGCCCCCGGACGCCAAAGGAGGGCTCCGATTTCTTCTGTTGAGTAAAGTGCACTCCCGTCTCTCTACTTCGGTCAACCTGACCGCCAACTCTTTGCGATGTTAGAATAAACAAGTTGTTTTGTTGTTACCAGTCGACTCATGCTTTGCCGGGACCTTCGGATGCTTCCAGTTGTACCCCAGGCCGCCAGGCCAACGCTACCCTTGGGGCTTGCGACCCAGGTGCAACAACGGGCGTCAGCGCCGAGTTCCCAACAGGTCGTACCATCGGTGCGACCACAACAACCGTTGCCATCGGTGGGATTCAAACAACTGTCTGCCAGCGGTGAGATCGCGACAACGGAGGCCAGCAGCGAAGAGATGCAGTTGACTGTATGCTGAGCAGCTCAACAACGATCCGGGAGCAGTGCAACGAGCCCTGTGTGATGACTGGTTGCCTGCAGCGGAACGACTGCGCTGAACTCTTGGCTGCGAGGTTTGGTGAGTGCGGGACTTTCTTCTTCTGAGCTTTGCCAGGCTTTTGTTAGTGTCAGAAACAGAGCTGGTAATTGTGGTTGTCGTTGCTGCCGGGTTAGTTTGCGGCAAGACAATAGTAAGCAGTAGAGAAAGCAGCATTCAGAGCAGCCATGGATTTGAAGTCGTTGCGCAAACCGAAATTGTTGGAGCTTGCAAGAGAGTTGGGTCTGGATGTCTCGGACAAACTCAGAAAACCAGAACTGCTAAAGGCTATTCTTGAGTTAGAGGCTGAGGATGACGAGCTGTCGGAATGCCTTGAGACTATTGAGGAGAGGTCAAAAAGACAGGAGCGCGAACTTAAAGAGCAAAAAGAGAAATAGGAGCGCGAACTTAAAGAGCAGAAAGAAAAAGAAGAGCGCGACCACGCTTTGGAAATGAAGCGTCTCGAGGTAGAGATGGAACGCGCTCGTAATGGAAGTCAGGCACACGGTGCAGGAGAACGAGTATTGTTCAAAATGACTGACCTGATGCGGCCGTTTAAGCTTGGAGAGGACATTGGTTTGTTCCTGGTTAACTTTGAGCGAACGTGCGAGAAGCAGGGGTTCTCTCGGGAAACGTGGCCACAGCGCTTGCTCACTTTGTTACCCGGCGAGGCGGCCGACGTAGTCGCTCGCTTGGATAGAGAGGAGGCAGAGGATTTCGACACAGTGAAATCGAGTCTTCTAAAAAAGTACCGGCTGTCAGCGGAGGCGTTCCGTCGGAAGTTTCGGGAAAATGAGAAAGGCAAAAGTGAGTCATATACAGAGTTTGCGTATAGGCTTATGTCAAACATGCAGGAGTGGCTCAAAGAAGAGAAAGCGTTTGGTGACCACGATAAAGTTCTGCAGTGTTTCGGGCTAGAACAGTTTTATAGTCGGTTACCGGAGAACGTGCGGTACTGGGTCTTGGATAGGCCAGACGTTTGTACGGTGGCTAAAGCCGCTGAGCTAGCCGAGGAGTTTGTGACGCGTCGGGCTCGCGGAGCTAAGGACGGTCAAAAGGGTGAATTTGGCTCGAAGTTTGAGAGGCCGAAGTTCACACCCATGAGAGCAAAGGGGAACACACGTAGTGCGGATGCGAGTGAAAGCAGTCCGACAGAACGTAAGGAGACGGCGGCAGCCAAACGCAGAAAGCGGTTCGAGATGAGGAGAGCGCGCGTTTGTTATACGTGCCAGAAGCCGGGTCACTTTTCGGCGCAGTGTCCGGAAACAACACCAAAAGTTGTGTTTTTTTCATTATGCAGCACTGACGAGAACATGAAGCTTCTCGAGCCTTACATGCGAGACCTCCTCGTGAACGGGAAAGAGTGCCGAGTGCTTCGCGATTCCGCAGCTACGATGGATGTAGTTCACCCATCTTACGTAGAACCCCATATGTTCACGGGCGAGTGCGCGTGGATCAAGCAAGCCGTGGAAGCTCATAGCGTGTGTCTGCCAGTAGCAAAAGTGCTTATTGAAGGACCTTTCGGAGCGCTTGAGACGGAGGCGGCAGTGTCATCTATGCTGCCCCCCCAGTACCCGTACCTATTTTCAAACAGGTCCGATCACCTCCTGCGCGAGAAGGGGCTTTTGTTTGGTGAGGCTAGCGTTCAGGCCTTAACCAGATCGAAGGTTCGGGAGCTCGCTGCAAAGGCGGTAGTTGCGGGGCCGACGTTATCAAACAATGAAAAAGGGTCAGAGGCGCAGCAAGCCGATATTCAGAGCACGCCTGAACTGAATAAAATTGAGTCTGTAACGTTAAAGGCACCAGATACTGGAGAGGAAATTCCCGATGCGGGAAAGTTAGAAGAGCTATCTGCAGATTTGCTCATCGCGCCTACGTCAGACGGACTTGATAGGTTGCTAAAAGTCAGCCGGTCGGCTTTGATAGCCGAGCAAAAGAAGGATGGTAGCCTAGAAAACATACGCTGCAATGTCAAGGAAGGTATCGCCAGGAAAAATGCGCGTTTTGTGGAAAGAGGTGGAGTTCTGTACCGGAAGTATCTAGACCGCAGAGGAGTGGAGTTCGATCAGCTGATCGTTCCTCAATGCTATCGTCAGGATCTGTTGCGCTTGACGCATGGGGGTTCGTGGTCCGGACACCTAGGAGTTAAGAAAACTAAGGACCGTCTCTTGCAAGAGTACTATTGGCCAGGGTGTTTTCGGGACGCAGACCATTTCGTGAGGACATGTGACACCTGTCAGCGGGTGGGCAAACCAGGGGACAAATCGAGGGCGCCGTTGAAATTGGTACCTATCATTACGGAGCCTTTTAGACGGCTCGTTATTGATACAGTGGGACCTCTGCCGGTAACAGCCACGGGGTACAGACACATTTTGACTGTGATCTGCCCAGCGACAAAGTTCCCTGAAGCAGTGCCGCTTAAAGAACTCAGCTCAGTTGAGATAGTCAATGCACTACTGTCCATATTTGCGCGAGTGGGTTTCCCTGCGGAAATCCAATCAGATCAGGGCCCAGTGTTTACTAGCGCTATGACGACAACCTTTCTCGAAAGGTGTGGGGTAAAGCTGCTACACAGCTCAGTGTACCACCCACAGTCGAATTCCGTTGAGAAGCTCCACTCCGTCATGAAGCGCGTGTTGAGAGCATTGTGTTTTGAACATCAAACTGACTGGGAGCTGTGTCTGCCTGGGGTGATGTTTGCATTAAGGACCGCGCCGCATGCAGCTACGGGGTTTTCGCCAGCTGAGCTGGTGTACGGTCGCTCGCTTCGGTCTCCGCTTCGCATGCTTCGAGAATCGTGGGAAGGCAGGGGCGACGACCCAGTCGTGGTGGAGTACGTGCTTAAGCTCCTCGAACGCTTAAGAAGGGCACAGGAGTTGTCAGGTGAAGCAATGGCAAAGGCCCAGCAGAGGGCCAAGGTTTATTATGATCGGACAGCCAGGGCCCGTCGTTTTGAGGTGGGCGATGAGGCCATGATATTGCGCACATCGCTAAACAACAAACTAGACGTGCAGTGGGAGGGCCCAGCACGAATTGTTCAGAAACTGTCGGACGTTAACTACGTGGTAAGTCTGCCAGGAAAGCGGAAAGCACAGCAAGTTTACCACTGTAATCTGCTCAAACCTTATAGACAAAGGGAAGCAGTAGTGTGCATGATGGTAAACGTTCCTGAAGAGCTTCCGGTCGAGCTTCCGGGACTAGGCTCAGTGACGAACAGGGAAGACACCGGTCAAGTCATTAGTGACCTTATCAGTAAAGTACCGCTGTCGCCTGAGCAGAAAACCGAACTACACCAGCTATTACAAGAGTTTCAAGGTCTGTTCTCTGAGAGGCCTGGTAGGACTTCTGTCCTTACTCATGACATAGAACTTACCTCCCCAGAGCCAGTACGATCCAAGGCGTATCGGGTGTCACCCCGCCAGAACGATATTATGGAGGCTGAGGTAAAGAAAATGCTACAGCTCGGTGTTATTGAGGCAGGTGAGAGTGATTATACCTCCCCTTTGATTTTAGTTGAGGTACCGGGCAAGGAACCTCGTCCTTGCGTCGACTACCGCAGGCTTAATTCCATCACTAAGGATCAAATTTATCCGATCCCTAACATCGAGGAGCGCCTTGAGAAAGTTAGTAGCGCTCAGTTTATTTCCACCCTAGATCTTGTCAGAGGTTATTGGCAGGTTCCACTTACAGAAGAGGCTAGTAGGTATGCGGCGTTCATTTCACCAATGGGAACATTACGTCCTAAAGTGTTGAGTTTTGGTTTGAAGAACGCGCCATACTGTTTTTCAAGCCTCATGGATAAAGTGTTGCGGGGACAGCAAGAATTCGCTTTACCGTATCTAGACGACGTAGCGATATTCTCCGCATCCTGGTCTGAGCATATGGCACACTTGCGGGCAGTGCTAACCCGCCTGCGCGAAGCGGGCTTGACAGTCAAGGCTCCTAAGTGCCAGTTAGCACAGGCCGAGGTTGTCTACCTCGGTCACGTGATTGGTCAGGGTCGTCGCCGCCCCTCTGAAATAAAGGTGGCCGCTGTGCGAGACTTCCCGCAACCGCGCACGAAGACCAATATTCGGTCGTTCTTAGGTGTCGCCGGCTACTATCAGAGGTACATCCCTAGGTACTCTGATATCGCGGCTCCCCTGACGGATGCTCTAAGAAAAACAGAGCCTCAAACAGTCGTCTGGGACGAGACAAAGGAAAGAGCTTTTAGCGCCCTAAAGAGTGCCCTAACAAGCCAGCCTGTGCTACGATCGCCAGACTATACAAAAGGGTTCGTTGTTCAGTGCGATGCTAGTGAGCGAGGCATGGGCGTTGTGCTGTGCCAACGGGAAAATGGAGAAGTAGAACACCCCGTCCTGTATGCTAGTCGTAAGCTGACCAGTCGTGAGCAGGCGTATAGCGCCACCGAGAAAGAGTGTGCGTGTCTCGTGTGGGCCGTTCAGAAATTGTCATGCTATCTAGCCGGCTCGAGGTTTATCATTGAGACGGATCACTGCCCTCTCCAATGGCTGCAGACCATCTCTCCCAAAAATGGCCGCCTCCTGCGCTGGAGCCTGGCTTTGCAACAATATTCCTTTGAGGTGCGTTACAAAAAGGGGAGTCTCAACGGTAACGCCGATGGCTTAAGTCGAAGCCCCTAACGTAGGAATCAGCCTCAAAATTGTTTGTTACTGATGTTTTTCTTCCTGAGGCAGGATTTTTTTAACATATTGCTTTTGTTTAGTGTTTCAAAGTGATGATATGCTTTCTAGTGCAATTTTCCAATTTGTGGACGCGTTTTGAGTGATGCTAGACTACTGTAAGGAACTAGGCAGTGGTATAAAAGGGGAAAGAGCCTGGCAGGGCTTAGTGAGGGTTGTGCCGTGCTTGCTGACTGAGCGGTTGAGTTTCAGCGTAGTTCTAACGCTTGCCGGGAACGAGAACAAAAATGTGAACTCTCCCGAAGTCACTTTGCAGTGTCCCGTGCGAACCTGAACGAGAGAACGAGGCCTTCTCTGTGCGCTGCGCTCAAGAAACGTCGAGGGACGCCCGACTTCGGTTATGAGCATCATCGAGCGACATCCCTCCGGACAGCGGATGCAGTCCCCTGTCCATCGGGATCTCCTTTCCCCGGCGGGGCGGTCTGTTACGTTTCGCCTACGACGCGCGGTTTAGCCGGCGCGACTGCAACAAAGCGGCAGACATTTTGGCCCGTTCGGCGTCGCCGCTACGCTCCCCGCCAAGCGCGTCCAGGCATGTTCCGATGCCACGTGTCTTCATGTGCGTGTGTGAGTGTATGTGCCATTGTGCCCGACCGGAGGCGCTACGAGAGTAGAAGTCACCTTCTCCTCCCAGCCATTGTGCCCGACCGGAGGCGCTACGACAGTAGGAGTTACCTTCTCCTCCCAGTCTTTGTGCCCGACCGGCGGCGCTACGACAGTATGCGTCACCTTATCTCATTGTACAATCACGTGCTCGTCTATTGAGGGGTTCCTTCTTGCCCTCAACTGCGAGAGTATAAAAGCAGCTGCCCCCGGACGCCAAAGGAGGGCTCCGATTTCTTCTGTTGAGTAAAGTGCACTCCCGTCTCTCTACTTCGGTCAACCTGACCGCCAACTCTTTGCGATGTTAGAATAAACAAGTTGTTTTGTTGTTACCAGTCGACTCATGCTTTGCCGGGACCTTCGGATGCTTCCAGTTGTACCCCAGGCCGCCAGGCCAACGCTACCCTTGGGGCTTGCGACCCAGGTGCAACAACGGGCGTCAGCGCCGAGTTCCCAACAGGTCGTACCATCGGTGCGACCACAACAACCGTTGCCATCGGTGGGATTCAAACAACTGCTATATTTCTTTTGAGGGGGTGGGAGGGTGGGACATCCTTTTCTTTCTTGTGGCGTGAATTTACTAGTTGAGCAGACGCGATGTCGCCAAGCAATCGATTTTAATCTATCTAGTAAAAGGCTCCACGGCGCGCGCGCGCGTGTATGTGTGTGTGACCTCCATCGTAGAGCGGCAGCTAAACGACCCCGTGACCTCGCGCGCAGCCGTACAGAATACCATAACCACTCAACCACCACGCCGGGCACGCCGTCATTTCGTTGCGACACCCTTTCCTATTACTCTGAACTCCGCACAACACACGCATAAAAGAATACAGAACAAGAAAACGACATAACGGCGGCGACGACGACCATTTCCAGAGGCGCTCGACGTGCGGGGATTCTGGGAACGAGCCATCCGTCCGTCAACTCGGCGACCGCGGCACAGCTCACGTCGCCGCCGGCCACGGCCGATAGGTGCGGGGCCACGCCGCGAGGGAAGCGAAACGCGATCAGAATCGCGACGAAGCCAGCAGCACCGTCGGGTACAACATGGCATTGCTAACGGTTTCACGTACATGCGACGGGCATCGTGTTCCTCCGGCATGAAATATGGATGCCCCCCCCCCCCCCGCTTTTTTTTTTTCATTGTTCGTGGTTCCACAATCACGCGTCGCGTATCGCCCGAGACTCGTTATCGAAATTACGCGAATATGATAGCGGTCGTATCAGCGTTAATGAAATAAAGCGCGGCGCAGTGATTTGACAACGACACTGCACCGCAGCGCCGACAAAGAAGCAAGAAGGCGTGCGTTGCACCGACCACAGTGGCTCCTCACGTTGCACGGTGATAATGCACGGGGATGATAATGAATGGCGCCGCTGCATCGTCGTTTCGAGGCGACACGCGTGGCGGCAAGTAGGGAATGCTGGAGTGTTTTCGATGTTTTCTCCGTCGCTTTCTACCGTTTCCTCCTGTACGCATGCATACTGCGATTTTTGCAGGCGCGACTAACGAAGCAGCGCCCGGCTCAGTGTTGACGCTCGTCTCGTTCCCTCTCGTTTATCACTGTTCGTATTGAGACTGCCGTCACTTGCTGCAGCTAACTTTATTTTTTTTTTTTTTTGCCCACAAGCGCACACTTTGGCAGACCTCCGAGGCAAACCCGTCCGCACGCGTGACGACTCAAAGTTGGCAGCGCAAGCACGCCGAAGGGCCGAGACGGTTTGGATTACGCTTGCGGCAGCTTGGCAAATGCTCCTCGGCACCTTCGATCGCGCACATAATCTACACGAGGGCGCGACCGCGAATGCCGTCCGGTCCAAGGGTGCCAGTCGACCCGTGGGGTCTGAAATTATCGACAGCTCAGCCAGCGGCGAACGCTTGCAGCCGCAGACCCGATCGGATCGAGGTCGTTCGGACGGTTCCGCGGCCGCGCTTCGCCTTCCTCAAAGCCTCGCGTGCCCGCTCCGAAGCTGCCCGCGAACGGCTACGTGCCGACGACGCGGGTCAAACAAACAAAATGCCTGTGCGTTAGCAACAGCTGTAGGATACTCGAGGAAGTCGAAAAACGAGATTACATACTGCTCGCCTCAAATGAACGAAACAAAACGTGATTGACCTGGCGATTGCAGCACAACGGCGAGAAAGAACAAAACAGATCACGAAGCGAGCCCATCTTTTTTTAAATCCAGCTATAGTAACACGATTGTCACGCCTACGCCGCCACCTTGTTCGCTCGAAAATAAATGACGATATCAATAAAAGCGGCGATACGCTGCTAAGCGGACAGCCTCGACACGTCCCGTATTTTATAAAATATCATAAGAATCCCGCCGTAACTCGGACTGTGGCTTCCACTACGAGAATATTCCGTGTAACGTGCGAAGCGTTCTGATCTCGGCGTCCACAGGGAATGCGGATCGCCTGCTTCTGACGTACGCAAAGACGGCTCTTCGGCCTTATCGGTTTGGCACGCTAACCGACCGACTGATCGCGATCGCCGACCACGCGTGCGTGCGTGCATCGATCGAAACGAGCTAGTTTGCGGGACGTCTCGCGCGGGCGACCGCTTCGCACGTCGTTATCCGCATGCTGTTTGCTGTCCCGCTTTACCCGCAAACTTCCAAGCAGCTTAACGCTCAATTGGCTCCGCGTGCACGGCGAGTGGCTGTAAGCGCACGACAAGGGTAGAGGCATCGGGAGGAAACAGTTCGGACGCGGGCACTCATTCCCAGGGCGCTCGCTAATAACACGCCCGGCTCTCGCAGCACGCGCCGCGGACGCCAAGAAACCGCGCGCCGAGCGAAACGCGAAAGCGCGCTAATTAGCCGCAAGCGCACGTGTACGTCGCGGGCTTCCGCCGGCGCTGTGACGAAACTGCGTGCGCCTGCGCACGGCACAGGAGACAATCGAATCGCCGGAAAGGAAAGCACTTGGCGCCCGCCGGCAGAGAGGCGCGCGATTGCGGTGGAAAAGGACAAGGCCGCGCCAGCGCGGTGTAAACAGCGCCGCAAGACCCGCGAGGACGCCGGAGACGGCGCACACACAATGCACGACGAGCACGGACGACTTGCGCACAGCGCGGGTTTCCCGGCGTCCGCGTTTGTTCTCCGCGGCGCGTTGCTGCGGCGGAAACAATGGTGTTTGCATGGAGCGTGCGCTCTCGTTGCGATATACAACGGCCGTGCTCTATCAGCAAAGCGCGCGAGCACGAAACGGGCGTCGACAAGCTTAATTACTAGTGAAAGCGAGTTGGTCGCTATATTGCCGTGATCCGAACAGACCGCGAAAACCCTGCACAACAGCGCAGCGTATGGCTGGCACGAAACCGACCGAATCCGCGACCGCTGACAGTCGCTTTGTCAGCTCGACCGAGCGGGAGGTATGCTCCCGATGATAGGGCAAATTTATCGTCGAAATTCCCGATATCAAGGTTTGAAACTTGTTTAGCTTCAAGTCTGCGGCAACGATTATATATTAAGCTTCGAACGCGGTCGCTAATAGTTTCTGTATCGCGCAGCATTCCAAATTTTCGATCGCCTTAATTCACACAGCCGCAGGCTCGGCCGTAAGATTACATCGCCAAAATGGGACGAATTTTCCTGCTCCTACTACGAGCGTTTCTCTTATTCTAAGAGCATCGCTGGCTTTCCCTCAAGTATTCTCGTATAATCAGCTGCACGGCAACTTTCGGTTCTTCACAAACGCAAGCCACTTTTTGCATGTATAGGTGCAGTATTTTATAGCGCTAAGTTTCGGTTCTCTTGTTTTTAATTCTACGCGTCTAACGGTCGTCTACGCGTCTAAACCCACCTAAGTCATTGAACTCTCGCTGTTGGTTCGAGTCCACTTCGGGCTCCTCGTACACTCATCCCGCTGCGCCTGCAGCCCGCAACATCAAAGGCACCGTCTTCGACAGCTGTCGCACGGGGATTCAGCTCAACTGTGGCGCACCTTATACCACGCAAGTGCGCGCCTGTGCCGCATATAATCCGCTCAACACTGTCACAAGTGCACTCCCCGCGTATACTTTCGGTGCACGCTTCGACCGCGAGGATGGGGCGAAACAGGTGCCGCACGCAGACGAAGGGACATTGTAGTTTCACGGTTATCGTAGCCCGTACCACTTGGTCCTGCATCTCTCTCGTCTTTGGACAACGCCGCCTGCACTCCGGGGACTCCACCCAGAGACGGCGTCGCACGGCAGATGCACGAGGTTGCGAACAAATCGAATGCGCACGATACGACGCCAACCATGGCACCGCGCAGCAACTCACCTTCGCTGGGTCTTGCGGTGGATTTCTTCCTCTTCGCCCTGCTCCCCGGAGCCATCTGTCTCGTCCTGCACGCACAGAAAAAAAGGGAACAGGCTCGAGTCAGCAATCGGCGTAATAGGAATACGCACGCAAGACGCGCGCTATGAACGTCTAAGGTCAAAACAATCGATTCGCATCGTTGCGTTATACCTGAATAGCGGGGCAAATCGTGATTCGAACCATAATTGACCCGCTGATGAGGCACGTTCGACAAGAGGAGCGCATGCAAATAACACGCACAGGCGGAAAGAGATGCCGGTTTGGATGAAACCTGGAAACATTGCCCTGATCTATATACGTGAAACACTGATTTCCCACTCGATTATATTCATCGTAGCCCTTTTTAAGGGCACAAAAGTCACCCAAAACGGTTAATCAACAGCACTCGACTATGCGTGAAGGACGAGGCAACATACGCGCACTGTGCTATTTAGAAAAACTACATACAATACAGTATTGCTCGTACGAAAATTAAAAGCAGCTATAGTACACGCTATGATCATTGTGACGCTCACACGCCGTGGTTGCTTAGTGGCTATGGTCTTGGGCTGCTTTGAACGAGGTCGCGGGATCGAATCCCGGCCACGGCGGCCGCATTTAGATGGGGGAGAAATGCGAAAACAACAACCTACTTAGATTTAGGTGCACGTTAAAGAACCCTAGGTAGTACAAATTATTAAGGAGTCCCCCACTACGGCGCGCCTCATAATCAGAGAGTAGTTGTGGCATGTAAAACGCCATTATTTTTTTTTTAAGCTAGTGACGCTGTGTACCGAACCATGGCTATACCGTGCCTCGAACGGGCGCTGACTAACGTGTGACTCCGCGATGGTGCGAAACTTCAGCGACAGACGTACACTTCCATTGCGAACTCGCTCAGAACGAATTCACATTATGATGGGTGACTCTTCCGTTGACCGCGCTACGAAGACGTCACTTTCCCACGGACGTGCAATCACACTTTCTGCGAGACAGTTCACGCCCCGCGGGTCATCACGTCTCGAAGTTTCAAGCCAAGCACTGTCCGTCCAACAAGGCCGGACGCGAGGCGCACAAACGGCTGTTGCCGAGGCCCAACCTCGACAATTCAGCAGTCGGCGAAGCCAGGACAGCAACACAGGTGACGCGCAGGGCTAAGCGTCCGAACGTTTTAGGAGGATTAGACGTCGCAGTAAGTCAAATTGACGGTATTAAATGTCGTAATAGCCAGCCGCCTGCCAGACAGAGAGCTGCAACAAAGTGCCGCGATTTTGATTACGGCGCAGAATTACAGGAAGCGCTAAACGGCGTCATTACGGCATCAACGAGGCGAATCGGAATGCAGCCACGAGGGAGTCACAAAACAATTCGCAATAGACGGCGGCCGACAAAGTGACGACGCAAGTGAAAAAGAAATATATGTTACGATAACAATAAGGCAAGGCGGCGAGAAGTCGCAATGAAAAGAGGGCAGCGACCGCTGCCTGCCTGCCGGGTCTCCTCAAGAGCCAGTTGCTTCGTCTTGCGATCCAGCCTGCAGAACGGCGCCGCGGCAGCAAGTGGATCGCGTTACTCTGCATCCGCGACTCGAAAACAGGCAGCGGGTCCTTTGATTCCGAAGGCGCACCCGCCCCGCTGAGAGCGCGCTGCAGCGGCCGCAAACAAGAGGCCTGAGCGGAGTGGACGCCAAACTGTAGCTGCACATTTCGCGGGAAACGCGTCCCAAGCTCTGTAGCAGCGTGCTACTCCTGGGTGTACGACTTTTCTTTTTTTCTCGCCCTTTTCATGAAACTTCCTTTACCTCACGGGCATCACGAGCTATATACAGTGTTCCAAACCATCTGCTACCGGTGCATGCTTCAAATCGCTTGCGGTAAGTGCTGTTTGCCATGACGCTACCTTGTACTCCCCTTCCCTTGCAGTGGGAACTGCCAGTCGCCGCCGCGGTTCATCGGCTGCCATGGTGACTACAGCTGTTAAGCACGAAGGCAAGGGATCGACTCCAGGCAGCGGCGACCGTATTTCAATGTGAGCAGTATTCAAAAACGATCGTACAGTTGCATTATTGGGCACGCTAGAGAAGCCCATGTGGTCAAAACCTAACTGAGAGCCGTCCATTTCGTACGAAGTGCTGCCGTAAAGACTTTAAAGCTTAACGCAAGAAAAACTGGCAAATGTAGAGTGCTTACTTCGCTTCATTATTGTTATAATTAGTAGTAGTAGTATTGCGAGC
The DNA here is from genome assembly GCF_050947875.1 of Dermacentor variabilis. Taxonomy (NCBI): domain Eukaryota; kingdom Metazoa; phylum Arthropoda; class Arachnida; order Ixodida; family Ixodidae; genus Dermacentor; species Dermacentor variabilis. The sequence goes on along the minus strand of NC_134570.1, from coordinate 141,141,878 downwards.
GCGACATCTTGAGTTCTTATGGTAACGTGCGTAACACCCTTCACATCCATCAATTAATTAGCTTGTTGCGTTACGTAGCCGAAACAAAATCGCGATTTTCTATCACGGTGTGCATCACAGCCCAAGTGCCGCTTTGAGACTTGCCCATATTTCATTTTTTTTTTTTTTCATTTCACTTCAATAAATGGGCGGCCAGTCACAGCGCGCGACTATACCGCCGCTATGAGCAACCATCCACTCCAGTAAACTCGGACAGACACCTCCTCACACTCCCCGCCAACGGTAGACTCGCACCGCGCCGGCTTGAGCGCGCGCGCACGCGCGCAAATGGCCGCTGAAGCGTTTATAAAGCGAGCGAGCGTCCAAGAACAATGACCGGAAACCCCGAGCGTCCGGCGTGCGGCCACACGAGGAGGCGTGCCCCCACCACGGCCGGCGCAGCACAGAAGCACCGCGATATACAGCCGACGTATCTCTCTCTCTCTCTCTCTCTCTCTCTCTCTCTCTCTCTGGGGCGAACCGGTCCGCGGGACGACAGCAGCCAGCCCGCATCGCGCAAACACTCGGAAGCCGCCTTCGCCGAGCAGTGTCCGTTCGGGTCGTCGTTCTGTCACCCAGCGATGGTTGCTGCTGTTGTGTGTCTCGAGGCGGCGTCTCGTTTTTCTTTTGAAGCACAAGTGTCGTCGGCGTTGTGTTGGCTTCCGTTTCGACCGGGGACCGGATTCCTCGGTGACGCAAGATCACCGAGGCTGACAGCTGGTCGAACGTCCCGCGGAAGCGGGCAGCACAAAGGGCGCGCGAGCGGCCTTCTGCGTGCTGTACGAATCCGTGCATATACATAAAACGCTAGCGACGAATCAGCGTGAGACAGAAGAGGAAGTAAATGCATAGGTTAGAGAGAGAGGCACAGAGGGAGCTCCAGTATTCGCACGGACCGTATAAACAGGCGCTGCTTCATGTATGAATTGTTTTGAATTTAAGTTCTTTTTGGCCCTTCGGTATTGGGTGACGTGATTCCACGGTGTTCGCTATACTGATTATCGGCAACCAGCTGGGACGTATGATGAGATATGCATAGAATCGGGAAAAAAAAAGAAGACCTTATAAGCCGACCCTCATTAGTTATACTTTTCGGCTCATTCGAACGCAATGGGAAGTTCTGGCGAGAAACCATACACTGTTATAAAAGATAACTCGTTTAGCTCGAACACGAAAGTATGCAGTTTCGGTTAATGCGACCCCCACCGGAGTCCCATCCTGAGCGTAGAAGTCACCAAAAGCTTGAAAACACAAGTCAATTCAGCAGATGGCGCTACTGCTTCCCTGAACGGTGACGGCCGCAACCTGTCCTGCAGTGATAATCCATAATGATGACTTACGGTGTGCCACGGGCAATGTCTCTTTTGAGGATTTTTTTTTTTAACGCCGATGGCAGTGTTGAGATATGTGGGCCACTGACCGACGATAAGATGGCAGTTATTGTAATAGAGTAATGAAGTTGTCTATCAATGACGACCGACTACTTCATGCAATAAAAAAGATTTGACTTCGCTCTCTTTGCCGCCATTTCTTGATGCGACCTTCACCGATAATTGGACCAAATTTTGCGGTCACGGAAGCATCAGATTAGCAGGAATCGACTGCATTATACAGCCCCTGAATAATGCACATACAAAGAAAGACATCGTTCTCAAGACTCCTTAGGTGCCATTCTGGAGACTCAAATTCCGCGCCCTTGCCGTTTTTCAGACAATCAGAGAGGCCGTAGCAGCTCTGTGGGCCAATCAGAGCTGGCGAGTTAGACAGTATGCCGTAATCTTAAAATGTCCAGAACAGCCCTCCTCGCTGGTACCGGACGTCCTTCGCCTAACAATATGCCCGGCGCGGGTTCTTACGGAGAACGCCGTCCCTCGGCCAGCGCACACTCAGTGGTTAAGCATCTAGACCACAGCGCTATAGTTTGCGTTAACATTAATAATGTTCACTATCAAAGACGCGTCGCACGCAACAGGTACCTTCATGCTGTTGCATAACCACGCAAAGCATCCCAACCAAGTCGCGTCACTAACGCGTCCCACAACGGCCAAGGCGCACATATGCGCGCAGATAAACCTGCGCGTCTCCGTGTACCGCGGCCATTGCGTACAAAGCGGCGGGCTAACACACGCAAACACAGGAAGCGTGGGCACGCCACACACGGCGCGCGTCCCGCGTTTGTCGCCCACTGGCACGCCGCGAGCGGCCACGGCGGTCCGCGACGCAAGCAATTCGCAGGGTCACCTCGGCACTGGTTGGGGCTGCTCGCCAACGAACACTAATAGACCCGCTGAGATGCTCGCCCAAGACCGCGCGGCATGGCCGAGACGCCACCGCACGCACGCACGCACACACGCACACACACACACACACCTGTATATACGAGGTCGGCTAAGCCTCGAGGTTACAAGAAAGGGAAACTGAGCGCGGCATTCGAGCGTGCTTCGCTCGCGTTTCGCTGGCACTTCAAAGAGACTGGCATCACATGCGAAGAAAAGTCAAGAAGCTGTCGAGGAGCGCACCGATCGGCGATCCGCCGGGGCATATAAGCAGAAAATGCGTGACGCAGCAACGCTAACGCGGCACCACTAAAGTGGCATAGTTATATGCTTTATCGATGTGAAACAGTTATATGCTTTATTGATACACTGCGCTTCTGCAATGTCAAAACGTCCTCCCAAGCGAAGCCTCAGAAATCTCATAAAAGCACAGAAACGAAATAAACGGTGAATCAACATCCCGTGAGGCCATTGATATGGAGCGTCTGCCTCTGGGTTGCTGAAGAGTTTATCGCTTAAACCAGGATTACACTAAAGGAACGGAAGACTCAATCGAGAGTTTTAATAACTTGAAACAAACAAACAAAATTCAACGACGCCGGAATAGCTCGATGTTCTTGGCAACACACTGACGTACTGAAGTGCGACTTATATGTGCGCGAAATTAGAGTAAGGAAAATTTGCCCCTATACTTCAATTTCTACACTGTACTCGCAGATCTTTCCGCTAAATAAGTGCGTAGGAAGTCGGGAAACAATATATCTTGAGCATAAACAAATTTACTATTGCTCTTTATTGCCAACTGACAATAATTTTTCAATGCTGATTTGCAGGTTCCGTTTACTATACTACAGCTGCGCCGCTATTTAACACAAAATATTACAAAAATGACAAATACAGTATACCAACAAGACCTAGTTTGAAGCCTTTTTTTCTGTTCACAGCTGATCCCACAAAGTGGGTTGCGCCATTTCACAGAGGAACAACGTATCAACCAACCTCACTGATTAGAGGGCTTCGCCACATGGCGGCAGGCGGCATAGTACGTAGCTCAACAGTTGCAATGTGACCCAGAATCGGGCGGCGCCACCACTGAAATGCGATTTTTTTATATATAGGGTGTTACAGTTGTTACGCTGTCAATCAAGCTATACCGGTGAAACGCTCACTATGCCAGGCCGGAAGCACTGACCATTCTTTATCCAGTTTAGGGTAGAAAGTAATCCGCACGTTCCGAGAAAGAAGGTAGTTTAGTCGATGGGGAAGGAGAGCGGACAAGCCCCGAATTCTTCCATGTTGCACAGTCAAAGAACGAAATGCGGTTATACCACCAGGAGAAGCCCCCTAAAATGTATGTCAAAAGCGATGGCGTGACGTTTACAAGCACTGATATGTCTATGACTACAGTTATCATTCGGCACATTTAATTTATAAAAGCAAAATCATACTGAGTGCTTAAACCGCTCATCAGAAGCTATGCTAATTGAACAACAACAGCAACGTACCGAAATCGGGCCATGCGACCCGCATTTTGACATAGCTCATCGGATAACGAACGTGATGAGAGGGCTAAAGGGCGCTCAGCACGCAATAATGCTTTAGAAAGTAAAATTGGGCGCATCACTCCATGGGAAGGGTCCCAAGAACTGATCGAGAGAGGTATGTTAATTTTAATGAAACACGCGAAGATGTTTGCCTGGATGATTGCCCGCCTGGCGTACTCTAAGCGGTGGTTGAGATTTGTGAGATATACACACAGATCGCACAGACCACACAAATACGATAACGGACACTAAAACAATCAGGAAAAAAAAAAAACACACACACACAGGGACACTAAAACGCACAATTCGCAATGACTCGTTAAGACAAGCGCATAACGGCAAATTGCGGGCGCCGACAAGGTATACCCTCGAGTCAGGTGATCGTTTCGAGGCGTGGGAGCGCTACAACGGAAGGTTGCACAAGTGGGTCGTTAAGAACTTCGCTAACAAAGAGATGGAGGAACAAAAGCTGTTTCCCAAGGACGGGGACTTTCAAGGAGACGGGGTAAAAAGAAAAAGAAAACTTTTGCGTATATCAACTTTTTTTACAGTGCGGGTCATTTCCGCACGCGAATCGAGAACGCCGGACCAGAACTCGCAGTTATTCGCTGAAAGGAAAGGCTTGCGCAACAGGGGGGGGGAGGGGGTCTGCTATCCGCGCATATATAAGAGTGCGGCGGTCGCGCACCGCGAAAACCGGAAAGGGGTCCAGGAAAGGCGCGCACGCACAGCGCTTCCGAGTGAACGCGCAAGAAGCAGCGTGAGTGAATAATCACGCCCGGCAGTAATTACGCGAATCAGGAGAGCATATATCGGCACGCACGAGCACTGCTCCGCGGACATCAAGGACGGAGAGCCTCGCGTTATACACGAATAGTCAAGACGAGAGGAGGCGCGGGTCGACTCTCTCGGCGAATTAGGCCCCAACCGAGCCAGCGTTAGAGCAACCTCCATCCGAGCCGAGCCGAGCGGCGCGAGCGAGCGAGTCGCGGAATACGCTTCCGCGTATTACCGCACGCGACAGACCGGAAACACTGGGCACGTGAGCGATGTTGTTATTATACGAGCGACTCCCTCGGCCTGCGTCTTTGGGTACGTGGCGGCGCGCCATGCGCACAAGCGCGGTGGGTCGACGCAAACCACACGTGTGTGCGCGGCTGATTGAGCGCACGTCGGTGAAATGTGCCGATTTAAACGACGCCCTATTGACGCTCCGTACCGTGAGGTCGTGCGACAAAAGCTGATCTCGAGACCAAAAAAAAAAAAAAAAAAGTCAGAAGCCTTATGTAGGCTTGAAGAACAAGCTGTAGTACCATCGAGGACAATTTCCACCAAACCATCACCAGCGTGTGTGTATTTCTTTTTTTTTTAACTTGGGCTCCTCAAGTGGCTACACCGCGACTGCAAAAACGCAACGCCGAAATTTCGTTATCGGTGGCACAACTGACAGCACTTGAGCTAACATGACGATGGTTTCCAAATTGTGCGTAACACACGCACAGAGAGAGAGAGAGAGAGAGAGAGCCACTGCTGCTCGCGGAACTACAGGAAACGTGGCATTTCGGAATAAATTTCAAGAGCCCAGCAGGCATTCAAACTCGCAATAAATGAAATTATAATGTTCGGAAAGCTCGCATAGTTGTATAAATTTGTATGGTAACTGAAATAATAGCAAGTTGGTTTGCATTCAGATGCGGAGTACAGGCAGACACTTCATCTCTTGCGCGCTTTGTTATCGAGATACTCGTAGACCTCAAGTTCCGGCGTGTGGATCCGCCTATCAATGACCGTAAAATACAACACAGCGGCACAAAACTCGCGAAACAAAGAAAGTCTTCCAAGCTGAAGCCAACAGAATTGACGCGACACTTGTGTCGAGCCTTTCGGGACTGCAAGAGTAGAGAATGAAATGAGCGCAGCCAATTGGGTTCGTCTTACGGGATGCAAGCATGAAAGACCAGCAGACATGCCGACTGCGGCGGCATGCACACGGGGCTTTCCCTACGGACAAGAAGGCGTCCCGTCCAGCGACCGGCTTCACCTTACCGCACAACCACCGTAACACGCAGGGGCGGGCTCGTTCAGCAACCACGTTATAAGCTGGTTAAGTGCCCTCGCCCCATCAACACGAGCGGAACGGACTCGTTACTCCGCTGATTCACGCGAACGCACACATCGCCGGCAGTGGCTGCATCACGTGAGAGAACGTTCCGGTTCCAAAGGCGACCGACCATCGCGCTCGCCCGTAGGGCGTGTCTCCCGAATTCTCGAAGGAAAAAAAAAACGTTGAAGAAAGAAAGAAAGAAAGAAAGAAAGAAAGAAAGAAAGAAAGAAAGAAAGAAAGAAAGAAAGAAAGAAAGGAATGGTCGCCCTTAACAACTTGAGTAGCATCCACCTCGCACGCGCAAGAGCGACCGAGCAAAAACTAAACGCGGACGCTGCAGCTGGTTTTTCGAAGCGCAATCCAACCACAACAGCGAACGCCTACGAAACCAAGCGTGGATGCTTCCTCGTTCCTTGAAGATGGAGAGGGGGGGAAGGAGATCGAGAGAAAGACTTGTGACAAGCGTGCGAGACGAAGCGAACGAGATGAGACATCGGCATCAACTGCAATACACGGCACGTGACTGCGCAATCACGAGACAAAGGGGAAAAGACGAGTGGTCCCTTCTGCCGTGCACAGGCCGCGCGCGGTCAGCTCACGCGAGGGGAACACGTCATTCATCGCTGTTGCGCGCAGTTTTGCTGCACGTTATCCACGTTGTATAAGTGCAATCTATTTAAACGGCGTTTTCGTTCGCAATGCGTGCTTACGACTGCCGTAAACGTCATGTTGTATGATGTACAGTCAACTACAAAGTTTCACCGAACGCGTAGCTTCACAACGCAGCGTAGTATTCGCGTTTACAGCCTCTACAAGTATATGTGAACAACACTGTGATCTTCGGTTTTACTGGCTGCTATTACAGGCTGCTCCAAAATTGAACGTTTTTCTCAGGTCCCGTGGTGCGTAAACTTTTGCGGTTCACTGTACATCGACGCACACACGCCTGAAAGGCAGAGTGCTCTTCCAGGCTCCGTGCGTTTAAATTACATTCTCGGGGTTTACGTGCAAAAACCAACGCGCCGTAGTGGAGTACTCGGGATTATTATGACCACCTGTTTTTTCTTTCTTTTTTTTTTTTAACGTGCACGAAGTGCATGGTACACGTGTGTTTTCGAATTTCATCATTATCGAAACGGAGTGCACAAGGAAACAAATAAGTCCTCAGCTGCGGAGACCGCGCAGTCTCCGCTTCGCGACACAGAATTGCGAAGTCCGCGTTATAGCGCAGCACGAAGAACGCAATACATGTAGGCGGGTGCCGTCATCCCCCCCCCCCCTCCCGCCCCTTCACGCAGCATCTCCTTCGTGCTCGTCGTCCTGCTTCTGCACGGAACTCGAGCGCGCGCGACGACCTCCGCGTTTGCATTGGGGATTAAGCGAGTCTGGAGCAGAATGCTCGTTGTGCGCAAATATTGGGCCGGCCTCAGCACAAAGGCGTTGTAAGGCTGGCAAGCGTGAATGGCGCGCGTACACGAGTGTGGGCGGAATACCAGACGCTCACCGTGTGCCCTAAAGCACCCGCCACGCCCCCCCCCCCCCCACCCCTTTTTTTTTTTTGTACTTCTTGGCGGACGAGCGGAACTGGCGTGCTTGTCCGTACTTGATGTACTCCGTAATACCGGAGTTGACCCGCGCGATGGGCAACGAAAAGCCGACACATTGCCAGAGAGGAGGCTGCGCAAACGGGAAGTCGCACGAATCAAGGGGGCCCGAGCGTAAACATTGACCGTCGCGGGAGGTGAATGCAGGAACGAAGTGCTTCTGCGGTTAAGAAAGAAAGCTTGCGCTGCTGCAACGGAAGCTTTTCTGAAACGCACACAAAGGCGCAACTCGATTGCGGAAGTGAACACGCAACGCAACGCTGTCGAGCGTAACTGCTGAGAAAAAAATAAATAATAAAGTGGAAGTCCTGTCTATAGAACGAACGAACTCGCCATAACACGAAAGTGGTCTTTGTGATAGTATGTCGTTTGCTGCTCGTTCACAAAGTAGCTCGTACAAACACAGCGCACATTTTCATCGGCGGGCCTCGTAAACCCGGATAGGAAATATGAGTCTGGCGCATACGATGGCACCGAGCGTACTTGAAATCCGTGCAGTGCCACGCGTCACGCAACTTCGATGCATGGAACTGGAGCGAACAAAAACAAATAACTAGACAGCGGCAAAAAATAAAAAATAAAAATAAAAGCGTGGAAGCACGCAAGCCTATGCTTCAAGCCATTCGAGTCCCGAGATCGACGCGCGCGCTAACTCCAGACAGCTAGGGAAATGCGAGGAGCGAAAGTACTGTCCGGGAGGTGCACCCGCAACCAGTGGCGTAGCTAGGTCGTCTGGCACCTGGGGCCCATAGGTCTTCTGTCACCCCCCTCCCCGGGTGTAGCTGGCGGAAAGAGGGGTGTCTTCAGACGCATATGACACCCTCCCCCCCCCCCCTCCTCTCTGGCCGCTTGCACCCGGGGCCCACGGCCCCCCCCCCCCCCCTGTTGCTACGCCACTGCCCGCAACCCCTTCGTGGGCAACCCTTTCAGGTGGACAAAGAGACGCGAAGGAAGTTGCGACGTCGGATACCTATGGTAGCCGGAAGAAAGAGCAAAAGACGGGGGCGTGGCGTGAGCCGTCCCAACGACCCCGACGGGTCGAAGGGCTTGAGGCGCTCGCGCCAGGAGTCCGTGACGCCGCTGTTGCAAGAGTAAAAGCGCCCGTCCATGGAAGCCCCAGCACCCACCCAACGGGCCGACGACGTGCGGGCAGCACTGCCGAACAAGACGGGGGACTCGAAAAGGTCACCTCCGCGTCCGGCCGACAACAAAGGCGCCCTTGCTGCAGGCAGCCGTGTTCCATTCATCTCGACCAACTCACGGTCGTTACAAGGGCGAGCGGCGGTCCACGGTGATCGTTCCTAGAGTCACTGGAATCGTTCCGAGACACACGAAATAGCCGCTGTTCTCCCCTTTCGCGTCTCGCTTTTTTCCGTAGTTTACCGCTGCGCTGACTAGCTACAACCCGGCAGAGTCGTCGTACCACGGCTACGAGAAACGATCCGAGGAGAGCAGGTCACGACACAGAGGGAAAGCCTTCGGCCCTGCAGCATGCGTATCTCTTTCTTACGCGATACACCTGCGTTTTCTTTTTTTTTTTCCTGCGAGGACCAGCGGGCACGAAAACAACGGGCAAGCCCGGAACGTGGGCGGACGGTGGCCACGCGGATAACTCGAACGCACTGCGGACCAGCCGGCGGGACGGTGCATCCCATACCGGTCGGCGAACTACGACAGGGTTGAGTGCGCTTCGCCAAAGCCACCGCTAGACCGAAAACGAAGGGGAGGGAGGTCTTTGCTTCCGCAATTGTTCTACGCTATACAATCCATGCCGGGCATGACCAGTCTCGCTACAAAGGACTCGCTACTGTCAAGACGCGAGCGCGAACCCCTCCGCCGCCAGTGCGCCGTGTTGTGTCCTAAATTTTTAGGGTATGTGCGCCCATACCGCTCTTTGAAATGTAGCCTAAAGAAAACAGAACGCTGATCTCGATAACGACAGACCGTCATGTACGCAATACCACGCATGTCGATTAAGATACTTCACGGCGACGTATAATCACAATAAGTGAGATAACACTTACACGATACGCAAGTGTAAACTAGAGCGCCAGAGAGCAATAACGAAAAAAAAGTACAAGGAAGTTAACCAGGCTGCACCTGCTTTGTTACACTACACTCTGATGGAAGAAGGGAAAGGAAAACGGGAAGATAATTCTAAAGGGATAAGCAGTGAGGCGCAGTCACGCGCAGACGACGACGTTTACCGAGAAGTTACTATGCGCTCGCCGAGGATAGTCGTCATAAATAAGTACGACCCCGAAGTTCTTGATGCCGTTCAATAGTTGCGAAGGCGAGACACCCGACTAGCGAGGCGCATCACCCTATATTCCAAACAGATAAATCACACACACACACACACACACACACACACACACACACACACACACACACACACACACACACACACACACACACACACACACACACACACACACACACACACACACACACACGCACACACACACACACGCACACACGCACACACACACCTATGATTTCGTGGGTGCGTCTCTGCTTAGTGTGATGAGACAGGCGGCCGACAAATCTGTTTTCCCCTCCACCTTTCTTTCTTGCCTATAAGGAATTACGCTTAAGACGTCGCGACTGTCCAGTAGTGTGCAAGGCGCCGGTTCCCCGTGACGCGACTGACGGCAGAAGGTTACGACAAAGACGCATCACGAATCGCGACACGTCTATGCGACACGATACGTCGCGTCATTCGTGATCACACCTGCGGCCTCGGAGAAACTTGCCGCGACAGCGTGCACACCGCACTGGCCCCGCCGCATCGCGCATCACCGGTGCCCGGCACAACGACGCCCCTTGAACCTCAAGGGCATCGAGGACGTCGCCAAGCTAACGACGACGTCACCGTCGCGTGACGCGCGCAGCGCGGCACGCGATTTGGAGCGCGGCGCCCAGAAACGCTAGCAACGCCACAAGGCGAAAGCTGGAAGGCTTGGAGAAGCTCGACGACGACACAGAGAGAAATATATTTCTAGCTAGCAACTTTGCAAGCAGAAAACCTCCAGGGTAGGGGGGGACGGGGGAGAGAAAAAAGCGGTTCTCTTGTAACGACTGAGCTCCTAGACGAATTCAAATGTTTGCGACAGCAAAACTAAGTTGAATAGGAGCAGCATTTGTTCATACAGCGGCCAAATTATATTGCTCCAATCGTGTTCGCACATAGAGGCGCGCGATGAATCGTGTATTCTCAAACTTCTACTAAACCTGTCTTCTTGCCCTGTGGTTGTGAGGGTTTGCAACCGAAAAAAAAAAAAAAAGAGCCGGAGCATCCTCAAGAACAACCGACCCCACGCAAGCCTCTCCTCGACCTCCGAAAGCAACACAGTCGTTCCACGATGAACTATCTGCAGTGTTCAAGCTAGCTGCCGTGCGGCAGCAAATCCCCGCTGCGTTCTTCGCGAGCCGCTTCCTGACTGCAAGTAGGCAATTTTGATGCTGCATCTTCTGCTTCCCTATCAACCTTATACAATTGGCGTACGTCTCCGTAATCGAAGCGCGCCCACGAACGAGAAGACACGCGACATACACAGCCATGTGTCCATGAGCTTCTTTCTATAGCTCGACACCAGCGCACCGCTGCACTGACGTGACCCGAGCCAGGCGATCGACCGAACATCCGGTGCGCGCAGCAGCAAAGTCGCCGGATGACGTGAGCGCGCTGCGGGTCAGTCGCCAACAAAGCGCGCACGGCGACTGCACCAGTCTGGACGACCGGAGTCGCGGTCGTTCCTGAAATGGGAACAGTCACGCTTCCCCGCCCACACAGAGTGCGTGATGAGCGGCCGGCGCGCGACCAAGGGGAGCCGGCCATGATATACAACAGTGCACTGGTGCGCAAAGCACGGCTTCCTGCCCAGTGCTATGCGCTGCAGTAGCGTTGTGCGTATCAGGCTAGACGGAAATTATCCTGCGATAACGCACGAAAACAACGGAATGGAGACACACATAAGTTATGGCTCTCCTTCGCGTTCAAGAACACGCAGGTGCGTGTGTGCACTACAATACACGAGACGCATCAGGCGTACAGTCGTTAAAGCTGCACGTCTGCTGCACATCAACTGGCTATCTCTCGACGGAATCTCTTGCCACAGGAGCAACAGGACTGCGGAAGGCACTTAAGGCACGGACAATGTACAGGAAGTTTGTTTAGACGTACGTCACTGCGAATTCTGCAACACGCCCTCTATAAGTGCATACGAGACTTGTGGCTGCAGCAATGCATAGGTACGGCGGCGTCGACGCAGCCACAACCACAGCGCGAAGGACATTGAAGCGCATATATTACGGCCGACGCACGAACACACATACACACATAATGTGGGAATGCACCTCGCTCCCGTTTTCTCATCCCCCCGTCAGCAGCGAGACTGACTGGACCGCCTGGCTCAGTTCCGGGGACGTCGACCGACAGCTTGAACTGGTGGACTGGCCGGAGAAGGCCAAGCAGGCCCAGGTCCTTACTTGAGCCCGATCCCTCAGCCACATCCCCCTTTACCCTCCCCCTTTCAATAAAGTTTACCACCACCACCACCACCACCACGAAGCAAACGACTCGCACGGCGAATAGACTTTCCCAAGCGAATAGACTTGGCGCCACTTGCGTGCGGAGAACTCCACGGCACACGACGGCAATTTCTATCAATTCAAGCTAAAGTGGCTCGTCCCAGCCATGCGGCCGAGCTGTCGTCAAAGGTCAAGTGCCCAACCACACCAGGCTCCAACAAATCTCAGCTGCATGTGCCCAGCCTACCCTACAGAACTCCTCCGCTGACTGATAATGGCGAAAAGGGTCGCAAGCACGCATCGGATGCCAGGCAGTTCCCCACCGGAGGCGCCCATCGAATATACATGCGGCACAAGCCACCGAAACCACGCGGTCGCGTGCTCACCAAGCGGCGGCCAACGGCTGCCGGCGAGTGGAAGCATCCCGGAGCCACTTCCGGGTTTTTCTCCTCCCCCCCCCCCCCGACAACCACGGGAACTACTAACAGTATCACACTAGCCCACTGTGTATACTCACTTCTTGTTTCCTGTCCGCCTGCAGAGAAGCAATACGATACCACCCGCTTGCACGGAAACGGTTTGCAAGCGCTAGCGAGTCGCACAGTGACAGGTTTCGTCGACTGAAATTCTTCTCTCCTCCTCGATCCCCCCGCTCCCCATAATACTAATATTAATTTTTGGGGTTATTTAAACCTACGGTTAGTTGTAGTTCACGGGGCAACTTATCCGTGCGAACGGAACACAGCGGTTAACGCAAGAGTACGCTGAAGTATCGTCGTCCTTCGTATAGCTTCTTGCATTATTGCTGGAATCAAAATTACCAGCAATCTGACAGAAATGCATGTGACAACCCGCTGCATTATTAACATCCATCCCATTTGCACAAGGGCTCCTGTTTTCTCTTGCCTGAACAAGCGGCACTCTCTGAGTGATACAAAACGAAACAATATATATATATATATATATATATATATATATATATATATATATATATATATATATATATATATATATATATATATATATATATAAAGGAAACCGGCGCTTTGCCCAGCGGAGCCTGATCGAGGAAGTTCCACGGCGTTTCATTTCCTCGCAACTCGCGCAATGGCTGCAAGCGTGGCTTAGGTGAAACCAGAATCATTCCACGCTGAAAGAATCTGGTCACACGGAGCGCACTTTCCGTCAATCGCGGAGCACAACATTGTGCGAGGCGAGGCCGCGTGCCAAGACCAGCGCAACGTGAGTGCGCTATCCGCTTGACGCGAAAAATGGCGCACGTACACAACGAGCGAGAGAAAAACACATTTCGCGCACGCACGCAACTGCGCGTGACCTCTCTGTCGCGTAAACAAAATCGACCCTAACGTCGAGTCGCGCGCCCAGGAACAAGCGCGGGGCTCTCTCGACGATCGGTCGCGCAGATTAGAGACCGCGAAAAAAACTCGGCTACGCTTGTATCGCCATCAGCAGCAGCAGCATTTTCCTCGACGTTCGTTCTTTCCGTGGCCCTGTGGCCTTCTCACCTCGTAGCGAACACGTAACCGCCTCTGCACTCGTCTGTCTTCCCGCTACTAACATCTCGTGTCACACACACGCAGCCGCGAATGGTGATCTCGCAGGTCACTGTGTTAGTGGTGGTCGCCGGTCGCGCCTCGCGAGGTGCCCGCACGCCACCCGCCTCCCACCGTATAGGCGGCAAACCCACACCTTCGCGGTCGCGCTGCCGAACACGGCCAACGACGACGGCGAAACCGCGCGACCCGGTTCCGCGCGCTTTCTTTTCCTCTCGCCTCGCGCGAAACACCGGAGCAGGAAAAGCGCCGGTGGCCGCCTGCAGCCGCTCCCTTTCGATGCCGCAGTGGAGGAGGAGGAGGAAGCGCACCCCGGCGGCGAGAGCAAACGGGACGCGACAGACGCTCGAAGAGCACGACCCTGCGCCCGCGGCACGTACGCACCAAACGCGCATGCAGACTGCGCGCAGTCTTGACTTCTTTTGTCGCCGGCTATGAAACCAGTTCACATGCCTAACACGACGAACCCGGCCGAAACGACGAGGCAGCCCGGGACTACTCGCACCAGCGTCACAGGACCGTTTGTGCTTTAGAAATAGCACGTCAAAACGATAGTTCACTTGCTCACTCATTTATTTATCCACTGTACACCTTTTCAAGGCCCGTTAGCGCTACAGGAGTTGTAATATGGAGATGAAAAGATATATTACATACAAGAACAAGATGGAAGGTTAAGATAAGTTTTAAGTGGAGGTCTCGAAGTTCGGAGACTCTGTTCGGTGCTCCTTAATAGAACGCTAACAGGGGAGCTGACTGCGTTATCCAGAACCCGGGGTCACACGGTCATTGTTATCTTAATTTAAATCTCCCAGGAGACCAGGCTTTGCGATGGAACAATTTGCCCTACCAAGCGCAACGTTGAAATTGGTGGTTGCATTTCAAAGCCAGCGGCACCATGAAGACAAGACCGGTCACTGACCGTAACAAAACAGGCCGACAAACACAGCTTCTGTCGGTGCTTTTCTTCCCCCTCCCCCCGACGTTCGAAGCATCAGCTGCAATGGCAAGTAAATGTCTCGGGCGTCAGCCCTCTTCAAGAACCGATCACGAGGACGTGCACACAATCGAGATATTGGAGCGGCCAGATGAATGGGTGGACAGAGAGAGACTTCCGTGCTTCCCTCGTGCGCGCCGCAGCACCCGAACGAGGGCGCAATTAAGACGGCCGAAAGAAGCGCCGAAACACACAACAGGCGAAGAGAGGCTATAGGCTTTCCCACGGATGCCTGCTTCAAACCTGCAAACTTCTCCAGGCACACGCGACGGCCGGCAACCGATGCGCGGCCGCGAATGATGCCTGCCAAATAACACCAAACGCCCGTGCGGGCACGTTGTCCCACAAACGGGCGAACAACGGGTGTGGTCGAAACAATAACTGCGCCGCGCAAGACGGAACGTTTAACGTGCTCTCTCTCTCTCTCTCACGCACGCACGAACGACCGCGCTACTGCTGTTCGCCGGGCGAGCAACTTGTGTAGCGCGCCAGCGCGGAATTAACGGCGCGAATGGATGGCGCAGACGCGGGCGCGTGACAGCGCGTCTCCGTTTCCTCGTTTTGCACGCCCGGCTTCGATCGCTCGCTGTTGTTTCGCCTCTGTTCGCGCGCATTAGCCGCCGCCATCGATGCGAGATCAAGTCCCGAGGCGCCAACGAGCCGCGCTATTCCGAGAGCCCGACGCGCGGACCGCCGCCACAGAGCGTCGACACCCCGAAGACAATGGGGAAAGCTCTTCATTTTTCCCGTACTTCCTTGTGCGCGTATCGGTTCCCAGGAGCCAATGGGTTTCAATTTGCGCGTTTCGAGGGACCGAACATGATTCTGGGTCACACGCTAGTGGAGGACAATGGCCGGACAAAAAAACGCGCGCACAGAGCGTTGGCTCAACAGATGAACACGAAGAAGAAGAAAAAGAGGGAGAGAGACATATCAAAATGATTATTTCTGTATCTTCACCGACAGCTCGGGAGTTGTGCGAGAGGAACGATCGGCACAATGCGTGCTGTCAAACGAAGGCGAAATGAGTGCGCGGAAGGGAAACTTCGCAGGGCTGCTGACGAGCGAGCACACCTCGACGCGCGCAGGCTCACGTCTCAAATAGAGACGGCTGGCCATCGAAAGAACGGACAGAAGAGTTACGTGCCGTGGTCTAACATAAACTGCTACGCGCCAAAAAAGAAAAGGGCCCTTCCTACGAAGAGAGACATTTTGTAGGAAGGGTCGATAGCAATCCGTTAACATAGCGCCCACTACTTATGTGTCTCCAAACATACACACAGTCGCACAATCGTTACAGAAGGAAGCGGAGAAAATAGGGACTCATAGAAAAAAGAATGCAGTTGCACGCGCTTTCAATACGCCGAGCTCAAAATAACTGCCGAACTATACGTTGAAGCGTTACAGCTCCACAATACACCTAATTTACACTGCGCCGGGGACAATTCACACCGTGCTTTTTATAACGCGAAAGCGTTAAGGGCCCCGTGTCACATAAAATCGGTTGTCGGCGTCTTGCGTCGGACGTCGTTAAACGAAACATTAGAGAGTTTTAGAATTGGGGGCCCAAGGCTCTGGGCCCCCAAGCCGCGTTGCGCCGGCTGCTCTTGGGTTTAGAAGAGCAGCAGAGTTTGAGGATTGGGTCGAATGCAGACAGCGTTGGGTTGAGCGCTCGGGACGCCGCAGTGTGGAAAATAGAAAGGTGCTTGAAAGCAAAAAAAAAAAAAAAAAAGAAGAAAAGAAAAGAAGAAGAACAGCGAAAAAAAAGAACCTGTTTTCTTACAAGTGAAAACGAACAGAATGCATTTTTTGAGCAGAAAGAGCGAACAATAAAATGTAAGAAACGTGATCACTGTGTTAGTACCGGTTAGTGTTACGAATTAAGTGTGCGATTCTAAGCCAAGCAATGCCCATCGAAACCAAGAGCTCTTAGTTGGTGTTTTCTCGTGACGCACTGCGAAACTGCGAGTTCATCCGCGTGAAATGGCAAAAATCAGTCGAAGTAAAGCAAGTTTGCTCTGCGACCATCTGCTGTACGCCCTCGCTGTCCCCCGCGAGTGCGGCCCAAGACGGCTTGGGGGCCCACGCTAGTTTTCGATTTTTGGTTCTTGGGTTAACGCGAACGCAATAACCCAAGACTGGCTTGGGTTCTGCGCATGCGCACTCGTGGCCCGCAATTTTCTTGGGTCCCCAAGCCGCTTGGGCCCCCCCCCCCCCCCCCAATTCTAAAGCTCGATATTATCCCGAACCAGAACCATGCAGGCCCTCCCGTGCAGCGCAGAGGCCTTACTAGACTAACCGAATTCCTCAAATGCGTCGGAAAAATCGTAAAGTACAGCCTAAGCACAGGCTGCAGACGTGACAGCGCCGGATTGTAATTTGAAAATCCCAGAAAGCATAATTCTGTAACGCGAGAACTCAAAATATAAAACCCTTCACCAGCGTTTCTATAATTTCTAGAGCGGCGAGCGGCACTCGGTTCCTTGCAACAACACCATCCAGATGGCGCTCGCCTGCTCGCGTTCGTGCATAGCGTTCGCCGCCAGTGTTTCCCGGTAAACATTACGGTTACATAAGCTGCAGTTGCCGGGAAGCGTGAGCAGTCAGGGATGATTCAATGCAATCACGTTCCACTCTCAATTTAGCATCCTCCGTTTTTTTTTTTACTTCGGTGCATTTCTAAAGATAACCTTCTGTATCAATTTCATTCTAGGGATCTCAAATTTGTTGCTGCGTTGATCAGACGGATTCAGTAAGACAACTGATTCTACGGCGCCTCCATGAAACAATAACGTAGGGCTATGTGGGTCCTGAAGTCGCGCATTTAATGAAGCCGTTCAACACCGCTTCATGGCCGCTGGAGCTAATGAATGGAATTCTCGATGTGTGAAGCGCACAAAGGCATTGCGTAGGCTCTTTTCATACGTGACTGCCTTCCAAGGCGTCGTCATCATTACGCCCACACGTGGCGGCGATGAATAAAACGTGCGCCCTTATGCAAAATACATGACGCGTAGCGCAGTACGCTAGCGTCCCCCTTGGCACACGCAAAGTGAGTTTGCGAAAATCAGGGCAAGGTAGAGAGAGAACGTATACATCGACTTTAAAGCCACGCCGACATCGCCAGAGGTGTTGAAAGCGCTCGTACGACTTTCGTCGACACGGTAGAACGCGTCAGGGCTTGTCCTACGCACAGAAAGACTACCGACAGAACTCTGCACTCTCTCCAACTGTGTGTGCACAGTATAAGCACACACAGCCCGCGTAGCATGGACGCGAAACGGGTGAGGTGCTGCGAGCGAAGCAATTAGAGCGGTGAAGCGGTGGGACCCCCCCCCCCCCTTAGCCTTTTCGTTAATCATTGGTTCTCGCTCGCACTCGTTTGACTCGTTCTGCACCCTTGGAGGCAGCGACGTCGTTTTCCTGCGAGCACACACCGCACCTTCCCTACTCTCGAAGAGGCGACGGAGTTGGCACAAGCACGCCTGTCTTACGGCATCTCATTCTCGGTTTCTTTTTTTCACGCGGCGTTGCATCTGTACGGGCGGAAAATGGAAAACGAGCGAGCGAGAAGTGAGCTGACTAGCAGTAGCAGTGGTTTAATGTGTGAAATGACGCTTATTTCTGCAGCCCAATATTGAGCACGGCGTGCGTCAGGGGAAGGGAAAGTGGGAAATGAAGGTGAGAGGAAGGGAAGAGAGGGATAAGCAGCAGGAGTCACGTCCTTTCACCGAGGAGGTCGAGGATGAAGGCAGTGGGCGGCGGGAGGCGGGCGCTTTCGGTAGGCTGCGATCCCGTTCGCCTCTACAAACTCCAAGTGGCTGCGGAGAGCTCGGAGGTTGGTTGGGGGGGGGGGGAGGGGGGGGGACCAGGAGGTCGCTTGCTGTTCCAACAGGTAGGCCCTGCTGGCTGTAGACAGAGATGACCCTTGAGCGTTCCTGTGCCAGCGCTGGGCGGGCACAGAGAAGGTGCTCAAGGGTCTCGGGGTCGCCGCAACGTCCGCAGGCCGGTGAGGTGGAACGTCCCTTGTCGTGCAGCCGCGCCGCCAGCCAGACGCAGCCTGAGCGGAGTCGAAGCAGCGCTGATGACTACTAGAGGACACCTGGCAGCGTTTGCATTCAGTGCTTATCTTGCCAAGAAACGACGGACAGGGAAGAAGGAAAAAAATGGCAACTCGCGAGAAATATTAGCCGTCTCGACAGACCGACGGCTTAATACGGAGAAGGAATTTAGTCCTTATATCCTTTAACTGGCACGTTTTTCAGGCCAGCTCTGCAAGTGTAACGAAAAAGCAAGACTTCGGGTCATACTAGCTTCCTCATCCGACTCTCCCCATGCCGTCTTCACCACGACATCGTCGTCACACCGCCGTAGCCACGCCGTGGTTTTATCATCGTCTTCACTTCAGCAATGTCATTCCTTTGTCATTATGTCCTCGTCGTCATACCGCCTTCGTCGTTCCATCGGCGTCAACTGTTCTTCATTAATTATACTGTAATGATACTGCCGTCATTCAATCGTGATTATTTATGCCGTCCTTGTCATGACGCCAACGTCAGTCGCTATAATGCATCCACTGTCAGACTGTCGTCGTCATGCCATCGTCGTCGTGCCATCGTCCACCCAGCTACGCCATCCGACTCCCGTCATGTCATCGTCGTTACAGGCTTCGTGATACAGTCATCGTCACGCCACTGCCATAATACACTCGTCGTCATCCCACTGGCCTCATGCCGTTGTCTTGCCATCGTCGTCATACCGCTGCCATGCCACCGTCGTCACGCTGTCGTTTCACCATAGTCATCACGTCAGTATCTCCATTCCAATCTCGTCATGTCGTCGTCCACGCACCCCCCCCTCCCCCATCATCGATCCATCGACGTCATTCCTCGTTCCGTCATTCTATCGTAATCATGCTGTCGTCATTCAATCGTGATTATGGCGTCATTGTGATGCCATCGTCGTCATTCTCACTTCTTCATCCGGATGTCATCACACAGTCGTCGTCCCACTATCAATCGTTATCCCCTTGTCCTTCTGCTGTAGTAATTACGTTGTCTTCGTTATACCATTGTGATAATATAAAAATCGGCCTCTCATTGTCGTTATACGCCTTCGTCGTTCCATTTATATAATTCCTCCATCATATCATTGTCACCGCGTTGGCGTCATACAGTCTTCGTGATGCCTCCGTGCTCGTGGGCGGCCTTGGCAAGCGAGTGCCATAGCGAAGTGGGACGACATCCGAATATGTAGCATACAGCCCAATCAACGAAAGTCTCATAATTGCCACTGCACGTCTTAAATAAGCGAGACTTCGGGAACGTGGTCCGTCGCCACGTTGCTCGATTGCTATCTGCATCCCCGTCGACAGACATTGCGAGATGAGTTCTGCTGCGTTTTTATTTATTGGTTATTTTCTTTTTCTTCACACGAGCAATGTCAAGTGGCGACACAGTCGAAGGAACCTGCAAAGCGCATGCAAAACGTGCTCTCTACCACGAAAATAAATCGCCCCTAGCGCTACGTCCCAAAGCCGGCCCAGAGGCATTGTCAAGGGGCCACGCTGGATCCTACGTGCTAAAGGAAAGTTGAGGCAGGCACAGTGTCTTGTTAGGCTGTTCCGTAGAAACACGCGTGCCGTGTTCGCTAGGGAGTTTTAGAAATAGGGGACTCGGGGGCGAAAAGTTCAAATCTTTCAAATCTTCAAATCCTTCAATCTTTCAACCTTCAAATCTTTCATGATCTAGGCTAACGATCATCCGCCTCATTCCACGCAAAATTAACGATCTTCGGGTGCCAAAAATACGTCGTGCCCACAGGACAAGACGCTGGCCGAAAGTTATCGTATTAGGCGAATTCATCGTTCCCCATAACAACAAGCTGGAAAATAACGAGAAGCTGGTGTACGTGTATGTAAGTGTGTGCGACGTGGAATGGGCAGTCTCTCGGAGCTAGAGGCACATTCCACAGCAAAATGCGTCTACACCAGCCGAGAGACTATACTTAGCGTTTCCCTTCATCTCGTTCGTGGGACCGAGAGATACGCGTAACACTCCTACACACGCAAAGAAAAATGTTTTCGAAAGGATATCGACACCATCGTTAGGGTCTTCCTAATTACCCTATGACGCGAGGTGCGGCCTACTAGGCCCGATATATGTCGTTCCGGAAAAGAAAATTGCCAGCACGAGCACACCAGATGCAGCACCAACGCTCCTCGGGGCAGGCCGCATACAAGGGCATTATTTTAAATTAAGGACGGCGCCCCGATCGAAACGCGGCCGCTCGAGCGGCAAACGTGTCATCCCCGGCTTTTCGAAATGGGCAAACATAATGACACAGCGCCACCGCAAAAGAAAAAAGAAAAATAAATGGGGGGTCGCCGACTTCGATCGCGAAAATTGGGGCCCGCTCGCGTTCACCGCGCGGGTCGCGCATCTGCCGCGCGTGTCACTCTAATTGCCGACCGACGGAATGACCCGCCACGCTGATCGCCCCTGCGGTATGCGCAGGCTGCTCTACGGCGAGACCCGAAGTTTTTTCCCTCTAATTAATACGGCGCTGCGCGCATTCGCGTCTCCAGACGGTGCCGACCTCCAATAAGCTTGAACAGATCCGCGCCTGTATCTCTCGTCTTATCTCGGACCGTTCGCCCGGTCCGAGATTCGCGCGCCACGGACACGGACACACGCACACACCACACCCGAGGCGGTTATGCATAGAGAGGCACGCCAGTGGCCCATCCAGCAGCAGGGAGGCGTAACCGAAGCTCGAGGGAGCGAGAAGTGGAATGGCATCGGACAGCGACGCAACCTTTACTTGTAGCTGCTCAGGTTGCCCAGAGCGAGATGGAAGGAAAGAAACGAGACAAATTAGGCTTCCAAACTACCCTGTAGACGCTCCAACCACCGAATGGGCAGAGCCCGCGGAGGAAAAGCGTGAGAAAAAGAAAGGACACATTCCCTCAGCGTGCCACTGTTTGCTATGTTCCTACTCAGGTCATCGTACGCACATCTTTACTCGCTCTCGTTGTTAAACAGCAGCACGCTCACACGTATGCACATGCACAACGTTACGTGAAAGTGTTTACACACTCGATACGCGACGCTCGCGAAGCCGAGCATCATGGGCCAAGCCGGACGGCTGCTTCACGAAGAGATGTAGAAAGCGGCTTTGAAAAATGGGCTGCGAAGCCGAAGCAGACGGCGAGGCGTCTCAAGTTCAGGAAGAAACTGGTCAAATGCCATTGACGTCGTCGACGCAGTTAACGCGATGAAATGAAGCATGCGAAGCAAACACGCCATTTGGCCTTCTCCCTGTACGTGCACCACTGCACCTACACGTGTAAATATGGGCGTCAAAAGGCGACGACGTTGGGAATGTTCTCAGCCACGTGCAGGTGCTTACACGTATATACACGAGCACGCAGCGCTCAGCAAGTGTAGCGAATCGGGGCGATAGCCTAACCCAGCGTTCTCGTGCGATCATCCATGTAAGCGCGTGTCTATCGTCATACACGCGCGCGCGAAAAGAACAAATAAAAACGAAAGCGGGCTGCGCCTCGGCAGCTATTCACGACGGGACACAGTGCGCGCGGCTCTTCAGCCTACGCGGGTGCCGCTTCGCACTTATTTCTTAAAATTTTTTTAAATTTTTTTCCCCTTGCAGACCAAGCTATATAGTTCGAACGCGGCGCTGATCGTCATTCGGGAAAAGGCGAGGCGGTGCGTCACACATGCACGCCCTGCGCGCTGAAAACGCGACCGCGCAACCCTGGTAACGTCGCAAACGGTGCGGTCACGCCAGCGTAACGGACACACGAGCGATATAGAAAGGGGAAAAAAAGAAAAGAACGACAAAAGCAGCAGGTTCGCTTCACCGTTCGCGGTGGCCACGACGACGGCGAGTGAGCCCGTCTCTCTCCATCTCTCCACGGCCCGTCTCATACAAACATACAAACAAACGGTCGTGCACACACACACACACACACACACACACACACACACACACACACACACACACACACACACACACACACACACACACACACACACACACACGCTATATGTATATATATATATGCAGAAAAGGCAAGCAGCGTGCGCGGCCAAAGCCGGGGACGCGCAGGAAAAGCGGGCCGCCCAGATGGCGAGCCGAGCGCATCTCCGCCTTGTCGTCGCCGCCGCGTCTTTTTCACTATGGCGCGGCGAAAGACGCCCGGCCACCGCCTCCGTGTTTTTGGCTTTCTTCTAGATTCTGCTTATATCTGCAAGGAGAGCGAGTTCGGCGCCAAAAGGGAACGGCGCACGCGTGTGCATGCCGAAAGAGTACGCGTACAATAAAGAAGTAGACGCCGACGTGGCGCGCCCAGTGACCGCGACCGGGGCGACGCGGAGGCCCGCCGTAAAGGCACGTTCACACCGAAGGCGGAGCGGACAAGCGGACAAGCGGATCCGGCAAAGCGGCCGCGGATTTTCCGCTTTGCGGAAAATACGCGGCCGCTTGGCCGGATCGCGCCCGGCCCGATTTTTTCCGCGCGGACAAGTTGGCCGCTTCGGCCGCAGCCAATCAGAGCCCGACACTGAGGAAGCGCTGGTGAACGAATGTAAACAAATGTGTTTCTCTGGGCTTTTCGCTTACGTTCTTGAAAGGCCTAAAAACGGCAAGTTGGGCCAGTTGGTTGGGATTCATAGTAAGGTTTGTTACAGCGCAACACAAGACAAGGACAAAAGAAGGTATAAAACGACGACACGGCGCCGTGTCGTCGCTTTATACTTTTTTTGTCCTTGTCTTGTGTTGTCGCTTTTCAATATGTGTAACAGCGCTACACAAGGGGTGAGTGAAATGACAACGATCTCGTCTTCTTCGTCTGAGCTCATCATTTTGCAGAAGTAGATAGCGGACGGGAGCGCGCCAACCCACGACGAAAAAAATATCGAAAGTGCGCGTACAAACCCAAAGTGCCGCGAGATGGCGGCACGTCCCTGACATTGCTAAAGAAATTGCGAGATGCCCCGCCTTCCGTGCGACGCGGGACGCCAGGCAAGCTTGTCCGGTCTGAACAGGCGTACGCGCTCACCGCCTCGCCGCGTTGAAAATCCGCTTGGCCGCTTAGACGCTCCGCTTTCGGTGTGAATGTGCCTTAAGCTCGATAAGCCGTTTGTGCCGCACAGAAGAAAGGACGCGGCGCGGAAAAAAAAAAAAAAGAAAGATCGACAGAGGAGAGGAGCAGGCACATCGCTACCCAGTTTTGTAATAGGCTCGTATTCACATATATACCAACAATATCAAGAGTATCTGTTATATGTCCCGGAATATGCCCAAGATATGCGCCGTATCTTGCGCATACGGCTCATACCTTTCTGCGTGCTGTTTTCTCCCCGCTGTTTGCATTGAAGCCATAGAGAGCCCGGTCACTTCGCTCGCCGCTGCTGCCGCACTTGCTCACGCCGACGTTTCGACAGCGAGTGTCCGCGGTCATTGAGTGTTGTATGTTCGCGTTTGCATGTGCGCGCTCAGACCATGTTTGTTCATTGAGTTAGTAAGCGAATGTTTCCAAGTCTATACGACAGATGAAACTACTACCCTTGCCTCGTACAGCTATCTACTAATTTGCTATTGCAATCGATGGTTCGCCTTTCGGGCGAAACTGCTACTCTTTTAAAAGGTTACCGCAAGCGCGGCTCCATCGGAACACCTGATTGCGGCAGCGTTGACAAACCCGGCCTGGAACTTCACTGTACGCCACAAAACCCATCGTCAATACCGAGCGATCGGTCCCACGATTCCAGCATGGCGCCCATCACAAGCGGGTCTACAGCTATACTACAGAGTGCCACACGGTCTCGGCCACACTGCTCTCCCGTCGCGCCACAACGCATGTTGCACTATACGACGCGGCGCTACAAAACGCCCGCTGGAAACGGAGAAGACATCGGCGGCTGCGGCGCGGCCTAACCGTGCGTGCGTGCCCGCAGGCGACGAAATGGACCGTGACCGCATGCTCGGCCGATTGGCTCTTCTCCGCGCGCCCCTTTTCGCCGTGCCGCTCTCCATTCTCGCTCTCATTTTTTTTTTCCTTACCCTCCCTCGCCCTTCCCTGCAGAAGACGGAGTCGATCCGGTGTAAACACCCGCCGGACGAGAAAGCGCAGCCCCGACCGTGCTCGCTTTTTCGTACGAGCGTGGCTACCGAGACGTATACGCATATCTGTCCGTTTTCTCCATGCTCCGTCTCTACAGACTGGCTATTTTTACGCGTCATAATGGTCGGCATGCGGGACTTCACCGAGAGTACTCCTCTGCCACCCATGCCGATTAACGGCGCTGCCGCAATCGCTTATCTTCCCCTATATTTTTCTTTCTTTTGCTTACTTCAATCTTGCGCGGTTCCCCGCGTGCTGTTTATTCTATCAGTCCGTACACGCAGGGCTTATAGTACAGCGTTAATCGCGAGTGAGCGCGGATATGTTGAATACAGGGTTGCCCCCAACTATCGTGCACCAAGATTTAGGAATCTGCGAGCGCCACGTAGCTGGACAAAACCAAGGTAATGTCGTTTGCCGTTGCTCGGAGATACTCGGGTTATTTATTACATACCGCTTAACTACATAATTAGTCTTAATTAACCAACTTCTCATTATAATTAGATGAAAAGTGCCAATGACAAAATCGTAGAGACACGAAAACCTCCCGACATAGCTTTCTGCTGCCCATGGAATAGGTGCTACATTAAAGTGTTTTTCCGAGCGTGAAAGCAGCCCGCGAGTACACGGAATATATCCGCGCGTCTGGCCGCTCGAGGCATTTCGGATGTCAACTGACACGTAAAATCCGGCACCTAATCGAGCGCAACACATGCATACGAAACATTGCATGCGCCGCCTGTCACACGTCTTCGCTCCCCTGTACTGCTTAATATAGGCAGGGGCAGGCGAACTAGAACGGAACGGTGTGTTTAGTTTCGTAGGAGAGGAGCACTGCACTGCGACCACCGGCGGGCCGTGTGCTCTGGACACGTGTAGTGCGCAGCCAGTCCAGGGTAACCTTAATTGCGCTGAACCGTCAGATGCGCTTTCTCACGCAACAGCGCCACCGCGCGACAACCAGAAGCAAAACCATCCGAAGCCTTCGCAGCTGCTGCTGTAATTGCCTGACGGCGGACGCAAGCATCCGCGATTGCTGCTCTGTCAACGGGGCCAGTAATCGCGCGTGTTTTTGGATACTTCCTGTTATTACAAAAGAAAGAAAGCAGAGAACGGTCTTTCAGACTGCATCCGTCTCTCCTTCCTTGATGTAAATATCGACACGGTTCGAGCGATGGCCGAGTGACACGTGCCCTCCCTTCCATGCCTAAAGATCGCGGAGTATCGGGCGATTCTGCGTCCGACACTGGTCTTGAAAACCACTGGAGCAACAATCCTCACACGGCGCCCACACGGCTGTACACTATTGGGCACACAGAAGGGTTGCGACGAATAGAAACGTATTGCGCAGGCGCACGCCTACTTTTTTTTTTTCTCACTTCTCCACTATTACGCTGCTTCTACCCAGAATCCATGTGTTGCACGATAAAAAGAGAAGCTGCGGTCGGAGACAAACGAGCTTGGACGCGCGCAGAGGTGGCTCCAGCCGCCAGGCGCGGCACGCCAGCGCATCAGGCCAGTTTCACGTGCTTACACCTGTCATCGAAACTCGGCTGAGGATTTTGACGACGAGAACCCTCAGGCGTTATCACGTAGAGCTACCATTGTAACATGTATCCTTTTGTTTCTTTTTTTCTGGGGGGGGGGGGGGGAAGGGGAGGATATTTACTGTTTAACCACCAGCCTTGACTACTGATGTACGTGACGGAAGGAGTTGGGGAGTTGGACTAAACTGAAGAAATGACCGCCAAAGATAAATGATCGCCTCCCTCGAAAAAGCCCATGTGGAGAGAATAGAGTTTTAGATTACGGGACGCAAGCGACTTGCGTCTTCTAATCTAAAGCTCTATTGACACGATTCTTTTGCGTGTCGTGCCTCCATCCGGCGACGGCTTTTTTTTTTCTTTTTTTAACGCTTGAGTGTAGAACGGAAAGAAGAACGCACGCGTTGAAGCGGTGCGCCTATCCATGTGACCGCGTTTTATACACATGAATAACGAACGATCCGCAGGGAGCCGCGATTACAGCGTGACGAATCGGTATAGACCGGCGAGAAGGTCGCCACGCCTCTAATCGATTGCGGCAGCGCCCATATAGCGACGCCAAAAGATTAAATATCGTTCTGGGCCTATGGGGACACACTGCAACTTAGGCGAGCGAGTGTCAGTGAAGTCGTATATTTCGCCAGTCTCGAACCGCGGGAAATATCGCCGCGCCACACAGCCACGCGTACAATCGTTAGTCAAGACGCGACAGCGATGAAAATGAAACAAGAGGATCTCGCGAAAGCTCATTGGGGTCACAGTCGTGCCGCGCTTAGCGTGAGCCCAACGACCGCGTTTTATAAGGCCGCGGTTGCGTCGGAGACTCGCAAAATAAAACGCGGGGAAATCGCGAGGGCTCTTCGTCGCGCGATATTTGCGAAAGCAAGGTGGCTAATGCGCGTCGTCAGCGAAACGCAGTGCGAGACACGGCCGGGACGGACCATGCGGCCATTAATGCAAGCGCTGCAGTGAGGGCAATGCGCCCTTTCCGAGCAGCGAATCAACGTGCAGTAGCCGCGCTACGTGCGCTCGCTAGACGCGCGTTAAATCATAAAGCTGAGAAGGTTGTTTTCCCGGTATTGCATATTACACACAGCGTCGCCGATTAGGAACGAGGCAAACCGAGCGCCGCGAAGGTCTGCCAGCGATATCCGCCAGTGACGCGCCTTTCGGAAGCTGCGGTAAGTTACGGATGCTACGTGAAAGTCTCTGGTCCAGCGAGAAACGGGAATGACTTTAGAATTGCGCACGCCGTCACCAGTGAAATCGCAACCTCGATCAAGGTCGCGGACTCTGTTCCCGGCTAAGGCGGCCGCATTTTGGAGGCGAAATGTCAGAACGCTCGTATACCGTCCATTGCACCGGGTGCACGCTAAAGCACCCCGGGCGGCCCAAATTAATCCCGAGTACCCCAGCCCGGCGTGCCTCGTGATCACATCGTTGCTCTCCCACGTAAAACTCCAGAATATTTAACTACCATAACTGCGAGATCATAGGAGCTGCTATAAGAGCGGCGCATCGCCGTCCGTAGTCATCGACCATCAAACCAGGAAAAAAAAAAAAAGAAAAACGGCGATAGTTCCTGCAGGGACACAGCTCTTTCTCTCGCCCCTCCGCCCTCACCCACGCTTCGTGTTACGGCCACGCCCCTGCCGCTTCAAACAAGCAGCTCTTCGCGAGCAGCATCGCACCACGGTCAAGTGCCGCCCGCAAAGCGTTACGTAAGCGGGCGGCTGCAAGTGACACACGCATGCGCCCTATTGTAGAGCGTGCCCGCGGCAACCCCGTCGCTCGCACAATCAAAAGCAACGCGCGTGCGGCTGCTGCGCGCGCACACAAGGGAGTTCCCAATCCGGAACCGAGACGCGAACAATGCCTCGCGTGGGGGGAACACGCAGCAGGGGCCATCGCCCCGATTGTCTCCAGAGGTGGACCGCCAGCATTATATCGCGCGGAGAGGACCCCGCGGACAGGAGGCGGCGAGGCCTCGAAAAAGAAAAGCGAGGAGGATGGGGAAGACGCCTCGCCGCACGACGAGCTCGGCCGCTCGCGACCAGAGCGAGCCGACGAGTCTTGGAAGAAAGCGCGGCCAAGTGCCCTGACCGTGACAGCGGCCGGCGCGCAGGAGGCGACGACGCGCCATTGCAGCCGCATAAAGGAACGGCGCGCCCATTGTCCTTGCAGCGGGTCAGTGTTGGACGAGTGAAGGAGAACACAAGCAAGAGGAAAGCGCGATGCCTTCGGGGGGGGGGGGGGGGATGTGAAGAGGGGGCGTGCGCCGGGACAATATTACGAAGTCCGTCCCTCTTGTCTGGCCGCAGCAGTGACGGAGTCAAAGGGGGCTCGTAAAATATGGCCGGTCGGTTGCGCGGGTACAATGTTGCGCGCGCGTGCTCCTGTTACGCACTGCGGTCGCAGTTGCGGTCCGTCTCGAGGGAACGACGAAGTGCCCTATGACGGCACAACTATATATATATATTTGCACACAAACATATTTGTATGCAAATGCTGCGCACTGTTTTCACGAACGCTCCTGTAGGTTTCTTGGAAAAAGCACCATTACGCTTTCTCGGAGATATCAAGGCTCCCATTGTGTTTCTCGAGGAAGATGGACGATCGCGCATGCTCGGTCGAGTAGTACCGACTTGCATTGTTCTTGAAAGAAGAGTAGGAAAATGGCAGGGGAAAACAGGTATAATTACCATTCGGCAATCTGCCACTGCGAAATCCAATCAAATTACCGCACGCGTGGTAAAGAAACAACGCAAGCAAAGTGCATAATATATAACACTTACTATTGCTTACTGTTTCTGCATGCAACACAAGTCCTCTTTCGACGTCCAACACCAACAAATCGACTAACGTTTCCAATAGTCGACTATCCGCCGTATACAGAGACAAGCCTTTTATAACTGAAAAGCCACAGGAACGGCCGATGACAGAGAACTAACCAACTCGGCAAGGTTGCGGAATTACATCGTCGTTTACGAGCCGTACATTGTTCAAGATTCGTGTATCCCCCGCACGCGCTGGGAGCAGACATGTACCGCCCCGAACGAGGAGCGAGAGAGAGAGAGAGAGAGAGAGAGAGGAGAATTCAGGAAAGGCAGGGATGTTAACCAATTGTATACACAGCCTGACAGGAGATGGCAGGAAGCTTACACTTAAGAGGACGACTTGTACGCAACCATACGGTATCGTCGAACTGAGCTAACTATATATGCAGGCACGTCGGCTGGGGTAAAATGCAGGAACGCGCCAAAATGCGCGACCGATGTTTGGAACCACGGTCGAAACGCCCGTGCGGTTCGGCGCGCTCGTAGCACCTTTGCGCGATAATGACTTCAGCTCCGGGCTGTTACGCCGCTTTCCGTGGCCCGAACCTGTCTGCGACGAGCGAGAGCGCGCGGAACACAGCGGGCGTTCTCTTGTGCACACCCTCGAGTCCTTACTCTTCATGTCCTCTTGTCAGTAGCATAGCACGCCGGGCCCCCACGCGCACCGCCGACCTCACTCCCGCGTTTCATTGACGATAGCTCCTACTTTCGCGCTCATTCATTCGAAGCTAGCTGATAAAGTAACAAAAAAAAAGAACAAGAAAGCACGAGAGCTAAAAAGTAACATGCTATCGCAAACGAAATGAAATAACAGCTGCACAAGTAGCGAAGGGTGGCGGCAATGAACAATGGAAGCACTCAAAGTCAGAATACATCACGGAACGGCTATCTCTTCCGTGGCACACTACGTACAGGAAAAGTTTACACAACTACAACGCTATACATCTGCACCCGCTGCGTACTTGTGACGACGAATGGAGGTTTGGTATAAGGCCTGCACAGCGGGACGTGAATACACGTAATGTGAGATTCGCAATTTGCGCGAAATTGTGCTCTATCTCCTCTCTCTCATTTCATCGCTATGCCCCCTCCCCGAGTGCATGGTAGCAAACCGGACGTGCGTGTGGTTAACCTCCCTGCTTTTCCTCTCTTCTTATTCTCTCTATCTCTCTCGCGAGTGCGACTGCGGTTTAGAAGGCGAAGGAAGGAGTGCTCTCGATCCCCGGAACTCCCGAGTACGCGGCATTCAATGCTAGTACAACAATGCGAAGCATCCGGGAATTCGCGCGGTTTCCACCAACAGTCACATAACGCGCAAGCACGCACCACATGCAGCGAACACTGGCAGCTGGGACTTGGCTACGGTATAGGTTGAACACATATAACAGTGGCCGCTGCTTTTTTGTATTTCTTTCCCTACTTCGCGCTCTTTATTTTCGGGCCTACTCGCACAGTGGACTTCTAACGCACGTCATTCTAAAAGAAACGCCTGCGATATTGTAGGCCTCACATTTATTCCCTTCATTACGGGCACGTGGCAATGCGTGCTATGCGGAAAATAATCGGATCATTTAGAGGAACGTGCTAGGCGTTCTTTTCCCCATCTGGTTTACTTTATACTGTCCACGTTACTTTATTTTTATTCATCTGCTTTTTCCGTTTAATCGCAGTTCTATTTCTCGCGTAGCACTGCGCAGTGCAGGCATGCCGCCACCCACTCCCTCCGTCCGCGTAACCGTCGCCGCGTGCCGTAAGCCAGATAACGCCAAGCGAGATCGAGACGAGCACACACGCGCAGCGCAACGGGGCGTCGTTCCCGCGAACGGACGAACGAACCCTGCGGGCTCGTCGCCTCGACCGGACCCGCCGCAGCGCGACCGCAGCGTCGTGCACGCTCGGCCGGCCGGGTGCAGCGACGGCGCCGCGATAAGGCACGCGCACGCGATCTCCGTTCCTTCTACAACAACGATCCAGCTTTGAATGAACGGCGTCTGCGCTTTGGCTACCCCCAACCCTCCCCGCCCACCAACGCCGCCCAAAGCGTGGAGGCAGCATGCACTCGAGTCCTCACGTTTCGCGCACCGCACCCGTCCGTCCCGCGACTCACTCGCGAACGCACGAGTTCTTCCATCTGTTAACGCACTCTCTGCTGCGCCGACGTTTCTCGTAGCCCTCGATTCGCGGCGTATGTGCGCGGCCTGCTTGCTCTAAGCCGTATGCGGCTCGCGCCCGCCGGTGGTTCATCCTTCGCTTGTTTCGTGGCTCGCGTGTCGCGTCTGTGTGGGCGCGTTTCTACCACCACCGCCGCTTTGCGGCGCGTTCGCGCTACGTAAGACTGCCGCCTGCGCAGATGCGTCCAGATAGCGAACGAAGCGAAATAAAACGAGGGGAGCCGTGAAATGTGGAAACTAGGTGACCTCCTATGGTGCCGAGTGGGTGGCGGCGTTCGGAAACTCGTCGCCTGTCGTCCTCGCCGCTGTGTGGCGGACGGCACTCGCTATATATAATCGAAGGAGACGCGAAATCGGAAATAGAAAAAAAAAAATTGCCCCAGATTAGGCTGCCACGCAGGCTTTAGTACCCTCGCGCAGGTGGATGGCGCTCGTGGCCGGTGCGTTCATAGGTTGCACCACGAAACGAACCGCCCCAACGATGTCTACAGCAAGCAGCGAAATTAGCGCACCTTTCAAAGAGAAAGAGGGAGAGAGAAGTGACAAGGGAAAGGCATGGAGGTTAACCAGGTTGAACAAGTTTGGCTATAGCCGGCACCGGGGGAAGGGGGAAAAGGGGAATGAAAGATGAGTAGAATGAGATAAGTTGCGCGGACACACACACACATGTAACGAAGCGTTCTTCGTTCAATTCTTCCAAAGCGGTCATATAGGCTTGTGCATCTCAAAAGAAACGGCGCGCGGTTTTTCGTGGCTTTGCGCATGCGTCGCCGACGTGCGAGGCCACGTTCACTGCAGGGCCCACGAAACTTCGATTTCCTTCCTTCACTGTCTCGAGCGTACGAAGCGGCTGCACATCCTGAAACATTCTACCGGCTGTTGTGCTTACACGCTGCGTGTGTGTGCGTGCGTGCTTTCGCTGAGCGCTTTCATAGTGTTACAAAAAAAAAAAAAAGAAGTCTTAGAAAAACGGCAACACTCGGGTGTTTAATGGACGGCTCCTATCGTGCGATCTGAAATCACTGGATCGGGAACCACCACTGTTCAGAGGGGATCCCACTTACTCCTGCGCCACTGGCCCTTTAACGTACTTCCTCTCTGCACAAACCTACAAGCGTGCGCGAGGAAAAAAAAAACCGGGTTTTCCTCGATCAACACCGTCCGGTCGATATTTAGGAAGAGATAACGGGAATGAAAAAGTGCCCGGTTAGATGTTAATTCTGCACGAGGACACCAAATTGGGGACGCGCTTTTATCAGCCGCGACCTATCAGACACGCTTGCCCCAATGTGTGTGGTCGCCAAACTGACCCGCCTATGAACGCTCGCTTTTTTGTGGCAACGTGAAAAACAAAACACACACAAAAAAAAACATTGCTCTCCGTCCAAGGATCCGCTCGATGCGAAGCCGGTCTTTAAGCGGAGAAAAACCGTGAGTTCTGCAAAGGTAAGAACCGCCTCTACGCGGTACCGAGCGGCGCAGCTGTGGAACAGAGTCCGAAAAGTACTGTCGCGCGCGGCATCGATTCTATCGTTTGCTTCGCGGCCAATGGGAGAGTTACGCAAGCGTGACATCATATAAATTTAGACTTATATCAATAGAAGCTTCTAAAAGGCTGGCAAAGCGGGCGCCCAACAATGCGACATGCAATGCGAGCAAGCCGTCGCGTTCCATTTCTTTTTAATTAATGCAATCGCGAGACTTAAAACGTCTCATGTACAACACGGTTATAGAGAGAGAGGCCGAATTAGACGGCTCGAGAATTAATTTGGACCGCCATGCGCTCGGGGTTCTTTAACGCGAACTCAGTGTGTGTGTGTGTGTGTATATATATATATATATATATATATATATATATATATATATATATATATATATATATATATATATATATATATATGCGCGCCTCGGCGTAAATATGGCGCGCGCAGCGGCCGCGAATCTAACCCTGGACCTTGCGCACCGCAGCAGAACGCTCTAGCCATTTAGCCGCCGCGGCGACGAAAGCGGTCCTATAGAATTGAGCAACTCACGTAGTACATCGCGCAAATTCATCACGAGGACAAAGATGTGGAAGCGCGATGCGGCCGGCGCATTCTTCCGTGCGTCCGAGGGCAGCTAAGTAGTATCTATAGTATACCGAGTAGTAAGCTATAGTATCACGGTTAACATTACCTCCCTCGCTGTGGATGCACGCCCTTTCACTTATCGAAGAGATGAGAAACAGACGTCGGTTGCAATGCTAATCAGCCGTGTGCCGCGCTTATTCCAAATCTGCCGCTGTCTCGATTAAATGCGTTGTTAGATATGGAGCTGTTTCCTACGCCTACTTCGAGTTCCCCCAGACCACATCGAATCGCAGCACAACTAATTGAGAAGCGCAGAAACACGGAAAGCACATTCCAGAGGAGCGCTCGAGCCAACAAGCTGAAGGCCACAAGTGCACGTGCAAACAAGTTCGTACGCCGCCGGTAGCTATTCACTGCTTGACCCTTCTCCGCCTTTGAAGAAGGCATTTGCCACCACAGCGGGGCCGTACCGCCGGGAGTAGGTGGGCCCTCGGACAATGGAGCCCAAACACCCCCCTTTTCCGCCTTTGAAGAGCGCATTGCAAGTCTGCAAGGCAAGACCGCAGAGAGTCGCCGGGTGTGACACCGCGACAGGGGCGCCAACCATTGGCCGAAAATGGCGTCATCTGAGCGGACTCTCCCATTGGCCGAACATGACGCGACTTCCAGTCCTCGAAGGGTTTAAAAGGAGCATTCCAGAGAGACCAGAGCATTCCCTGATTCACCTCTCTCGGACTTGCCGCGGGCCGCAGCGTCCGAGTTGCTGCCGGCCTGTAATGACTGTACGACTGTTACTTGACTCTCACCTCTCTGTACATAATGTAAAATAAATCCTCCAAGTTTGTTTTCATCCCGAAGTCCGTCCTCAACTCCTACAGCGTGCGGCTGCAGTGCACGCAGTCATCGGCAAACGCAGAAACACGCGCGTACGCCGTTCGCTCAGAAGCGGAGAAATACAACGAAAGAGAGAGAGAGAAAGGCAAGAGCGACGACACCCGAGTCGCATCTGCGAACCGGGTCACGGCGCTGGAGGCGGGCGTCGGCGCGAAGGTGGCGCTACTCCGCAAACCACGCCGTCGCGGCAACGGCTGCAGGGTCACTCTCGCTCATTTCGGCTGCACCCCTCGGGAACGTATCTTCTCCGTGCTTGTTGCTGGGGCCGGGTCAGCGCGAGCGACAGGTAAACAGCGCGCGACAAAAATAACGAGGGTGATCGCACAGCGTCGAACGACGTCGCGGAAAACGAGTGAAAGAGAGGGAGAAAAAAAAAAAAAAGGCCATCTACCACCGTACGCGGCAAGAAGAGATACGAGATTGCCACATAAATATAGTCCCGCGTGACTATATTTATCTCGCACATGCAGCGTCAGATTGCCCGCACATCTTTTATTAACGGTACAGCGTAATCGCAAGCACGCGCAGCGCCCGTATTCGTGCAGCGCCCTCTATCGTAGCAATCCACGCGGAATACACGGCCCCGACGAGTAACCGCCCCCGCTTCTTTTAACCGCCCGGCCGTGCGGTGTCCACCTGGTATACATGCCTGGGGAGCGCGCGTTCCAATTAATCGACGACCGCAAGATAGCGCGCGCGACTATACGAGCGAGCGAACAGAAACGACACACGGATGGAGAGAAGACTAGAAGAAAAAAAAATAAGGAGGCGCCCTTAGAACGCGGAGCTTCGTATTTCATCGTTTCGCGTGAGTGGCCCGGGGGTCGCGCTAGAAAGGCAATAGAGAGTTTTAACGCGATAGCGTTAAGGAGCTCGTGTCGCAGAAAAGCCGGTGTCGTCGGCGTCGGTGTCGGTGTCGGCGTCGGCGGCATTTTAGTTTAAGGGGACGCAAGCGGCTTGCGTACGCAAGAGCTAGGGGCGACGGTACTGCGCATGCGCAGACCTGCTTGCGTCCCCTAAAGTACAACTCTCTAATGTGTGACTTCGTGCGCGACTACGCACGTCGTTGCGCTAAACAGGGAGGCTCGAGTGTTGAACGCCTGTTCCCAACTATAAAAAAAAAACACATTTCCTTTTTTTTTTATTTTTCTGAGTCTTTCTTTCTCTTGCGCTTCCGCGAAAGATCGACCCGATCACTTTTCAATTATTCGTGTCGTGCTTTTGTTTAATATTGGTAATGTTTTGAGCTCACATTAAAAGTTATCGGGAAGATATGGTCATTTGAAATTGTTTGCGTAAGTGAACATTGGCTACAATTAGCGCTCGTAGATGCGTGCCATATTTAAGAGGCAGCAACAACAAGCGATATGAGCTCGCAGAGGGGGGTAACGGAGGAGCATCTGAGTCGTCTATGTGGGACGTGTGGAGCGAGGGGGGGGGGGGGGGGGGGAGGTCAGGTGTAAGGGTCGCTTTGCGCGTGCGGTCAGCATACAGGAAGCACAACGAACGCGATCTCCGCGATGCATTGAAAAAAGAGTGAACGTCAAAAATTTTCAAAAGAAATGACGCGTGAGGCGGAAATTTACTACGAGGCACGCGGCCGCCATTCACGATATCGGGACCACTTCCGCAGGAAATCGGGTTTGTAGAGTGATGAAACGGAAAAATGTCGTGCGCTCACGCAGAAAGGAACGACGAGGGAATGCAACGACGGTGACATCGCATAGTTGAATGAGAAGAGAGAAAAAGAAAGAGGGGGGGGGGGATACATTAGCGGCGCTTCATAGAGACGTCGCTTCGTACACTTGCGCCAGGTCAGATATTTAGCACGCCGATTGAATCCATAACCTCGAGAAGCGCAGCGAGAGTGCACAATGACTTTTTTTTCTTTCAGAGGAGGCGCGCAAATTGACACGTACGAAGCACGCGAGAGACGCTTCCTCGTGCTTTGTCTGTGCATGATAATTCTGCGTTCCCTCTTCTAATACATATAGCTAAGTTTCGCAAACAGCATGGCCCGCCAAGAAGCTACAGTATATATCCTGCGCACAATACCCTCCGCTGGCCGGAAGAGGGAGGGACAGCGGGGCCACCAACCGCGTCTCTGTTCCCGCGTTATGCGGAAGCTTCCACCGGGAAATGTGCAGGTAAGTTTCAACGAGTATCGCTAGGACTTGCACCGCACCGGGCCTCTTCCGCGAACGCATGCACGCATTCGGCGCAGAGCACACGCGGAAAAAAAAAGAAAAAAAAAACGTCGCTCGTGCGGTCCGAGTGCTTGGCCGGCCATTGCGTATGCAAGAAAGCGGCACGCGTTCACGGATCGGCGCCGGGTGTGCAGCGAGCCGGCGCAGAGCAGGATTTTGGCCGAGGTTGGCCGAGGAAGCGACTAACGAACTCGGAAGGGGGGGGGGGAGGAAAAGGCCAGCGCACAGGTGAGCGGCCGTTGTTCCCCAACCCCGGGGGTCACCTGACGCCTCCTCCTGCTTGCCGACATGGGGCACCACTTTTGGGTTCGAAGCTAATCTTTCGCAAACTCCGCACCGATGCGCGCTTCCCTGCGTATTGTGTTGCGTTGGCATCTTTCTCGAACAAACATCACTTACGAAGTCAGCGGCGCTGACCCGACCAGGCCGCGCCGTTCGGCTGCCTGCTTGGCGTGAACGCTTGCGGCCTGTTATCAGATATACATATACAGGACGTGTACCTTCCTTTCTTTTTCTTTAGCTGCGCCAGATTCTTCAACATGGCCTGTTGCAGACAGCACCAATTCTAAATATTGACCTAAATTTTAACTCGATGGGACTGCCATTATTTCTAGGAGAAATTAAAATGCTTAAATAAATAATTAATATTATTATGGTAATTATTTTTAATAAGTTACATTACGGCACATATCTTAATCTACAAATTAAAGCTAGTGAGTATGCAAGGCACATCGACTTGGAATGAATCCTCAGGACAACGCCAGTTTCCACATATTAATTTGAACATGTCCGACCAAATGCATTGGCATTCTAGTTACTTTTGCGCTTCAATGCATAGAAAAATGTTTTCCTAAAAAGGCAAGTGGAAAAGTGCGTTTTTACCGCAAGTTTGACGGCGAATGTCTCGAAACCAGTGCCATCCTCAAAATTCGTTTTAAGTGAATATGCCTTGCATGCTCACTACAGCTACAATTCGTAGCTTGATATACCTGCCATAAAGTAATTAATTAAAGGTTAATTACCGTAAGCATGTTAATTATTCAATGAAGCACTTTGATTCCTCGAAAAAGTAATGGCCCCCTCATCGAGTAATTTAGGTAACCGGTTAGAATTGTTCTGTCTAGCCACAGGTAATTTTTTTTTAATTAGTGGGGCTAATTAAAACGAAACCACGCGTGTATGTTAGCCGCCGTCGAGTCTGTGCAGAACGTCGACGAGAGTTGCGAGTCCTGCCCCAGAGGCCTGTATAAATGTGCCGATGCAATGCGAGACACCCCGCAGTCAGATGTGGCTGTGCAATTCGTACGGATATGCTTCATTTCACAAAGTTTTTACAAGAATTCGCGACTTAGGTTCGGTGTTTCCACAATGCCTTCCAAACACCATACATATGCGCGACATCAAACGAGGTGTCACGAACGATGGTGGGGCTACACCGACCCTTAGTTTAAGGCACGCTGTTTGTAGGAGTTCGCGTGGCTCCTCGCCGATGGGTAACTGTTATTGCTTTGAATCATCCAGAACGTGGTGTAGCTAAACACCGGGAACGACGTGGTCACAGAGGACCTGCTTCAATGGCTTCGCAGTACAGAAAACGGGTCGTGGCAGCCTAAAACGCGTTAATACGAACGATTTCGGTTAAAGAAACATAAGCGAACGGTAGTGGTGCCGAGTTTTATGGGACACAAAAAAGAAATTCAGTACACCAGGCAGCTGACGTCTGCAACACGGGAACCCGACTCATAATATTTCCTGAATTGTTGTTCTCTCTTTTTTTTTTTCCTTATTTGCGCGAGCTGGGCGTTGCCAAAAAAAAAAAAAAGACGAAAAAAAAAACATGTCGCCATTTGCTTCTAATGTCCCGTCATAATTCACGTTCCCTTCATATGCGCCCGACAAACTGAAATAGGACACGCTGCAAGGACAACGAAAAAAAAAAAAGCGGGGGAACACAAATTATTCTACAAGTTGCCTCCGCGCAAACGAAATGCGCTTGGCATAGAGGTACACCGCAGCTACAGTCGAGAACAGAAGTGCATATATATATATATATATTTCAAAGGCGCAAGTACACGAATGGACCTACCACCTCCCCCTTCTATGTGCCCTCGAGTGGCGCGACACTATGGATGGAGAGAGACTAAGCAGCAGCGTTGTTTACGCATTGGCGCGTACACGCTGACTTCATTTTCTATGCGCCCCCTTCAGATTGCACTCGAGACCCGTCGCCGTCCATCTGCGCTATGCACACAAGAGACACCACGTGCGCGGTGCTTGCTCTCAACCCATATAACGCAGATCGCGCGGGCGTGTCGGGAGGGGGGGATGTAGCGGGGGGGGGGGGGAGGTGACGCAGCCGTGCTTTCGTGGGTTCACGCCATGCTCGCGCGCACACCCGGAAGCGCGAACGCGGAGGGAGAAGAAGGCCGGACGCGGGGTCAAAAACCTGGCGCCCGAGGTCGCTGGCTGTACGCATCGAGCTCCGTAGACGCCACACGCAGCGATATCAGCTGCGCGCCTGAGCAAAGGCCTGAGGGCCGCAGTGGGGGGCGACGACAAAGGACGGACTCTCCCCCAAGTCTTCCAACCACTTGCGCCATAGAACCCTGAGCCGTCCGTACCGTGTGATATAAGCGTGAAGAGAGAGAAAAAAGAGGGAGAGAGGTGGACACGAATGGAACGTGAGTGCGCGCGTACGCCCGAAGACCCCAGAAACACGCTAGGTTACTCTCAACAGAATAAAGGCGCATAACCCTAATTGTCCTCGGAACGCTTTCACGAGGTTAGTGTCACAATTGGCACACGAGAACGACGACACACTGGCATTGATCACCTGTATATTTTCTCAGCCAGAACTCCATCGTGCATCCATCATGTATTAATTACATTGAGCGAGAACAAGTGGGAATGGAAAAAGTCGGCACAACGTAAGATAATACGCTGCGGCTGCTTTTGGCGAGATCTTCTATTTTAATCGTGTTTGCAACTCAAATAGCCGCACTTCAGAGAAAGTTGCAGCAACGTCTATACTGCAAGACGCGTTCAGAGGCTCGATATCGCCGCAGCTAGTCTCACTCAATGGACAGGCGAGAACACGATCGAACGGCTGTCGTAAAACCAGTGCGCGGCCCGAAAGCACTATTTGCACGCACAGCGCGACCCGCGAAGCTGCAATCAAGCACCCATGCGAGAAACCCCCATATTCCAACTACAGGATGACGAGACGCCGCTGTATACGCGCTAGCGGGCCAACCTGCAGCGACGACGGCCGTTGACCCAGGCACAACACGTACATGCGCGCGCCAAGCTGCTGACGTCTCTCGCCCAGGCGCTGTCGTTTCTTGCACGCTGTCGGGTGTTGCACGGGCGGAGTAAAATCGGGACCGAGGTGTTGGGAAAAAAAAAAAAATAGCGCCGAAGAAGGTACGGCCAACGCAAGAAGGTACTGAAAACAGCGGGGTGCAACTGGGCGGTTTGATAGGACGACGAAATAGGTGTAGGAAGAGGAGCAGCCGGTTCACCCAGTTTCCTGAACGCACGTGCTGCGAGAAGCCCCAGTTGCGCTTTTGTCTTTCTTGGATAGCGAGGATAAAGCAGGCCGGGAAAGCCCCCCCGCCGGGATGACGTGATTGACCCGCATGCCCTGAATCGATCCGGCACCGTTGAGGGACGGCCGGGGCCAGTTGGACGGCCGCCGAAGTCGTGGACGCCGCTACTTGTTCGGACAGGTGTGCGAGCGAGCTGCCAATGTAGCGGAGTTGGTTTTAAAAAAGCGGGGAGGAGGGATGGACGCAAGTGTCATGCTCTCGCGGACGCGACCTCGGAGCGGCCAGCGTGGCAGCGCTGGCCGGCAGCTGAAAAGTTGCTTGCGCTGCTGACAGCGTCTCGGAGTTGCCTCCTCTCTCGCCTACTTTCGAAAGAGGAGCCAGATTTTCAAAACCAATGATTACGGTCAAAACTGAAGAAAACTTGCATTCTGATCACTGTTTCCCTTCTGCGAGTTGTATCGTACAGTGATACATCGCGAATGCACCACTCTCACAAAGGCGCTTACCAGCGTGCTTCAGTGCTGAGCATATGGGGATCCAGTGCATTGCAGAACCAATACAATGCAGATCGAGAGCTGGTAAGCGACATCGATCTTCGATCTCACACGATCGATATCGCTAAACTCCCACTGCGCTTCGAGTGCCGATCGCTGCCTGAAAAGTTCGATGCAAACCGGCCTCCAGAGGCATAGTAAAACTGCCACGTTCCCAGAGGCATCACACACACTCGTAATGATTTCAGCTTCTAGACGTCCTTTTCAAGAAAAAGTTCCTAGCCCCCTTTAGACGTAGCGGTCCACGTCACCGTCCACGCAGCGGGTACAGCGGTTGACATGCAGAGACAGCGCAGCAGACGGGCGTCAGCTCCCAGTGGCCAGAACCAGAGCTGCCCGATGGCCTATCGGGGTGCAAATCGGTGCGCTCCGCGCGAGCTCTGACGTATGTACGCACACATTAGAGCCACACGGAGCGCAGCTCGTGCTGCGG
Organism: Dermacentor variabilis; assembly: GCF_050947875.1. Taxonomy (NCBI): domain Eukaryota; kingdom Metazoa; phylum Arthropoda; class Arachnida; order Ixodida; family Ixodidae; genus Dermacentor; species Dermacentor variabilis. The sequence continues at coordinate 141,100,806 of NC_134570.1, read as the reverse complement.
GCGTAATAAGAGGACGTCGCAGCAGGAAGCGGCGGCCAGACGAGGAACCAGCCGTCGCGCAGTTGTGTACGCCGAAAGTCGTTGCGCACCCGAACACCCCGTGAGCCCGGAACGAATCCACGCGGACCACGCCGGTGCAAGCACAATCCTATGCAACTCCCACGGACGTAAAGATAAAAGCCGAGGCGCCACTTTTAGCACGACCTGCAAGGCCCGCAGGCCCTCCGCATATCGGCGCGACGAAGCGGCCGCTCAAAGACAGCGGACCGCACTTGTTTGCCTTCTTCGACGCGGACAAGCAATGTGTGGCAGAGGAAGCGGGGTTTCTCGGTGAGAGGAAATAAAAAAGAAAAAAAGAGAATTATCGCCCAGGCGGACAGCGGGCCCGGTTTTCCCCCCTTGGGTTCCTCTTCTTATTCGGCGCTTCATGCGTATACCGAGTATATAGGCGGCAATTCAGCTATCGGCGTGCAGAAGGATCGGGTTTAGGATAGCAACTACCCCTCTTCTCAATGGGGTCAGTGCGCATGAATACGGTTGTGCATTAACCACTGTCCGTACGCAAACAACAGAGAGCTACCATCGGCGACAGCCCGAATACGTCGCCCGTTTCCTTCCTTTTTTTTTTTTTTCTCCCGTCTCCACGCTGTTACTAACCTTGCTCATATTAAAGTACGGTAGCTTTTCGTTTTTTTTTTGTTCTCTTTTTTTCCATTGTTTCCTTCCCCCAACATTTTGCGGCAAGGTATTTACACGCTCCCACACTACAGTAGACATAATAAATATTTCGCGTGGACCCGCGGAAATGGAATGTTCAGTGCACGGAATTAGAAGCCACCGACAGACCACGACGATGGAAGAGTGCATAAAATACGGGCATCCCGCATACAGCCGGTTCGGAGCTTATGTGTGGGAACCTTAGTGATCTCATCTACCATTCCACGGCATGCAGTGGGGCCGCCACAAAAAAAAAAAAAAAAAAAAAAAAAAAAAAAAACTCTAATCGACGCATAGAAAGCGTTACAGGGCGATACAACGCTTACTGATCCCTGCGCACAACGAGATACACACGACCAGTAGTTTAGCTATAGGTCCGACTAGAGTATCGTATAGAGGTTGTCCCAGCTAACGTTAGCTGAGACCCAAGGGTATGCGGGCGCTGAAACAACAGCCCACGAATACACAGGCTTACTCGAATACTGCTGCTACATGGAAAAGCCGCAACGCACGTCGTTTCGCTGTATCGTTAGCTTAAGGCAACAAAAAACGATTTCACGGCGTTAGCAAGGTACCACCGCGTTTCGATCGACATGACGAACAGCAAGCAGACTGCCCGCAATTGCCTCGTAAACCACGCGATTCCGATATCGCGAGTCGCCCTGGGATAATAACAGTGCGGTAACCAAATTTCTGCGAGCAGAAGCGAAGAACGCCCTGAGGGAAACGAGGGGAAAATGGGGAAGACGCTCGGATGAATGAAACAAAAGACAGGAAACTACTGGGGAAAAAAGAACAACTCCGGCCGCGAGCTGCAGTAAAAGGGGGCTCCCGAGCGTCGTCGCCGGGGGCCGAGACGGCGGGCGCCTCCGCCCATCCGCGGCGTCGCGACAACCCGACGCCGGCGGGGCAATCAATGAGCGCCAGCACCGCTGTACTTTCCCCCGATGCCGCCCGAGATCCCTCGGGAGGGTTGTGCCTTGGAGGACTGCATTGTATCAGAATGCATAGAAACGTCTCGTTGGGGAGCGCTTGGTTCACATTGCGGAGGTATTCTTTTTGCTTCTACGCATATCGAAAGCTCTGTCTGTCTGTCTCTGTGTGTGTGTGTGTGTGTCATTAAAAAAGACGACCGTTATGGCATATATTATTACTCTGATATATATATATATATATATATATATATATATATATATATATATATATATATAGTATGTAGTATGTACACACACACACACACACACACACACACACACACACACACACACACACACACACACACACACACACACACACCGGGTGTTTCAGCGAACATTTTCAAATTTTTTTAGAGGTTGCCTGTGGCAGATAGCACGGTTATAGTTCGTAAGGTTGTCGCTGAAACCTGAAAGCTGAGGTGAAACAGTGCGAAAAAGACGAGCTGTTTTTCGCGCTGTTTCACCTCAGCTTTCAGGTTTCAGCGATCGATTAATTGAAACCACAGTTCGTCAACCTCTACATTATTTGCTCTCTGTTCGTTCTGCAAGCAAGACAAACAGCACATCTTTCGGGTTATTTTCTCCTTGACGTATGTGATGAGTAATAACAGAAAAAGAAAATACAATGAGACGAAAAAACAACATCAGTGAGCCTATATTACTTGCAGAAAAAAAAAAGAAAGAAGGCCCTCGTAAGTTAGGACGCGATTCATAACATGCTCTATTATGTGTCCTGCGTTGGATGCACAATCTGCCCCTTAGCGGACGACAATGTGGGTTCATTTATAAGGCAAACCGGCTACGCTATTTGCATATAAAGTCGAACGAATATAAAGTGACGCTGCCAGCGTCAGAGAGAGAGAGAGAGAGATGCAAAGGAAAGACAGGGAGGTAAACCAAAGATTATCTCCGGTTATCTACCCTGTACCGAGGGAGGGGCAAATGGATGCGATAGATTACAGAGAGATACAGAATTACAAAAAAGAACACACACACACACACACACACACACACACACACACACACACACACACACACACACAAAGTCATAAATTTGCTTGCGTGCCACCAACTGGTTCCGCACATTGATTTTGTTTTTTCGGTGGATGTTGCAGCGCCGGTACCGTGCTGGCATTGGAAGTGGACTGAAGCAGGTCTACACATAAAGTCGCGCATCGAGAATGCAAATCTTAGTGACAATGACAAACGGCACAAAGCACAGTTATAAAAATTATTCACCACTACGCACTGTTTCGTATTTAATAAATTGATGCATTCCTTGACTCCTTTTCTCCAATGGAGATAACAAACCCGTATGCAACGAACGCATCACAAAAGTTCGTTTGAGTTCGTTATAGGCAAGTTTTGTTATGTCGTGTGACCTCATTATATATTCTTAGCGCGTACACGACAAACTTCCCTCGGGCTTCACCGCTGCATCTAAACCATCGATACCACCTTGGTGTCTTATCAGCCCCACAGTCCATCTCAGTGTACCAGGAATCAGGAAAAAGTCTAAGCTGTCGTCGCCTGTGCTGAAACAACTGTCTCTGCTTCTCCTGCACGAGAGGCACGCGGACAGTGTACACATTTATACTGATGGTTCCACAAACATCCAGTGTTCATCCGGTGCTGTGGTTGTCCCAGCAAGAGCTATTACCATCAGCTTTAGGACTAACCGTCCAACGACATCGACATTTGCGGAACCAGCTGCTCTTCGCGCTGCCCTTTGTTTCGTCAATCGGGAACTACCTCGACAATGGTCAATCTTCTGCGACTCAAAGGCAGCCCTACAATCTCTGCTATCAGCTATGCGTCGCGGGCCATTCGAACAGCTCGTATTCGATATTAGATGCCTACTCCATACATCACAGGAGAAAGGACACCACGTGACGTTTCAGTGGCTGCCATGTCACTGCGGCGTCACAGGAAACGAAGACGCCGATAATGCCGCTCGGGCAGCTCTTGAAGACACACAGGAAGAGGCCAGACCACTTTCACAGTCTGACACAGCTAGCAGACTTCGAGTGCTTGCACAGGAGATTACGCTCTCTCTATGGTGCACACCAAACAGCCAGACCAACCGGAGCAACCGTCATTACCACCTGCGCTCTTTGATGCATCTCTGTATGCCAACTGGACTCCGCCGAAGAGAGGCCAATCTGCTTTATCGCTTATGGCTAGGGGTCGCTTTCCCGAAATCTTACTCATTTCGCATTGGAATGGCCGTCAACGCTCTCTGCAATGCCTGTCTTTGCGAGGAGACGCTAGAACACATTCAGTGCGACTGTCCTGAATATAATGTTCAGCGACAGTCCCTGGCATCCGTTCTAGCGCACCTTGACACTAGACCGTTGTCATTCGAAACGATTTTCACATGTCGCCGACAGAAGACATCGCAGGTGAAGGCGACGACAGGACTACTTCGGTTTTCGAAAGAGACGGGATTGGACAAGCGGCGTTGACAGTGACATCACGTACCACGCAAGAGTGGTGGACTTTAACTGACGATGTGTGTGCTGGTGTACTGTGCTCTGTGCTCTCCTCTCCCTTCCCCATCTTTCATTTCCCACCCACCCATCCCGCTCTCATGTGTAGGGCAGCAAACCGGTTGAGTTAACTGGTTAAACCTCCCTGCCTTTCGTTCTCCACTTTTTTCCTTCCTTAGAGCATAAGCCTATTCTTTATAAGCGGGTTTGACTGCACTTCTTATTGAATTCTAAAATGAAGCTAGATGGAAAAGCTGGGGGACAATATTTTTGGATCATTTACATCCAATCCGTGAGTACACGAGCTCTATTCGTTGCACGGTTTTCCTCTTCGCAGATGCTCGTACCACCGAAGAACTGTCAAAGAAAGCTGTATAGCAGCGCAGTCTAACAATGAGCCAGCCGAGAAATGTACTTTTCAGAACGCCTCGCGAACTGCTGACTATTAAATAGTAGTGCCTTAACAGCGACAACAGAATTTTCGCAAACGCGTTACAGCCGTCATCGCAGCCCGCGTCAACCAACCTGTTATCAGGGAGTAGAAAGCCCGACAGCTCGAAGCGAGCAAGGTCGTCGTATCTCGTGCGAAGGACTCGGGAGAAGAAATGGTTCTTCAATGAAAACTTTCCAAACAGGCCTTGGCGCATCCACGGTCCCGATGCAGAACAAACACACATACACACACACACACACACACACACACACACACACACACAGCTAAGAATAGCACCGAGAAGCGTAGGTAGTACAGAGAAGACAGCGCCATCGGTGGCGAGCGGGCACGTCACGTTGCCACATTTTTCCCCGCACTACATCCGGAGCTTCCGCGAAGCCGCTTTCAAGACCAAACCTCTCCTCTAAATACTGCGCGGCCGACGGAAATAGCTCGCTATAAAGGCGCGGCCTTGGCCCAAATTATATCGCCTTTTTCTCTCCCGCTTTCTCTTCGGGTGCTCAGCCTCTTCTTGGCTCGCACACACACGCACACCGCCGCCGCCGCCACCACCGCGTTCGTGCCCGTGAAAGCGCACCTCGTGTAGCACTTGCTATACCAGCGGCGCACGCTCGGTAAAAAAGCCAGTCGTTCGGACTAGGCAAACACGACAGTGAAATGCGCAGTACATACAACAAGAAGGGCGCCTGCTTTGCGAAGGGAGGCCCCCGCCTGGACGAGCAAGAAGATCCATCACGCGCGCCGGAGGCGGCTGCAGATGAAGGGAGCCGCGCCTGACCAAGCGTTTCGCTTCACTGCAGATGCCACGCACACACTCTCTCCGCTTGTGCCGTACCGATTCGCACTCGCCGCATCATCTCGGCTCGCACGACTCGGCGGCTACGCGGACGACGAACATCAACGAGAGTCGCGAGGGACAAAGGGCGGCGCTTGTGCAAGCGAGCCTGGACCCGTCGCTCGAGAACTGCCCTCCACCCCGGCTCTCCGCCGCCTCGGGCACATTAGCCCGGTTTAGAAGGCGCGCCGCCGCGGCTAAAAAAGCTGACGGATATACTCGACGGGTTCAGTCCGCTGACGCGCCGCATGATCCGACACGGTCACGGCACACGATCACGGCGCCTAAGTTGCGCTAGAGGCGGAGCCGAAGCGAATGAACACCTGCTGCTGACGAGGTTTAGCACGTGTGTACTATATATACCGCGACAGGTGCGTCGACGGAAGTTGCGGTAAGGCTTCTCATTAAGGAGGCAGCAAATGCGAGAAGTAGCGCATTCGTTGTCGTCTAAAAGAATGGCTATCGTGGAGCCGGCTGCCCCCTCATCACAAGCCTCATCAATGCGGGGAAAAAAGAATAATTGAAAAAAAGAAAAGAACCGGAAACTCGAAAGAGAAGTGTCGCAGAAGGCTTGCCACTATGCCAGAGCCGGCGCCCTGCGACTACGGCCCACTGACACGAGGCTGCTACGTCGGCTGCTCATGGTATTCACCCTTGATAATATATCTCATAGCCCTTTGTGGAAAAATAAAGAGCGTTAATAACAACATATAGCGGCACGCGGAATGTGCCACCTCCCCAGACTCGGCGAGGAGATGAAGGCGCTCGTTAACGACCCACTTACCTCCAAAGCCGGGTAGTTGCTGCCTCAGAACAAAGGTACCTTTTCTTTAGCATAGAAAGCAGCTATTCTAGCTTATTATTATTATTATTATTATTATTATTATTATTATTATTATTAGTGCCGAAGTACGCTATAGAAACGCCGCAGGAACCGCACGAACACCATCAATGCATGCAGAAAGTCCAGGAGAAAGGTTGAGATTGGCCCACATGCACGTATAAATCTGTGTTGTGAGAAGGGCAGCTGTAATAAGCGATCACTGCTTGCACCAGGGTGACAACCGAAGGGTCTGATCGAGCCCATGACGAATCCGACGCAGTGACTTAACCAAGCGCGTAGCAGGCGATGCTTCACTTTCGTCAGCTAAACCGTTATTCGGTATTAAGAAAATTTCTTTCTAAGCTTAGCGAAAGCTTAAATGATTGCTAAAGTTATTCACTTTTACAACTTTTCGAGCGACTAGCACGTACATTGTCAAATCCGAGCAGATCGCTTCTCAGAGCCACGCACGGCGCGACAGCACAAGCGACAAAAGCGATGTGCCGCCGCTTTCGTGTGACGCCAAACGCGGGGGGAAGGAGGGGGTGGAGGAGGGCGCACGCGCCAGAGTTAATTTGTTGGGAGCGTTGCAGCCTCGCAGATAGGGACGGCGGCGGTGACGCAACGACGACGCCAACTATTAACCACCGGGCGAAGGTCGACCAGCGAAACGGACCGGCCAGACAAACGGACACGCCTGCAGGGGGTCCACAAGCAGTACGATCGCGTGCACAGAAAGCGACATACCACCACGTGGCGGCGAATGGCGGACAGGCCGCACCCAGCTGCTTACGCGCGCGGGCTTTCGACGGCGCACAACACCTGCCCGTCCCCGAGTGACTGTAAGTCTCTACTCTGATTGCCTGCCCTAAACCTACAGACGACTGGTGTACGTGATACATAAAGATGCGCGGTCGCTGCCAACGGGCCCTGCCAAGGGTTGTAATCACGACCGATTAATCACGGCTCTCTGCCGGCGCCCCAGTCGCTGTACCTGTATGACTGTGCGCGCAATACGCGAAGCGCAGAAATTACGCAGGTAACAGTGCCGCTGACAACCCAGTTACAGGCTCGCGGCGAACAATTCGTTAACCCCAACCGCACCGGCCACTCACAGCGGAAGACTTATGCAGCGACACGAGCCCGTCGCGTGGATACGATACAGACAGCGGAAAGAAGAAGCGCTGATGACCCGAATCGCGGATTGATTTATTACTGCCGCGAAACCTCCCTTCACCCGAGCAGACGGCGAAAGGAACGCGCTTCGCTCCAGCTGCCGCGCACCGGCATCATGCGCAGACGCAGGGACACCACCTTTCCAAGAAACGAAAGGCGGTTGCCGACCGCCTCGGGCGCGGACGGGGGGTTATTGGACCGCAAGCTCGTAAATGCGTTCGCCAAACACCGCCGACCTCGAGGAAAGTGCACGCGAGGCGGGCAGTTATTGCTGGCGAGAAGTAATCTTCCGCGGCTGTTGCGTGCGGCTGCCGATATAGCGACCATCCCATACGCGTATACAGAAAATATATGCGCGCGGCCAAAGAGCGAGGACACGGGCAGCCATTCCGAGCCGAGGACATCGGGCGGAAAATGGAAGGTTCCTTTTTTTTTTTTTTTTTCTTCAAGAGGAGAGAGGCGGCTTGATCGACCACTGTACCATCTTTCCGCGAAACACGCGGTGATGAGTCTCGGCAGCGCACGAGATTTCCAGCCAAGATTTGCGCGACGAGCACGCGGAGCAAGCAAGCAACACCGCCACGGAGAACGACCGGCCGAGCATTGGATAGGGCGTTCCGTTACAGCTTTCCTTGGCTCTGAAGCGGCGAGGTTTGCTGCCAAGCCGGACGAAGCTTATCGAATCTTGGAGAGACGCCGGCGGCGTCGCTGGAATCGGCAAAGGTGACGAGGATCCCACGGTGCGTTTTCCCTCCCCGCGCGCGCGCGGCTGCCCCTCTCCCGGAACCCCATGTGCGCGTGTGGTTACTTCCTGCAAGCTGTTTGTCGTCGAATTACAGGAGCTGCGTTCATTTCGCACGACAGGAAAATCATCCGTTGCGTTTCGTCATCGCTTTAATGCCGTTCTGCGTGGATAATTCCTTTCCTCGTCGACTCGCAAGGACTTACGTTGTAGATGTGCAAAAAAGAACGCAGAAAAAAAAAAAACACAGATTGCGGATATTTCAGGGCACAAGCGAATATAACGTACTTGGCATGAAACGTGCTACCGTAATCCATCTGCCGTCGGATGCAAGTAAAAACAATGCAAATGTAAATTAATAGACACAGGCATGCACGCCGCTATCGCATGTTGCTTGTCGGCATGTCTGCATATAGTTCCGCATCGAAGTACGAGGCGAAGTTGTACTGAAATGGCCTACAATGACGGCGCGCGAGCATCTTCTTACCTCGTCACATCATGGCATACAAGCCCAGAATAAAGATAACGTTTAAGGAATGCAAACGAGAAATTAGACGGCGCGTACGGTTGTTGAGAACTGTTCATCTGTGTTTCGGTATTAAGCTAATCAAAACGTTCGCCGAGCAAGTCTGACCTTCCGTCGTGAAGTACCGCTGGATCGTTAATTCACTCTCGCCCCAGCGTGAGTCTCTTCTCTCCTCGGTGAAGTTATCCGCGATGAAGAAGCGCCGCGCCAGCCGGTCCCACTGCACGACCTCCACTCGGAAGTCCGGGAGATCGAATTGAAGCTCGCAAAGCGCTAGAGAAGTCTTCGTGCCCAGTGCGATCGCATACATAAAGGGAGCGCCGTTCCGCAAGGGAGCGACAGCGAGGGTGACTGCCACCGGCTTAGTCACGCGCAAGAACTCGCCCGCAAAGAGGCGGCGAGAGAACTCACGCATATATATATATATATATATATATATATATATATATATATATATATATATATATATATATATATATATAGTGTATACAGCGCTCAAAGGCAAGACCACGCCCGCAAGGTCGCACGTCCGAACCGAATCCCAGATGCCGGACGCCCGAGCATTTAATTCGAGGGGAGAGAGCCATCGTTGCGGTGGACTAGGAGGGCCGTTGGGGGTCCGCGCAGAGCCGATGTGCCGTTATTGGTACACTTGGCCGACGATGTATGAGCAGCAAACAGCGCCGCACACGCATCGGTGTCCTCGGCGCCGCAATCGCCTCGATAAAAAAAGCACGCACCGCCTCCTCTCCCGCTCCGTTTTAACAGCCCCCGCGCGCGCCGTTGAGCCGTTGTAGCGCGAGAAACTGTCCCATGCATACATGCAGGAAGGGCGCTAAGCCCGACCCTCGTCCGGTCCATGGGCGACGAGCCGCCATCGAAAGCGTCAAGCTCGGTCCAAGCGCGCGCGTGCGCCGAGATATATGGCGAGTCGGCGAGAAGCGGTCGCGTATCGGAGCGAAAAGTAAGTGATCCCATGCATATACATAACACGGGGCGGCGAGAAAGCTATCACACGCGGCCCGCAAAGGCGCACAGACCCACCAAGCGCCCGCCGCAGGCCGTTTCTCGCGAGGACGAGTGCGCCGCCTAAATCCGGAAGCACTTTGTAACGGACGATCCAGTAGCCAAGACGCCCCGCCGCGGTGGCGACGACGTGAACGGCATGTTGAGGTCGGCCAGCTTCGAGTAAGCCGAGGAGGCGCCAAGTGACTTCGCCGAGGACGAACCGCGCGCGTAGGCAAGGGGAGTTCGGCGTGCGCGGATTTCGAGCACGCGTCGAGCTGCATCGTACGCGGACCGCTAACCACTGTCTCGGGAAACCCCGACACTTTGCTGTCCTTCGAATAGAACCGGGAGTCCGACGAAATCTCCATGTGCTCTCAGGCGTCCATTCGAGGAGAGCTCGTACAGCAGCTACAGATGAGCCTCGTACAGGTATACAGGCATTGGAACTTCCTAGAAATGAGGCGGAAATTGTTGAATTTTAGTGTTTTACGTGCTTACCACGATTTTAGTGTTTTACCACGATTTGACTATGTGGCGCGCCGCAGTGCGGGAGTCCGGAATAATTTCGACCGCCAGGGGATCTTTAACGCGCACCCGAGGCACGGTGCATGTGCGTTTTGGCTCTTCATCCTCATCGAAATGCGGCCGCCGCGGCTGGGATTCGATACCACGGCTTCGTGCTTAGGAGCGCAACACTACAGACGCTAAGCCACCGCGGCGGGTGCGCAAATGACGCTCTATTACTACCGCACTTACTTTCACAGCCTTTGCCTAAAATCGCGCGGCGAAAGCGAGAAATATACGTAAATAAAAGTGTGAGGAGTCCTGCGCCTTGTAGCGAAATTCTCCAATCAACCGGTCGCTTCCAAAAATATACCGTGTGTGCGAGAAAAATACCGTATACCAAAATAAGTCCTGTTTAGCAGGCTTTCTTTAAGGCTCGGGAAAAAAAAAAAAACTTTATGTAGCACGTATGAAAAGTTCCATCGTGAATTTTTCAGGATGGTCTACAATTTCCTCATTTACACTTTTGCTCTGAATATAATATTTCCTGAAATTGATGAACTCATAACTAATGCAGTGAGGTGAAGCACACAAAAATAGTTTAACTTGCTTCAAGCGACGGCAAACAAGATTAACTTGGTTCTGTCCAGCTGCGTGGTAGACGCACGTTTTAAAATTTTGGCACGTTACGTGGGAGACATATAGTATGCACACTATCACATACGCCCTGCGGCAGGCGAGAAGCATGCGTTACAGGCACGACCACTGGGAGCTGCAGGAACACAGGAGCCCGTGGCAGCGTAAAAGCAAAAAAAAAAAAAAGGAGGGGGGGGGGGGAACGGCTTTAGCGTAAAGTAGCGTAAAGCTCCTCGGAGCGTAACCTCCCGCGCCTCATGAAGTCTTGCTGCGCAGGCGCAATCAAAGCGATAGCCGGAGCATCATCCAGCACGTCGACTGATCCGGTTCCTCCCAAATTTGGTGTGCTTGCATGCAGCGCTGATAGCACGGAGCCGCGAGAGCGCGCGATCAAGTCACCGACGCGCACGGAGGAGAGGAGTCGTGTCAGACGACGCGCCGGGCAATCCCCACATTGTGGTGAAGCGATGCATCTATCTTTCTTGTCGCTTTCCTTTTTCTTTTTCCCATCACGCAAAAAAAATTCAACGTTCAACGTACTACATGCAAATGGGCTGCGAAAGCGATGTTTTATTAGGCACATTTTGTTCGGAATAACTGCTTTTAATAGATTGAGAACCACGTAGACCTTCTTTGATTTCCAAACACCATCGACGTTATAGCAGTGGTGGTGAAATACGGACGTAAGCACCAATAAAAAGTCGTATCTGAAGTTCTCGTCCGTAAACTCGTCCTCTAACCACATGCTATCCAGTCGGAACAAATCCATCGGGCGGTTCGCGGGCCTACAAAGACTAAAACGAAGGGCGAGTGGGGAAGGAGGCTAAAAGAAATACGCAATGGTGAGCAAGAAGACCGAAACAAGCGCCGTGTCCACACCATCCTGGCTGAACGCATTTACAGCTGCGAAAGCCGTTCGCATTCAGCAGCGGAGCACGCAAACGAGACCCGCGTACACCATGGTAGCGGCCGAGCGAGCACGCGACCCGCTCATAAACGCCCTGCAGGGCGGCGACCCTCGTAAAAGCAAGCGTGAGCTCGGCCCGGGTTTCGAGAGTCGGTTGACGCGCCGTTCGCACGCTGTAAAAGGCACCTATAGGTTGTCTTCCCCTTGCTCCTTTGCACCTATGAGCTTTTAACATTCCGTCCGTGCCCCCTACGCGCGCCATTGTCGCTAAACCTGGCCGCGGACTCCCCCCTCCCCCCTCCCCCCCCAAGGAAAAAAAAAAAAATACACACGAGCGCACCGGTTCCAGGATACGTGTGGCTAGGATTGCGCGTCGTAAATCGGGCAGCCGAGACTCGCAGGGGGTACACGAAGTGGCGGGGACCGTAGCGCTTCCACGCGCTTCTCCTAATCCGGGGCAGCGGCACATCACGCGGAGTGGGATTGGTCGGGCGATCCCACCCGTCGATATTTCTCGCTCGCGCGATCGAGGGCGCGACAGAAACAATTAACGCCAGGTGGCCACAATTAATCCAGAGACCTCCACGACGGCGTTAGGCGCGCATCGAGCTCATCGATCCGCCTTTCCTCGTGGCGTTAAACAACGAACCGCCGAGTGGCAGCAACCTCGGGGCCATCGAGGCCACGCTGCAGTGCATCAGCAGGCACGCCTCTGCCAGCTGCCGCGCATAAATTGGCGCCGCTTTCTCTGTACAGCTCTCCTTACTCGCCAGACTCGGGAAGAATTTTGCGCAAGGAAGGCGGGATGCGAAAAAAACAACAACAAAAGAAGGAGAGTACCGACCTGCGAAAACGACCTTGGCATGTTGTGCTGCGTATGCAATGCGGGCAGCGCGTGCCAGGCGAGAAAAAAGCGCGCCAACGCGGGCCAAATTGGGGGGCTGCCTCGAAAGGTGCGCGCTGCGTGGCCGCGCCTACCGGACAGCCTGCAGAGAGACGAGGTGCGACGACGCGATGCGTTGGTGGCGACGTAGGCCCGCGTTTCGCGGTTGCGTGCTTCAGTCAACGCGATGGGGAGGGGGGGGCGAGGGTGCGCAACGTTCGATCTTGAACCTCGACAGGTGCTCACACGCAGCGGAGTCGAAACAATTCCGGCCCCCCGTGTACGTGCGGCGCCTCCTGAACTGCGTCCTGGCGACAAAACAACCGAAGCGCGCCGCTCACCCGTGCGAGCACGGCACCACGCACTTCTCCTCAAGTGGTACGTACACTGGACGGTTCGACCAACAACGTCGCAGGTACGCTGAATACAGAACAAAGTGGCTTAGCTACGTTAGCTACCTGCCTCTCTCCCGCCGAGTGCGAGCTAGACATCCAAGTTAACGGTTGCCTTCGGAGACGCCTTTCTCCAGACTCTCCCGCTTCGTCGGTTGTGGTAAACGTATACATATGGACATTTTCTGAGGCAACCACTCTACGCGGCTTAGTTGGTGTCTTGGTATACATTGTGATAATAAGCGTGTCTCAAGAAGTTGAGCAAATAGAAGGCGTGTTCCGCTTCCGACCGCGGTATGCAGCACCAATCGGAGTGCAATGTAAGCTCACCCCCGAAATGATACCTCTGTGCGCGTTAATGAGTTCCGTGCGTAGATAATATCCGCAGCAGTTTGCACATATACGGCGTCCCTTAAAGAGCAGGAGCGGCTTGTGAAAGTTTACAGCGTTCGCGAAACCGGTGAGTAGTCATATGAAAGCGTTCGTCGGGACCAATACAGGAGAAGGGGAAATGTGATCTCTCGGTCCGAGGACCTGGACAGGGGCCAGTTGGACGCCGTTGGAAAGAAATTACACGAGGATGTCATACTGCAAGACGTTACCGCCAAGGTCGGTACTTCCCTCTGCACTCGGCCAGCGAACGCCTTCTGGGGAGCACAAACGATCTCTCCACTCCGGAGGCGGGAGCGTGCTTGTCAATCTCGACACGCGCGGCTGCTTTGGCTTGCATCGCGAAAGTGTTTGTGCACTCTTCAGACCGCGAGGCACCGAGCACAGGCGCCTGTCCTTGCATTGCCACGGGATCGACGAACGACTTCCGCGGCCCTTCGCGCGGGAAGGTGCCAAGCATTCCGGCAACTGCTGATGCAGGTCGAAGACGCTCCGGAGGCACTACAACTGAGTTAGCATTTCGCTCGTAGATACAGCCTGTATAAGCCGCCCGCCCAACAGTGGGGAAAAAAACGTGGGTGTGCGTTTCCCTGTAATGACTTCCAGTGCAGGCGACACAAAATGATTGTCATTTTGTCCATCATCTGCTAAAACAAAAGTATCTGAAGGGCGTGCGATTAAATAAGGCTCCTCCATCTATTTCCGCTCAGTTTTCACGCTAACAGGTAAGCAAGCTGCAGAGAGAGAGAGAGAGAGAGAGAGAGAGTACAATAACACCAGCGAGAAAACCGACAACCTTTGTAACCTGCATTTCGTTAAAAGACCACTCACAGCAACGACCGAAGCTAGATCTATAGGGGCGCGGATTGCAGCGCTTAATACCGTGTACGTGCCAACAGCTACCGCCTATTTTCCTCCCACTTCCTTCTCCTCCTCCTCCGCCACAGGAGTTTCCGCGCAAAGAGTTTTTTTTTTTCTTTTTTACCGTACTTCAATCGGCGTAATTCCAGCTGCGCATCGATGCACGGACTCTCCAGACTTGCTGAAAACTTCGCCATAAAATGATATGGTTATCACAAGATAATAAGTCTTACACTAGTGGAAGACAGAGCTCCCGGCACTATAGAGGAAAATCATCGATGGGGAAGGTGCCGCTGCAGCAGACGGCAAATAGCAGAAGGCGTGACCGACGCAGAAGGCAATATGCCGCGAAAGTGGCACAACGACCGTGGCACTCGGTGCCAGATGGGCGAATCCAATCCGCAAGCCACCAAATGTCGACCGACCGAACGGGCTCGCGGGGCGCACGTGTCACCCCCGCCCCAGAAAGCTTCAGCTGACGCACACGTGTTCGGAAAGAAACTTCTATTACCACGTCGCATATGCACGCACGCGCTCTCGCCACACGGCGTGTGTATATAGACCCGCAAATTGCCGTCGCCGTCGTTACAGATTACCACACCGGTGACAGCGCGATGAATAATAGCGGCGGCAAGACGGGTGCACCATACGCTTCAGCGGGAAGGGGGGGGGGGGGGGAAGGCGAGTACCATCTTCGCTCTTTCTATATTTTTAATCAGTTCAGCAATCGGTTGCAAGGGCGCAACAGGTCTGGGGATGGAGGTCACCCGGTGACACACACGCAGACGCAAGCGCGGTCTCGGGCACGAAACCAGAAAAAGTAAGAAAAAGAAAAGAAACAGGAGTGAAGAAGGGAAAGGAAAAGGGGGGAGCAGGCGAAGTCACACCGTCAATGACAACCTCAAAAGTCATCCTTCCCCAAAAAGCCGCAAGCAGAACTTGCCACATCACGTACACGGGTTGTCGTTTGAAAGTGGAGCGTGACTGTGTGTATACAGGTTACGCGAGAGAGAAAGAAAAGACGTATATATACACATATATATATATATATATTATACCTTAGAAGAGGGCGCGGATCAGAGAGCGGTGAAAAAAACGCGCGACGGTCGCTCGCTTTATGTATGCGATAACCATTCAGGGACAACCATTCGTCTCCCGCGACCAGCGCATTTATAAACGCGGTTGCAGCCGTCGTCCGGCCGAGGCCGCCCATATGCGACGGCGCCAGCCGGAAAGACCACTTTCTTGCTTTTGCGACTGCGACGAAAAAAGCTCAAAAAGGACATGCGGAGAAAGAAAAACGCCCTCTGCTCGAAGCTGCACGCTTTCGGATTCACGGGCGTGGCCGCGGCTTCGTTTTTTTTTTTACCAGGCGAGCGGCTCGCTACTTGCGCGAGCCGGCGATGTCTGTACGTGCCGCACGCGCGAGCGAGTGGGTGAAGCGCAGAGGATCCGCCGGTGACTCTGCCCTCCCTGCAGGGGTCGCGCCGGGAAAAAAGAAAAAAAAAATCTATCGGAGTTGAAGTGGGTCGGCGACTTTGTAACCCAATTCTTGCCAGCTCCTGCTCTCGGTGCGCGCACTGTTAACGGCGATGAGAGATGACGCCGGCCCCCGCGGCGGGACAGCGCGGCAGGGGTCGCGGCTACAGGGCGACCCCTTCGTCTCCGGCCACGTTATGTGGCGGCTGATCGTGATGACGCAGCGTGGGTTGCGCGTTGGCACCGCGTGCGCTCGAGCCCCACTTCGGGCGCCGATTTCCATTTTCAAATCGGCTGTCCCGTGATTTGTTTACGGCGTTTATTTATTTATTACGCATGAACAACGCAGAACGGTAGCGCCGCCTGGTGTCGCACACGTGCTGAAGCTTGCCGAAAGGGGCGGTACTCTCTTCTATAGCGACGAGTGCGCTAGAAAGAGCCCCGCGACTATTGCCAGTGAAGTCCATGTCGTTTTCGCATTATTCTGGCTCGTATCGTGTGCTACAAATGTAATTTAGTTATTCTGACTCGTAGCACGGTCCGACGGACGAATTTAATTAGTTTAATTATGGGGTTTTACGTGCCAAAACCACTCTTTGATTATGAGGCACGCCGCAGTGGAGGACTCCGGAAATTTTGACCACCTGGGGATCCTTAACGTGCACCTAAATCTAAGCACAGGGGTGCTTTCGCATTTCGCCTACATCGAAATGCGGCCTACGTGGGCGGGATTCGATCCCGCCACCTCCTGCTCAGCAGCCCAGCACTATAGCCACTGAGCAACCACGGCGAGTGGTCCGACGGACGAAGTACTTGTACACTTGTGAAATCACGTAACTAAGAACAAAGTTCTCGTTATGCAAACGGCATAGGGGCGCGAATAACTGGCAACAGTTCAAGAACAGTAGCCAGTTACGCGGCTCGTAAATGTGCGTCGGCGTGGTCTGGAAGAGATACCCGATCGAGGCTGCGACTCGCTGCTGCAAACATAACCCACTTGGCTACGCGAGTGTCAGGTGCCAGAAAGAGCCTACGACAGCTCCTGGTGGTATAGAGTATAATGAGACCAACTTGTCCCAGCTATCCACGGCCCTCTCTGTAACTTAAACGTGAACGAGTCTAGATAAGACACGAACGTATTTAAACGGAGGCACGGCCGGTGCGGTGCAGAAAGGAGGAAGTCAAGCCCCGGGCGTCGCTAACACCACGTATCTGGTACACACTGCGAACGTCGTCGCCCTGGAAAAAGCCTATACAAGAGCCGTCCGTATACGCGCCCTCCATTTCGGGCAGGGCCAAAAATCGCGCGCGTTGTTGCTCCTCGGGGTCGCGCATTTCCACACGGGTATTTACGTGCCACGCCGGGACCGAAGTCGGCCCCCCAGGCGTGTCCCATTGTCTATTGTGCTGGAAGCGACGGTGACGGGCCGGCGGTGCGACGGCGCAACATCGCGGACGGAACAGGCAGACCACGGCGTGCGCGACGATGCGTCGTGGCGCGCGGACAATCGGTTTCGGAGCTGCGTGCTCGTCGCGCTTCCCAAACTGGGACGGATCGGCGGGCTGGCACGGGAGCGGGGTCGTACGAAAAAAAAAGAAAAGCAAAAACAAAAACGCGCAAATCGTATGGACCCGGACAGCGCCCACCTACCATATGGCGTGCCAAGTGACAATGGAGAACTTCGGCCCACCCGCGTAGCCGCGTGCCGGTAAATTTTGACCGTGCGAAGTTTCCGCGTCAGCGTCTGTGTTGCACGTGCTTCGTTCTGTGGCAAAGATTTACCGCGCGGTGGGGTGTTCTTCCTTACGCAAGGACGGCCCGCCCAAAAGTCTATAATACGGTAAGCCGCTGTCAAGCGTCTGCTTAAGGATCTACCGCATACGGATAGACGCATTTCGGCGCTGTAATGAGCCACGGCTGAGAGTATGACATGCACAGGTGAAAAAACATAAAATGAAACTACGCAGCGCATAACTAAACACAAATTGGCGGAGCAAACTCACGGTCGCGGTTCGGAATGCGCGACAAAAAGGGGCCGCCACCTCGGAGGGATTTCTCGACAACGGGCTCGAAACATCGCCGGAATTATCTTAGGGACCCTGGACTGAGGGTTCCTCCCACACTGCTCTCGCCATTCAAATATTATTAATAAAGATGTTTTACTCTCTCTCGCCAGAAGGAGCATATGCCCCGGAGCCCCGCTGAGAAAATAGTAGCTGAGCGTTCTCGACGCGGTCATATCCCGACACCAACCGCCCGCGAGTGACCAAAAGTTGCTGTTCGAGGCGTACGAATAGCGGAGAACCATTCTTCGGAATTTGCGTATGAGCGACGCACGGCTGCCGCCGAACTTCTCGCGAAGTTCTCCGCTCTCGCCTTATACAACAGCGAGCGCGACTTAAGCAATGCGCGCAGGCTGCGCCGCCGCTGAAGGACAGGGCGTCCGCGCGCGCGGCGCTTTTCCGCCGAGCGCGAGACCGCCAGGGAGGACAACAGCGTGCATTCTGTGCATAAAAACGCGCAGAGCCGGCGGTCCTCGCTGCACGCGGCTTTCGCGCTCCCACGCCACTCACTGCTCGCGCCTCTCAATAACGCTGCTTCTCTCTTCCTCTCTCCACTTCTTTCTTTTTTTTCCTCGAGGTATGCAGGCTACGCAGAAAGGGGTGGGCGTACAGGTATGCGCGCGACAGGTAAGCAAGCCCCCTGCGGCAGGAGCGCGCGGGCGATACACGCGGCCAACCTTAGCGGGGGAATCCGATGGACGGACCCCACCCAGGGGCGTCGATATTTTCGGGGACCGACAGGCTCGCACGCACCACGCATGACACGGTCGAGTTATACAGCGACATTTTCGGGACAAAAGTTCAGCGCCCGCGAGGGTCGCAGAAAAAAAAAGAAACGTGCGAGCGTTCTCGCAACCCGAGAATGAAGTTTGGAGCTGCAAAGCGCAGCCCGTATACTCCAGTGCGCGCCCACGGCGACGCGGTATACCACTCGACGCGAGATGATAAACGCGCGAGCGTTAAAAAACCGCCTCATTCGTCGGACAATGCGTCAAAGAAGCACGGTGCGATTCTGCGTGCAACGCACGACCGGTCTTGCAAACAAACAATTGCGTCCAACAGGTTTCCAACAACTGAACCCATCTTTCAGACCAATCGCGCGACGTATCGGATGCCGCGCAGTGGCATCCGACTCAGTCTGAAGATGGCACTGCTCCCACAGTTGCTTTATTTACGGCGACTTATGTTTCTTTCCGTTATTTTATTTTTTTCGTCCATTTCCGGTACTTTTATCACCCGGCCGTCATAGTAACGGCCAGCCGCTTCAAATGGAAAGGCACCATTTATTGATCGTCATCATCATCAATCCGTCTGAATGATCCAAGAAACTTGCCGAAAACCTGGTGGATGCGTTACGCGAATTGCGTTAGTGTTAGGACGGACCGGGTGGTTTGCACGGGTGTTCGCGCTCGATCAAGACGCGACCACCACATGGAACTTGGGGTTGTAACCACGCATTGCAATCACGGGCGCAGTGTGTTCCACGTAAACAGTTGCACGGCAGCACTCGATTCTCTCTCTCTCTCTCCCTCCTCCGTAGGTAAGAGAGTCGAGTCCGGCCGTGACAGCTGCAGTTCATGCGGCACGCCATTATTATACAACTCGGCGTCCTTCACAGCGTATTATAAATGCCATGGACGCAGCGAACCCACGCCTAGATGTATGCAGCGGCTGTATACGAGCTCCGCGTTCTTCCCAGAGCCTCTGCGAACATTTTGATGTTGTTGAAGCCTGCACTCCGTAAATATTTTGTATCCCAAACACGCCCCACTACACGTCGTACGCGCTGCAAGGCCACGGTATTCCACTCGGCCATTGTCATTCCTTCACGGCGAACTACACCGCTTCACGTACGCAATTGAAGCACGCCGCGTGTACTGCACCGCGGTTTATCGTTGCAGTCGGCGGGGGGCGCTATACTGACGAAACTGGACGACGACTTGCGGCAGGGCTGCCCCCCTAAGCAGTTGCGACGTTGCGATTGCAATGAGAGCGAACGAGTGAACGACAATGTGGCCGTGGAGACACGCTGAATCCGCAATCGTTGATGAAGACGATAACGATAACATGATTATTAAAGACAAAATAAAGAAAGGCTCACCGCCCCTCCCACCCCACCCCCACCCCGCGAGAAGAGTCGAGAAATACCTCAAGGAATCGAGGACGCCCGCTCATAGAAGAGGCTTGACACAAGCAACACAAACAAAGGATGCGTGCACGTGACATTCGAGAAACTAAAAAAAAAGGGGGGGGGGGGATAGTTTCAACATAATCATAAAGAAATATTTTTTTTTAAATGGGAGCAGTGTGACATGCGTCAAAAACGGCGTTGTTCCCGTTCCGGCGACGATGCGTCTCTCGCTGAAGGTCACTCGGCAGGTTGTCACGCAGCACCCAGAGGCGCGGATACAAACATGCCGGCCGTGCGCCTTGCTTCTTCCATTCTTCGCCTCTCTGACATACGGGTCGTCCGCTGGACGGAGACGCCGCTGGCCGCTTTGTGCGCGCAAGGCGGCGCACAACGGCGGAGCCGCGTGTATAGGCGCCAACGGGCATTGGACGATTGCGCGGCGGACAGCGCGGGTCTGGGCACAAGTGCAGGGCGGAACGGCGTCCCACATTCCGCCGGTCCAGAAACCGACCGCAGGCTATACGTGCGCACTCCTTCTCGAGAGGGACTGGACCGGGAACGGCGACTTGACTGCAGCTTTCGGACACAAAAGGACGCACAGCTCTGAAGGAGACAGAACGAGGGACTACGGAAGGAGGACACGCCGTCAGAAGTGCACGCAGCAGGTGTCCCTGACCAGCTGGCGAGACGTGGTAATCGCAGGAAATCACAGCTCTGCGACAGACGGGGTGGGAACGCCGGACAAAGGGGACTCCGGAAAGTCGGGCAAGATCGACTTGTTCTGCGGTCGCAGCGTTTTCTTGGTTGTGTACGGAAGCAGACGGTCACAACGTCGAGGTATATATGAAAAGCGAACACATAACAACCAAACCACGGCATAGCTCCTTGGTAAACCAGTTGTATTACACTGACGCTGACGTTTGTTTTTTCCTTTATTTCTTTCGCCCTACAAAAGGCGACCACTGAAATAAGAAACAAGACAAGCGCGTTCCCTGTCTTTTCTATTTAAGCATCGTTGTGTGACGCTAGGCACACGAACGTCAACGAAATCATTGCCAGAACGGTAAACTGAAACCGACACGTCGCAACAGCGACGGGCGGCCAGTGAAGAATGCTTCTTGGCACGAAGAACAAAGAACCGGACTATACTACAAAGCCAGCAGGCTGAAACGTGTAAAACGAAGTCATCTGCTCGCGCCATAGGCGCGGCGCGCAGTGTTCTTCCCAGATGCTTGCTGCCGAAAACAATGAATGCTCTACTTGAAGTCTGAGCATAACAGCGGAAGCAGAGGCGTTGAGCAGTGCGCTCGATATAAGACCATCCCGACTCAGACCGTCACGGCATCACCTCCTTCGTCACCCGTGGCAGCTTGTTGACGGCAGCGACACAGCTGCATAAATGCGATCGATAAACCAGCCACCTCGCACTTGGCGTCACGGTTTCACGTGAACGCGGGCGCGCACCCGCCAACGCCCAGTTGCCGTGCCGCCCGTCATCCAGCGTACAGATGCGGCAGCGGCTGGGAAATGAACGAACGGCGCACTTAGCACACTGACCGGCACATATAGGAAGGGACAGGCGAAGGTAGGCAGCCCCCCCCATCCAACACAGGCAGGGGGCGAATACCCCGCACGCAGAGCACGAAGGAGGAAACAAGAGCAGAGTCCCTCTCCGTCTCGCGTACAGCGGCCATTTAACGGTGCTTGCGGCCAGCTGCGGCCAAACATCAAGTTCACGCAAGCCGTGATGCGGCCGGCCGAGGTAAATGAAAAAAAAAAAAAGTACACAGCGCGGCAGGATTCCGTGTCCGAGTGCCCGACGCGGATATACACTAAGCGTACGATATCGCGTCCATCTCCGCCGGTCCGCGAGGTGCAGGGGAGGCCGCGGGGCTCCTCTCGGCGATGCTGGGCCGAAACAAACGACGGACCCGGAGGAGCGGGGAAGGCGTCCGAGATGCTGGTGCGAAAGATTTAAAGAAAGAGAACAGAAGAAAAGTCCAATGATACGCTTGATAAACGAACGCGAAAAGAGAGCAAGATTTCCGATCTGGAGCACGGTCAGGTTGCGCGTCGGTAGCAAAGGGCTACCGATTACACACGAGAGAGAGAGAGAGAGAGAGAGAGAGAGAGAGAGAGAGAGAGAGAGAGAGAGAGAGAGAGAGGCAGGGATGTTAGCCAGTCAAGGGTCTGGTTGGCTACTCTACGCTGGGAGAAGGGAGAACAGGAAGAGAAAAAATGTGTAGAGGCGTGTACGGACAGTACTTGCCACTACCAGTCACTCGAGTACAGGAGCTGCAGGAAAACGAAGTAAGGCATGCGCTAATTAACTATCAGAGGGACAAGTGCAGTTGTAAATGTATTCGATAACAACGATGCATAAAGTGACATGGAATGGGGAAAGAAGAAAGAAAGACGTTTATCACTAGATATTAAACGTGGGGAAGAAGCTATAACTAGCGAAGAATCCAAACGGCACTCCCTCTGTTATATCATGATTCACGGTTGGAAGGGCGCAAGTTTAACATTCGAGAGCAGTACACGGGTTATGAGAAACGCCTTAGTACCAAGGATGCACTTCGATCACATGTGGCTCTTTAACCTGCACCCAAGGCGAATCAGGCGCAGCAGCGCATTTGCGTTTTGCCCTCACAACACGGGCGGTATGATTTTACGCTCCCGTACGGGTATACCTTCGGTAAGCGCGACTTGGGTAGGGGGACGTCTTGTTCTTTATTAAGAGCGAAGAAGCTCTTAGTAGATAGAGCCCTGATTCGAACTCGAGACGTTAGGATCGAGACGCACTAAATTCGCACGGCAACTGCAGCCCTCCTCGGGATGTTAATGCATAATACCGCCAGCCAAAACCGCGTTTCGAAGCTAACCAGCAGGAGAACAAAAACACCGTCCTGTCATTCTCCTTTGTCCCATCGCGGCGCCGTTTCTCTTCTACGACAGTGCGCCGTTAGCCCATGCCAACTTCCACGTCATCAATCCAGACGGGCAGCGTTTCTCAAAATGTTGTTTTCGCCACCGAAAGACGCGAAAGTTGGCCGCGCTCGGTGACTCAGCGCGCTGTCAGCCGGTGCGCAGGCCAGTCTGGCGACACAATGGCCTTTCACAGCGCGTTTCGTCAGACGAGGGAAAAGGAATGTAAACAGCGCGTGGAGAAACTTGACAGCGCGTTAAACGAAGGCGGATTGAGACGTCCATCTGTGCTTCCTTCCTATTGTGCCGTCTTCCAAGGCACTCGTATTCGGCGACAAACGGAGGCCCTTGGCCCAGACCTCTGCTGCAGTCCACGCGGTCGCTGTGTACTTATAACGTAAGCTGTCAGGTTAAGTAAGGTCAGCGAGCGACACTCGCACATTCCAAGAGTGAACTCGCAAAAGGGCGCTGTTAGCTCAAGCCTGCGTATATTTGATACCAGTGCGTGCAAGTACGTTGTAAAGGCAGGGATGAGATACGGTTTGCAGTCCCGCTATTATCGCGCTTGAAAATCAAAATCCGAGGACACCCACGCACTTCGTGAATGCGAAAGCAATGATGTCCAGTTGGACGCCGCTGAGCGGGCCTTCGAATGTTGCGCTGCGAGTAATGTTTTCGAGCTTTGCTGCGGCGTACGTTATCGAGTTGTGCGATTAAATTGATGCGGGTCATTATTATTATTATTATTATTATTATTATTATTATTATTATTATTACAGTTTCTAAGTTAGCATGTTGGCTGTAGACCGGGACCATTTGGACGATGTGGCTGAGAAATCAAGCGCATTTATTCATCATTTGCCGCGCACGCGGCGGTGCCCTGTACCCTCACGCAACACGTGGCGCGCTAGTGCAGCGGCAGGCGCTTCCCCCCCCCCCCCCCCCCCCTTCCGCCCGCTCTGCTGCTCCTTCGAGGCGCACTCGCGACGTGCGTCGCAGCCAATGGGAAATACGTGCCGTTTCGCTGCTACAGATGAGAGAAGCCGGCCTTTTCGCTCAACGGACCCCCATTTGACGCTTTCGCATTAAAAAAAAAAAAAAAACTACTACTCTGTAAACTGCCCGAATACTTGCGTTCTCTCTTTTTCTTTCCTCCCTTTTTCTTTTCTACGTCATAAAAGGTCTTACGCATCAGAGATATCCCTCACATTGCGAGAAACTCTGCAGTGGAAGGTTCTCTCGCCGATTCTGACACTTACATTTACTGAAACATTCAATGAAATACGAGTGACGGGCGCCTCAGCCCTCGGCCCCCACCAAAATGCGGTTGTCGCGGAGTAGAATGTGGAGCGCACGTGGCCACCTCTGGCTCGTCTGAGCTGCTAGTGCTGCTCTGGAGACTCGTCTATATACGCGCTATGCGTAACTGTCGGGTAGGTAAGAATGGCGATGGCGACGCTGATCATACAACAGCGAAGACCCGAGATGATGAAATCTCGGTCTACTAGGTCAGCCTATATACTGTGCGATCACGCCGTGAACACGATTCTTTTTTTAAAGCTTGCCCTAAGCGCATGCCTTTCGAAGGGATGCAAATTACTTTTATATGATTTAACTTTACACGAAGCACACAAGCAGCAACTAACTTCGCACGGCAAATAATGGGAAGCAACAAATCACTAGATTACAAGGACTTTTCTCCAGCACTACTTCAGGCATCAGGAATCTGTTCGCATAATCCAACTCAAAGTATGTATCCTTACGGAATTCTTTAACCAAGGGAAGATTTCGAAAAGAAGGTTCGGAATCAACGAACGAAACATTTCCGCGAACAGAAATTATTTTTCGTAAAACTTTGCGCAATATTCGTAAAATCGTAAAACGGGCCCAAGTTCCCGAACTTTACGAAGACTTCAGGAGAGTGGACAGGTATGTATATATACTTTAATTGATGCCTTACTGTATAGCGAAAGGACGCGGTTCTGCCTTTTTTTTCTCATATATATTTATGATTTCAGTTTCCCTTGCGCCTTTACAATATCATCCACTTCATATGACAATCCAAGCGGCACTTATAAATCGAATAGGCTCCATTGTATTGTTGGCAATTATAATTCAGTTGCATTGGTAACTACATAATCGATGTAATACTTAGTTAGTACTAAGTTCGTGCTTTGTTTTTTTATTCTAGCTTCAGCAAGTAGTGAGAAGTACTAACCATCTTCTTACCACCTGCACTTACTAAGAAGGTAGCGCTTTCTTTTTTTTTCGGACAATTAACGCGTGAATATTTAGTTAGTGAATATGACGACATTTCCTTTGTTTTTTTAAATAGTGTACGCATTGCACGGCCAGGCTAACTTTCTCTCTCAACGTCAACTAGAAGATCGGCCGTCGGAAACCACTCCCATCAAACGACTGGCGCGTGTCCGGCGTACCCGCGAATGCGTAACTCGATTCCACGCGAAACCAGAGGCGCCCGCGTAGTGCCCGCGTACCGCGATGGGGGCGTCACACAACCCGCTCGCTCCACGCTCGTCCTGGCGCACCGCGTCGTCTACATGCAACGCGCCGCGGCGAAAGGTGGGGCCAGGCACGACGCTCCTCCGCGCGACCCCGTGGGGTTCGGGCCGATTCGGCGGCGACCCCTCTCCGTTGTTTACGCGCGCAGGGAGACCGCTCGAACTTCGCAGCGGCAGCCGTGTTATTATGTTACCGCGCGTGCCCCCCCCCCCCCCCTCTTCCCTATGTATAGCCTGTGCGAGACCTGACAACGCAGCTTGCGCAAGGCGGCCTCAGGTGGTCGCGAATCACGCCGTGTCTACGATGACCGAGAAGGGGAGGAGGCTCCCCTTTGATCTTCAAACGCCGCTTGCGAAATTTTCTCCTCCGCAAAGGAGGTCGATAGGAGGAAGTGGCGCTTGTCTGCGTGATGGACACTTGAAGCGGCGTGCCCACGTCTCGCGAACGCAGCCGGCTCCGAGCGATTGTTGTGCACGCTTTAGGTAACGCTCAGCCGGCGGAGGCCCCCCCCCCCGACGGCGCTGCTTGTGTCGAATCGAACCTCGGGAGGACAGACGACGCCGAAGTGTGGCCACGTGCCGGCTGGAGACGTCGCCGTCCCGCGTGCTGCGCCGACGTGGTACCTTCGGCCTGCCGCGTTTGGGTACTCCTCGAATGGCTAACGAGCACGTCTATTAATAAGAAATGCACAAGGAAGTGGTGCCGCGCGAGCGAGCCGATGCAAGTGACGCTAGATTGTTAACAGTTCTCACATTCGCAAATCGAAGAATAAGCGGTCGCCGCGGTGTCGTATCTATGCTCGTCCAGCCCTGCAAGGCCAGCGGTTGGATTATAACAAATTTGTCCTAAGGATCGGAAATATGCGCTAAAACCGAGGATAACAATTAATCGCGGAGGTAAGCACAAACAGGCCAGTTCGATCGCCACGCGAGCTCACACGAGGAGGACGTGCAACCGGAACTCCCGCAGCACCACGCACGTGCAGCCGACCACAAAAGTTTTCGAAGCACGGAATAAGTCGCCATAACATGGCGTATACTCACGGATTCGGCCCTCACCCTGTAGATTTCACGCGCGCAGCATGTGATGTTTCCA
Source organism: Dermacentor variabilis (assembly GCF_050947875.1). NCBI lineage: Eukaryota > Metazoa > Arthropoda > Arachnida > Ixodida > Ixodidae > Dermacentor > Dermacentor variabilis. Next base: position 141,074,266 of record NC_134570.1, on the reverse strand, counting down.
CGGGGAAGCGTGTGCACACTGTTTGCATAAACCTGTGAAATTTAACAGGGATAGGCGGGCTAGTTGGTGGTCGGTATTGGAATGCATCACGTAACCGCACAAACAACAAAGGACAAAGAAGGAAGCACACAGGACAGACGCGCCTGTCCTGTGTGCTTTTTTCTTTGTCCTTTGTTGTTTGCGCGGTTACATGATGCTGTGAAATTTAACATTCGTAATATACCGCAAACAGGATACCGAGAGGAGGGGGAATCGCACGCATTTCTTCAACTTTTTTTTATATTCTTTAAGCTGGAGCTGAGCACACGTCTTTTTAAGGATACATGGGTACTTTATTAACGATGATAGAACGTTTGCCTAAGCCCACGAGCAGCAGCAAGCTTCGAACCGCAAATACAGTAACTGTTCCAGCGACTTTGCCTTTACTAATTTCGCCTGCGCAAGTAACTTGCCAGTAGAAACTTGCCCCAAGCAATGACCCCTCTTGCACCCTTTCATGGCCAAAAGTTTTGCAATGGAAGGTTCGCAGACCAACGACCGAAACAAATATTTTTCATAAATACTGACGCAACATTCGTAGAATCGCAATGAGCCCGAATTTACGAAAGAATTCGAAAGAGTTGGCAGGTATATGACACTTGACCTTTTCACTCTGATGCGGAAGCTTTGACTCTAACTTTCCTTTTTTCTTTCTTTCTTTTCCTCTTCTTTTTGTTCTCTTTTCGCGGGATCTGTATTAAGAAATCCTTCGTGCGCATGGGTACGTTCCGCATGCCTGGCGTAATTCCCGAGCCCGCTGTTTCGTAGCACCCGTGACGGAGAACGGAAAAATCGATATAACTGAGAAACTTGGAAACAGCATATTGTCACAACGTGAAAAACAGGGGTCGTGGAGGAGGCACAGCAGCGGGTCGCCTTTTTAATACGGAGCGCAACTGCGACCTTTTCTTCTTCACTGCGCCTTGACAAAAACGCTAATGCATACTCGCGTTGTCTTCGTCGGAATACTGGCGCCGCAATATTCAAGACAACGAGCAAAAAATAAGATTCGCGTAAATCTGATAGCTCGAAGCGTACCATCCGCCCATCACTTAACACAGTGAATGTCTACACAAACTAGAAATGTGAGTTATAATACTCGTACCACACAGCACGGAAGGCCGAAACACCGAAGGTTTCAAAGATCATGGTGTACCTAATACCGTCCGATGCGAACCGTTGTGAGCACTGCGTTCAGGCCATATGCGGCTCATTTGTTGGGTAAGTAAGTGGAAGTTTACGCACTAACACTGGTACGGGATGTGAGCGCCTCATACTTCGGCCTGTGGGAATTTCGGCCGACACTGGTGGATGTGAATGCACGCGCCGAATCAACAACGGAGCAAGCGTGGATAAACAGTGCCGCACCAAGTGGCGAGCAAACGACACGTCGACAATTAGGGAACCCATCAGCCAAAGGTTGCCTCCAACGAACTCGCTTGCGACGTTCGCGCAAAACACGCCAGCGATATAACCAGCACGATCAGCGTCGCAAGAACAGAGCGCCTCGCGCACGGACGACGGGCCATGGGCGACAAACGGTGCACGAAAAGTAAAGACGTCGCGCGTGCCCGCAGTTCGCTCACCATTCCTCGACGGCGGTGTCTCCCGAGGGGTCAACGCAGTCTGAACGTCGGCAGCCGATGGGCGTCTCAAGAAAGGGTCGCAGTTCATTCGTCACGCCGACGTAGCGAACGAGGGGGAAAAAAAAATGCAGATCTCTCCGCAACACTCGCATACACAGCCGCTCGGAACGCCCGCGTTTGGCGAAGTGAAGAAAGCCGCGGTGGACGAGAGCGGAGGCGGCGCGCGAAAGCTGGCGACGCACGCCGCGGCTCGCGCGATCGCAGCGAACCCGGTCGTCGGACACGACGCACGAGCAGCTTGCGCGAGCTCACGTCCGCGACACGGTATTCGCGACGCGCGAACAGAAACGAGCCCCGCAGTGGCCGCGACATCGGTGCACACGCGTACGCGTATACCTCCGATCTTTGAGCGAAATAGAATGCGGCAAAGCGAAGACGAGGCAGCGCTAAAAAAAATGTGGCTGTAGCTGCACATACGCCGACAAACGCAAGGTGAAGCGAGCGGCTTTGAAATACCACGCGCCGACCGCGACAGAGGACGCACAACGGCGCTGAAAAGAAGCAGCCGGGGGAACCGAACGTTCGCGCTGACCGACAGACGGAGCTCCGAGAGATGGGGCAGGCACGCGGTGCGCCACGCCACACGCCCCTCCACATGGCGACGCCAGGCTGCAGTGCAGGAGAAGCAGCAAGCGCGCCGGAGCCCGCACCGGTCAAGGACGCCGGCTCGACCGCCAGGGACGGACGACGAGACCGGCTGGACGGGACGACGCGCGTAATACCTGTCCCCGCCGAAACGCGAGCCTGCCCCTCACCTCGTTCGCCACCCTTCTTTGCATCACGATCCATCCGTCTTTCTCTTTTACTGATGCAAAAGAACGAGAAAGAGAGAAACTAAGGCACGGAGCGGACGCGGCGGAAAGAGAGAGAGAGAGAGAGACCGCATGGTCAAGTGGCGAAGGGAGATCTGAGCCGAGATATCCGGCGATGATACGTCGTTGACCCTGGAGGCAGGTGGTGGTGGTGCGCCGGCGGCGGCTGGTAGCCTCGAAGCGGGCCAGAAGATGCAGCAAGCGAGAGTTAAGGCCGCATTGCCAAAGGCGCGCATTGACTGGGAGCTCTGGCTCGACTCGATAGTGTTCGTCGGCAATTCCTTCCACGAAGGAGCTGACAAGAAAACCACGGAGGGTATTATGTATTTGAGCACGCCGAATGCTTGGTTGCAAAATTTCATTACCTTCAGATATTTCTTGCCGCTTTACGTAAGTTGGCTGCCGTTTCCCAAGGTGCGCAATCTTTATTATATTAGCATTATTCCGTTTTGCAACATTCACTGATTTGGTCAAGCAGCCAGGCAGCACTACCGTTGTCTGTCGTCCAGTACACGGTTGGTGAGAGTTAATTAAACGGAAGAGGGCAGTTTCACGAAAGCTATACTCCAGTAAAGAAGGCCGGAAAGCAGGGCGTCGAAATGTTCTGAAATATTTTTAATGTCTACAATGATGTAAAAAAAAAACGGAAAGAACGAATGGTCATAATATTGTAACGGATACGAAAGCCGGGACACAAGCACTTCAACAGCGCTTGTGTCCGTCCCGTCTTTGATACTTCTGGTGTCATGTGTTTGCGCTCTAACAATTTTTATGTCAAGTATGCACCAACTCGCCCAGAAAGAAGTTTTAATGAAGAAGAGAGAAGAGAAGACGAAGAGAACGAGGAGTTTGAGAGGCCGGGCTGCGCTACGATCACGCTACGATCATCGTCCAATTCTCCTGTAAATAAAACCATTTCTTCGCAACTCTTCGTAACAGTTGTGGTGGAGGTGCTGGGTCATCGATACCCGAAGACGGAGGCTGAGCCACAAGTTCTTCGACAGAGCCGTCGCCTTGCTGGACTCCCACCGGAGCTGAATATGTCCCACGACGCAGACGAACAACGGCCCATTCCAACAGCTGCCCCGACAAGTTCTGTTCTGCAACTGAGAGATGCGCGTCCCTTCGCCGGAAGAGCGGACGAAGACGTCGAGGAATGGCTCATCCATTATCACCGGGTGAGTGCCGCCAACAAGTGGAACACCGCTTCTCAGCTTTCGAACGTCGTGTTCTTTCTAACGGATACTGCGTTGTTGTGGATCGACAACCACGAGGAAACGTTCACAACATGGGGAAGATTTGTTTCGGAAATCAAAGAGGGATTCGGAGACTCTGCGACGAAAAAGAAAAGGGCAGAACAGACGCTAATGCAACGTGCGCAAGTGCCAGGCGAAGCCTGCACGACCTACATTGAGGCAGTAATAAAACTGTGTAGGATGGTAGACTCTGGAATGTCCGAAGAAGACAAAGTCGGGCACATCCTAAAATGAATTGCAGATGATGTTTACAATTTCCTCGTCGCAAAAGATAGCCCGGCCTCTCAAACTCCTCGTTCTCTTCGTCTTCTCTTCTCTCTTCTTGTCCGCGCCTTTCGTATCCATTACAATACTGATGTTCAGAAAAGACGAAAGAAAAGAACACCCGCAATACTAGCGCGACTATAGAACGAATGGAGCGGAGCAGGTGACTAATCTGACGAAATGCCTTCTTTAATCGTTTCAGTGCAACACGGAAACTGCACCCAACGTGCAACACCTGCTCTGGACCTGCCCCGGAATTGAAGAGCCATTGAATTGAAGAGCCATGCTTTTGAGCAGCTACTTCGGGAGTCGACAACAGTGTGCTGAAATAAACCGTCACCGATCTAATGTTAAAGCTCTCTTTTCCGGCGTGCCGCAAAGCAGCATTTTGGGCCCATTGCTTTTCAATATATCCGTGAACGACATAACACACATAGACAGAGAAATAAAAATGGTTATGTATGCTGATGACACCAGCTTATTGTTTTCAGCCTCATCCGACTCGGACATGGTGATGAAAGCAAAAAGAGCACTTAGGCAGCTTGAAAAGCGGATAAAATATAAGTCTAAAAATTAACACTTCCGAAACAAAGGCCACTATTTACCGTCCAAAAAACAAGGATGTTCATATTAACGATGCTATCACTCTTAATCACTTTAAAATAGAGATAGTGAATTCCTTTAAAGTACTAGGTGCACTTTTAAACGAGAAAATGACATGGAATGATCACACAAATTAAGTAGCGTCTAAACTGTCACGTGTCATTGGATCGGTTTACATTCATAAGCACATTTTTCCTATAAAAGTGAAAATGCTACTTCACAATTCATTGCTCTGTTCCCATCTAAATTATTGTCATTTCGCCTGGGAGGAAACATCGCTCACGAACCTACGAAAGTTACACGTTCGGCAGAAAAGAATGCTCAGAATAATATACAATGTAGCATATGACCTTCCATCTAAACCGCTCTTTATGAAAGACAACATAATGCCAATTCATGATCTGTACGCATACGAATCAATTCCTAAATACATTACCGAGCTCAAAAACAATGTTTCGTCCATTGCACAGCTGACTTCACTGCAGAAAAGAAATATCACGTACGCAACCGGAAACACCGACATTTGGCACAGACATTCATTCAGAACAGGTTACGGACAACATATGCTAAGAAACAGTCTTCCATATTTCCTAAACCTGTGTCAAATTACAATGCATATCTCCAACGCATTCGGCCAAGAGATTTGCGTCATTTTGCTTCAGCTATAGGCGAAAGGACGACACTTTTTGTTTGAAATGTACGACATGGTATTATGCACATCGCTTTGTCGTCATGGGTTTGTACATTTGTGTAAAAATTGGCGTTTGTTTGTACATTCTGATATTCCTTTTTGTCTGTGCTCATATGCTTGTACTGTGTGCCTTTTTCTAAAAGTCATGTATTTGTATCGGGGAGGCGAGAGCTCGTCAAGCTGGAAAGCTAGCTTTTTCTCTCCGCCGTCCACATCTTCGGGATGGAAAATGAAGGCATTGTTATTACTATTAATCCAAAGCCCCATCGGTGTCGTAGACGCTCTTTGGAAGAGTGGATACAGTTCGAGCCTCACTCACCCGTTGCTCGCTGTGGTCCTTCGCCCTGGAAAACCGCACCCAGCAGAGTAGGCACAGTACTTTCGCCTCTGCTACCCCTTGCCATACAGGCCTAAACGCCAGCGCCTCTAAGTTCAAGTGTGTATTTCAGGTGCATCACGCTCATTTCCTAGCAGAACAACTATTAGGCAGGTTGCTTCAAAGTTTGAAACTTGAACCGCTCCTCATGGTTGAGGCAACCCTCCGGCTTTCTTCGAGAACACTCGGCACACCGTGCACGCAGTCCTAGAGGTTCAGCTTTAGTTGCGCTTCAGCGCGGAGCCAGTCGAATGCGCAGCGCACGCCGTGCAGCCGGTGTATCTACACGCACGCGCTGGCAGGCGCCGCGCAGCGTCTTGCCGATCGCGGAACACAAGGACGCCGGCGTATAACGCACGTCGTGACTGCACATGCCGCACGCACGAAGTGCATTACGCCCGCAAACAGTACACGCGTGAACAACGGCGCTTCGGCTTCGCTGCAACGCCCCCCTCCTCCCCCCCAGCTCCGTGCGAGCAGGAGTGCAGTGCACTGCTCGCTCTCCGCGACGAGGGCCGGGCGTGAAATGCGCGCACATCCGGACGTGCGCGCGCACGCACGCACGCACGCACGCACACGCACACACACAGCTTCCGTTCCGATGTAACGACGGCCGCGCGAAAGATCGGGAATCAATGTTACCCCCACACCCTCCTCCAGAAGAAGAGCCACAGGCCTCGCCTCGCCATTTGCGCAAAAAAAGAAAAAAAAAAGAAAGAAAAATAGAAGACGGAGGGCAAGGAACCCGCAACTTGGTTGCCTGGCATAACCTCGCATTTCTGCCAGCATTGTTGGCGTAGGTGTCTTCAGTATACGTTTAAATCAGACAAAAAAAAAGGGGGGGGGGGGGTTCGAGGGAATATGACGGCGGGAAGTTATCAACGGTGGGCACACGGGAGAAGCTGTCTTCGCTATGACGAACACGAGTCCCGTCGTCGAAGCCTTCGTTGGCTCCGGACTGAGGCTCCTCTTGTTCGTTCACGCACTGTTCGTCACTCTTGTAAAGCGCGGCGTTAAAATCGCGTGAGTTAAAATCGTATAAGCACGCCTCTTGTTTATCATTTACTTGCTTCTTTCGCGTTAGATTACTCTGTCGTACTGTACCCACTGCCTTCCGTTAACGCCTTCCGGGCTTCGAGGGTACAACGCGAACAAACGCCTCAACTGTTCAGAAAAACGGCCAGCGATCGCAAAACCCGCAAGAAACCCGCAGCAAGCTGAATAAACCCTTTGACACCAAAAGAAGGTGCACCTGTGGAAGGAAAGTAAGACGCTAAAGAAGAAGCAGGATAACAACAAAGAAAGTGAACCCGACAAAAAGACTCATATTTGTCAGGAAATGAAAACGAATCGGTCTTTGCAGCAGTTCGATTTCTCAGGTGACGCCGGCCAGAAATGGATTTTGATACCGCGGTTGCGCTATACAACACCCCCCTCTACCTCCCCCCCCCCACTCCTTCCATTACCTCTCTTCGTTCGTTCTTTTATTCTTTCCCCCCCCCCGCCCCCGTTTTTTTTTTTTTTATAAAGGAAACGCTACACCAGCATAAAGGAGAGAGAAGACAGACTATCGCCTTCCCGGGCAACATTTGGAAGAAGAAAGTGGGCGGGGAGTGGACGCAGCAAGGACTTCTTTGCATGAATCACTCGTCAACTGAAGAAGCACCTGACTGTATGACTCAGCCAATGCTATTTTGATCCAGTATCAGACAATGACAGACGAGGCACGCGACGCACAACAATGGAAAAGGAAACCGGCACGTACGGAAAGATCCATCGCGCATCACAAGGCTTCAGGATAACCGCGAGCTGCACAGCACGTTCCAGTGCGAAGAAATGTTTATCATAAACGGCGACGTTCACTCTGTACAAGTCCGCCTGCTGTTTCCAAAACAATTAGCGTTTCCATGGCCAGGATACACATCTCTGAAAAAAAAAAAAAACTGGGGGGGGGGGGGGGCGGGGATAGGGACGGTAAGACAGGAAATGAAATGCAAATGAGGTAAGAGCCAATGCAGAAGTGAAACCACACGCGCGACATAGTATGCAATGTCCAACATCCATGTGCGCAGCGCCGATGCAAATTAAGCAAGTGGACGACATGCATTACATTTCAAGGGTTGGCGCCAATGAAGGCTTTCGACAGTTGACTCGCAAAGAACAATACCAGGCATTTACGCGAAAGATAGGTGGCCCCGGTGAACTACGACGACCTCAAACTTTCCACGCTAACGCCGATATGCGAAGCTGTGGTAGCTTGTAAGCAGGCACCCTCCCTCCCCCTTCCCCCTCCCCCTCTCTCTCCCGGTGCTTGTCGCTGCAGCTGATCAAATAAACGAGTGAGAGCAGTCTTTAGTGTCTGAGCGCGTTTTGCTACGCTTCTCAATGAGCAAGAGTGTTATCGGCGCGTGTTTCCTAATTAAGTCTCGTGATACTGCGCTGGAGAAGAACAACGGCGATAATAAATAATGATTGGTTAAAAGAAAGAAAAAAATGAAAGAAAGAAAGGAAGGAAGAAAACGGAGCGTCATTACTGTGGCTCAGTCGCTGTTGGTTCTCCAGAAGCATTATATGTGTGTAAATATATCTTACAGCGAGCGTTTATGCCCTACCGCACCTGTTAGTACACAGTGCGAAATTGAGGACGGCCGGTCCCCTTTATAACCGGCGGATAAACAAGAGGCGCCAAAATATGCCGATGGTCTGGATCGATATGTACAGGCCGCTGCTTTCCTTTGGAGCGTAATTTGTTGCCACCCAATATGATGAGCTATTTTCGGAACGGAAGCTCGACTATCCTCCACAACGCACGTAGCGAGAAGCCGGTGCGATGACATTCGGGGACGGCTTTATTGAGCCCACACACACACACTTGACGAAAACGATAGTGTGCTTCTTTTCTTTTTTAATAACTTTCGTCACTGATTCCAAGAAATAGTGTCAAGTGCGTTACTGCGGCTTTCTGATGTCGCCAGCACGAGGGTAACCGCCTTGAACGTTTAAAACACTACAATAAAAGCTGGACGAGCGATCGCGAAATCATGCGAAAGAGCCAAAGAAAGTTATCGTTTGCAAAAGGAAAAAGAAGGAGAAATAAAGAACGCCAGGTAACGCGAATTCACGAAGCTCAATATGTGCGACTTAACAACGCTTAATTTCCGTCGAGCTGCGCACGGAATCACCATTCCTGCACGCAGCGTCCAGTCCCGGCATCCACCGCGGCAAGGGCGGGCACGCGCAACCGTCCGGGCGACGCAAGGTCGCCACCGATTCCAACACTCGCTTTTTGTTCTCACCGCTCCAAGACCAAGGGCGCAGATTGCGAACGGGGTCCCGTCGGCACACGCAAAGCGCAGTCGGGCGCACGAGGCGAGAAACGTCTAGCGGGAAGAAAACGAGATGCCGGTCAAAGGAGAGACAAAAGAATTCGCGGCAGGACTCGCCGACGCTCGGCGGGCGCGCTTTCGAGGCGGCGGCAGCGGAGGAAGCCCCCGCCGCCGGCAGGGGCTTCCTCGGTCGCTCGCCGGTCGCCCGCCCGTGGGCGACACGACCGCGTCGCGCGGGCCTCGCGACACATTGCAGACGGCGGAGGAAAGAAAAGGGGGCCGCGCAGGAAGCACGCGAGGGAGAGATGCGGGCGCACGAGGAGAGTCCGGGTGCTTTTTCCTTCACGGGCGCACGAAGCAGGGGAACCGTGCGAGAAGCAACAACCGGCGAAACTCGAGTGAACCGCGCCGCCAGGCTTACCGGCCGCGCGGATAAGAACGCCCGCAGGACTCCGCGCCATCATGGGGCTGATCACATAGTGCTCGTTTCCAGTGAAGCATTCTGCTTCGACATCGCTCCGCAGCTCGTGGCTCCGCACACGATCGTATACGCGCGTCGCCTGCGACGGTGCCTGACCGTGCTGTCCTGGATGGAAGTTTTAGCGCCGCGCTAAATATGTATACGAAGAAACAAACATTGAAAACGCTTTCCTTTTGTGCGAAACACGCCGACCACTCTGGGCGCAGCAGATAGTCGCCTTTGTCACATAATCTGAACTGATGTCAGCGTCCATGTTCGTGTCCATTGGGAACGTCCTGCACACTTCGTGCGTTCGCGTACAGTTCCCTCGTACAGTTAATATTTGTGTGCGAGTGAGCGTGCATGAGTGGGTGTGTCAGGAGGGGGAGGGGCGAGTGAGCGTGCACGAGCGTATGCGGGTGAGGGGGTGGATGGGGGGAGGGAGTGCGTACCAGCGCCTCTGGGGGATAGCTACATCCAAACGCAATACCCTTTCGCGTATTAGCGTATATGCCCCTAGTTTGAAGATTTGCGATGTGGGTGCACGAAGCTCGGCGACAAAACTTGGCACGGCACCAAGAATGAGGCCAGCGGTGCAGCTGTCACGGCAGATGATGGATGACCCAGATAAGAATTGGCGAGCGGCGCTGCCTACGTCAATCGTCGTCCTCCCCCGACTTCCTGTCGTCACCTTTGATTTGCTGTATTGGTTGACTTCAGTACCCCAATAAGACATATAATTAGATAAAGAATAAGAGAGTAACTATATAAACAAATGACGGCAGAAACGAGAGAAAGTACGCTCACGCGGAATACGGGTTCATTTCGTGGAACGAGGTTTTCTTAATATTTTTTTAATGACGCCATGTCGCCCTAGAGACGATATTATTTTCGTTATATGGACGCCACCACCTTCGACTGTTTATCCGAATAATTTATAAACTTTGTTCGCGGTGACGGCAAGTTAACACCGTCTTGAAACAACATTACGCTTGCACGAAACCAATACGAATCGACCATCCACTGGTTCTTAAACAACAACCATACTAACATCCAGTTATGACGGCGCTCTAACACTGTCGTAAAATAGTCCACAGCACTCGCCGTATTTTTCTTTTCTTTGTCTCTTTATTCTGCCTGAGTATTTTTCTCCCTGCGCTGGCAAGGCTGAGACAACCGGTCCTCACAGTAGGTCGGCGGAGAAAAAGAAAGAAAAACAGCTTTTTTCTTTCCCTTTTTTTTTTCAGACAAGCAAATCGAGATGACAAAAACGACGCGGTCTTCTCCTGCGCACAAACTGCCGGAGCCGCTCGCGGCGCCCTACAGCTGCAGAAGGCACACTGCAGCAGTCCCACAAAGGCCACCTGCACGCACGTGATGCTGACGCGATCTCTTTCGCACTTACAAGGCGCAGAACCAAGAGAGTAGATGCGCAGCATCGAACACGAGAAGAGTATTTCGCCGCAGCGTCGACCCCGAAAGGCACTGGCGGCCGAAAGATTACATATATATATATGCCGAAGACGTCTCGGGGATGAGCACAATGCCGGCATCTTTATTAGGATATGTAACAGTGCAAGCAAAAAAGAAGCTACAAACAACGATGACGGTCTGAGGACCTGGAAGCGGTCAAGATAGCCGTACAGTGCACGTTTGCTTCCGATCGCTCGACGTCGCGTAATTGAGCCGGCCCCTGGCGGGCTAACGCAACGCGCAGACGACGCGACACACAGCGACCCGCACTGAGCAGTCCGGGTCGGCGGCCGCCACGACTACTTGCAGCCCGGTTCCGCAAAACGCTACCTTTTGGTGTTCGTGCGCACAACGGACAGCGAGTTGCTGGAAAAAGTGCGCACGCGCCACGAAAAGATACGGAATCAGCTCTTTGTGATTACTGCTCCATTCTAGATTTTTCTTTGTCCTTCTTCCGCTACGTCGCGGACACGGTGACCGCACACATAAAGAGTGGATCGAAAAGTTGCAGCAGGCCCGCGAATACGGCAAAAAAAAAAAAAAAAAAAAAGAAAGCACGACCAGCGCAACGACCGGCCAGACACGAGAGTGCATTCTTTCCGCCGTTTCCCCCCGTCAAACACACACACAGACAAGCGCGTGCGTCTACGCCCACATCGGGCGGCGGAAACTCCCTCGAAACGCGGAAGTGTCTCCCCGCTGCGCACAGGGCGACACATGCACGCACGCACAGACACCGCCGAGTCGGCGACCGCGTGCTCCCACAGCGTTTCGAAGAGACCGGCAGCAAACGGCGCAGAAATGCGACTGGCGCCACGCTGATTGATCCGGCGCGCCCCAGCGGCTCTTGTGGGCCACAACAGTCGGCTGCTCGGCAACGGGGACACGCGGACGGCCACGCACGCGAGCCCCGCGATACACTGCACCTGCCACGCACGTGCTATGCCTTCGCCGACGCGGGCGCATTACGAGTGGTGGGCTTACACTTTGTAACTTTGATAGAGCGTTGTTTGTGAAAGAAACGCTATGTGGACCGGAGAGTATGTTATTTGCTCGCTGCGTGTGCCGCTAAAGGCGGTCATTACGGCACAAAAACGTTCTAAAATTCTAAAAAGCATATAATGAGGCGCATGCGTCGCTGCGTAACATTATTGTTCTCCCTTCCCTGAAGCTATGCACTTCTCCAGTGAGAACGACAGAATGAACGACGTGACAATGGCAGGCCAATAAAACAAAAGGGGGGGGGGACAAGACTTTGCCAATACCCGAGAAACGAGCAGCAGCCTTTCCGACTTGGCGAGATACACGAAAGAATGCAGGCTCGAGTAAAAAGAAGGCGTATTGTGGCCCACTTGCGAGCGCCTGTTTGGAACGTTCTCATTTTGTTGCTCTTGAGCATGCACCTTGTCGTCCGCTGTGTTTCATCAAAAGTAGTAGTAGTAGTAGTATTTGTTTTATTTTAAATTAATGAGAAAAATGAAAGTAAGGAAACTATTGTTCATTGCACTGCAACTGTCTAGCTACATCTGCATAGACGGACAGCGGTCAACAGTTGGCGAGGGGCTGAGGTGGACTGAAGAGACCGAGGTGACGGGATATTTCTTATTTGTGCAGTTTTCCCTGCAGTACAAGCCCATGTGAAACAAACACCAGTTGGGAAGAAGGCGAGAAGGATGTCCTACTATGGCGAAATGACTAATTCGGTAGTTATGTTCCATCGAATGATATATCATTGTTTCCTGCATCCTCACCGACTTAAAGTTTACCCGTGAAAGAACCAACGCCCTGTAGACGTACTAGGCACAGACACGTACGGTTGCAGCTACTCAGCGATGTATTTTATAAAACAAGCCGGTAACGTAACGCTGCACAAGTGGATCGAGGGAGGCAGCTACTGAAACATTAAAGGGGGGGCGCGAGAACGGAGAGAGAGAGAGAGATGGTGGGGAAGTCGCTCGCGTGTGGAGGAGGCGCTGACACACGAGCTGCGTATAACGCACAAGCAGTAACACAATGTGGCCGGAGGGTACGCACGATGTTGGGGGGGCAGAGCGTATAGCAGCAATGACAAAACAAGATGGGCGGTCCTGACCGCCTGCGTCCAGCGGTGCGTCCCCGACGTACCCCGTAACCACCACGGGCGCAACTACCGCGGGACTAGAGGAGACAAAAGAGAACCACCAATGCGGCAAAATCGGAACACCTGGACGAGAAGGAAGAAAAGCGGCGAGACAAGAAGCGGGCCATCGAGAGGCCTCGCGTCGCCGAACAACAGCGCCGGCCGGGCATTTGCCGACCGAGCGTTTGATACAGATAGCCGCGAGCAACCGCCCACGCACGCGTACACACCGCGCCGTCTAAGCTGCAAAAAGGGGGACGAGTCGTGCACGCAATAAGCCCGGTCAGCCGGACGGAGCTGGTGGAAGGATGGCGGCGGGCAGCGTTGGAACGGAACGAAGACGCAGAGAGGAGAGATGAGACGGTCGCGGACACTGGTGCACGCCCGAGCGGACCGACAGGCAACGGGTGGTGGGCGGAACAGGGGATGCGTGCAGCGCCCAGCAACGCACGCGCTGCAGAAGCGGCATCGACGGCCCGATTCTGTCGCCGGCCAACTTCCGCGCGGGCGCAGGCAACGCGGGTTCGGTTCCCGCCGCTGCGGTGAGCGCGCACCGCTGCGTTGTTCTTGAGCACCTCGAGCCGCGCTTCCAGAAGCAAGAATGAAAAGAAAAAAGAATGGCTGACTGACAGACGGACAAGAAAGAAGGGTGGAAGTCGATAGGGCGAGACGGTAGGAACACGAAAAAAAGGCGAGAGACGGGCGGGTCGGTGCGCCTGCGGCAACGTCACGCAGCCCGTCGTCCCACTAGGGTCGTCCCGAGGCGGCCACGCGAAGGAACGCGCCGCTTCGCTTCCCGTACACGAGTGACGGCGGAATTGCGTCACCGCGCAGCGCAGCGCCGTCGACTGGGAGAAAATTAAACCGCGCAGGAATTAATAACGCGCGGCTTTCCCACACGATCGCGGGCGCCCGGAACACGGAGGCTGACGAGTGGACGGCGCGTCGCCGACGAACCCCGCCGGTGCGCGTGCTCTGCGCCGCCAGCCCGCATAATTTCGCCGGGAGGCGGGCGTGTCGACTCACTCTTCTGCATTGACGTAATCGACGAAAGCTCGCGCAGAGTTAATATTTGCATTCGCGTGTTAACGAGCTGGGTAAAAAAAAAACTATACGTCTGGGAAACGTCCTGTGCTATTCTTCTTCGTGATATCTTACGCCGTTTCTCGTATCAACGTTTCTAAACGGGAGCAATACTGGAATATTACGTAAAGGCGACGACTTTTCTTTCTTACAAAAGCATATATATATATATATATATATATATATATATATATATATATATATATATATATATATATATATATATATATATCACTGCAATTTTACTAAGGCGCTGCTAACGAACACGAGGCAGGATCCGATCAGGATATTTTCCGCGACTCTCTACAAGTGGTGATGATGTTAATAATAATAATATTTGGGGTTTTACGTGCCAAAACCACTTTCTGATTATGAGGCACGCCGTAGTGGAGGACTCCGGAAATTTTGACCACCTGGGGTTCTTTAACGTGCACCTAAATCTAAGCACACGGGTGTTTTCGCATTTCGCCCCCATCGAAATGCGGCCGCCGTAGCCGGGATTCGATCCCGCGACCTCGTGCTCAGCAGCCGAACACCATAGTGATGATGTTCGACTAACGCGGCGGAGAGCTGGATACTCCGTAATCTTTTCGTTATAATGAATTCTCTCTCTCGTTTCAACAACGAATATGATCATATGCACCGCGTTAATAATTACCGCTGACTGAAGGCAACAACCTGTAAGTCAATACATACATTACAGGTGCCGCCGTAAACAAAGGGTCCCGTCTGCGCGTTAAAATATGAGACGCCAACATAAATCGAACGATAGGCACACCACACCGCGGATACTTCTCTAAGGCTCCGTTGTTCGCGAATTCAAGCAGGTTTGCCAAGTTCGCGCCGAGGAAGCGCGCGAGCTGCGACCAAGTGGCGGAAGCGCTTGTTGCAGCGAGCCGGTTTCCTCCCTGCGTGTACTCGGGACCTCGGTTCGCGCCACAGAAATGACGCGGGCGACGGGGCTAAGCAGGCGGTCGCCGATTACTCAACTAGGCGCGCGAGACGGGCTGCGGCAACTCAATCAGCCCGCCTGCCAGGCGAGCCAAGCGCGCGCGGCAGCAACGGTGATCATCCACGCGGGCTTCCGCCGCGCCACAACACGCAGGTCGCAGCAGCGGTGATGGAGCGGCCTGCACTGGCGCAACCGCCGGACAGTTCCACGCGGCTCGCTCGGCCCGTGTATGAGGGCGTGCAACTATGCAGGCGCGTAACTAACAACCGCGCGCAGGCGCGTTCTTCCGCACGTGGAAGTAAACAGCTGCCGCACACGCTATATAGACGACCGCACGCCAAGTTTCATCCTAGACGCCAGCGCTCGTTTCTCCCCTGGCGGAACGATTTCATCTCCAACGGGTGTAGGCTTCCGCCGCCGCTTCCCTTCACGGTCGCGCGCGCGTTCAGTTCGCGCTGCGCGCGAAACGTCTCGTGTTCGCGACGGCGCCTCTTCGGATGACCGGAAATTATTATTGTGTTGTTAACTGTCACGACAGCAATGTAAATACGAAAGGGTTCATTCCACCAGTGAAATTCTGCCGATTCACAAGAAAATGGTACGAAAAATGCAGACGACAGACATGGATTACTGCGGTGCGCCGAGCGAAGTAAACAAGTGGCAAACGAAGCGACCTCGTTCATTGATCACTCCTGAGTGTATGACGGTTTTTATATGTAACCCACATGAATTTAATAATTACTCGGTACATAATCCTTTTATTCATATAAAAACTAAGTTGTTCGACGAGCGCTTGTCCTGTCTTCTTTCTCGTGTTTCGTTTGTGTGTGCGCTGCCCAAGAATGAAAACCACTTCTGTTGTATGCGCTAGCAGTGGCCGAAGCTCACGCGTCCCGAGAAATTGAATATGTGCACGATGCATTGAACATGACCAGAGTTCGTTCCCGCTTCACCACTGCACCGATCGATCGAGTTACTGGACGATACGCGCCCGCGTCTTGGTCGCGTCGGCATTGGTGAAGCAGGAATGATTACTAATACTTTCAACTTCCGTCTCTTGAGCACTGTTAAAAAATGGCCAAGCTGTCTACATTGCTGTCTATATTCCATATTGTAGGGGACGTACTAGTTAAAGTTGTGTGCGCATGTCGTACTTGTGCTATGCAGCGATATATTCTGTTTATTTCCGCACAGTGTCGATGGAAGTCCGTTGTCGCCATCAGAGGCAACACAGATTTGTAGCAAACATATTGTGAGAAACTGCAAAAATGACTTTTTCCGGCGGCACATACTGACGATTTTTCCGGCGGCACATACGATGTCGTTTCCAATTACCTGCTCAGCGTCACTTACATGGTTAAGCAGACGCTGCCCTTTCGCCGCATTGCAGCCATAAAAATATACGTCAAGCGTACCCATCTTCTTAAAGGCAAATAGAAGCGTGTACAGTCTGTTTCACACTTAAGGGAAAACTCGGAACGTATTGCATCGCGATGCGGCAAGGAATTGAGTCGTGCGGCGGCAGCAGCTCGAGCAGCCGCAGACGCTCGAGAGGCGGAGTCGTGATCTGCGTCGTCTGCTACGGCGGCGCGCGCTGGCCGCATTGTCGGGAAGCGTGCTACTGCCAGGGGCAGTGCACCGATTTCATCGGTACTGCGGGAACTGAGCTGATATTCTTTACTAAACGTTGTGCCTCGCCAAACTCTGAACCTTCATCGGCGATAAAGGAGTTCCACAAACTTCTTTTGACAGCATGCTTCGTTTGTTCTTTCGAATGGCCGGGGTACTGAGCGCGTGCACGTATTTCTTCACTGTGTGTGCTACCGTAATAAGCAGCGACAAGACGCACTAAGATGTGCGCGCAACGTGCTCAGTCTTTTGTTTGACTCGAAAGGAAAACAAAGCACTCAACAATGATAACTGTGGGGGTCGAACACGATAAAACAAACGGATACGATTAAAGGAAAGGTTTAGGTTAAGACAATGAGCTGGAAGTGACTTTTCTCGACAATCATTCGCGGCACCAGACAGACCCTGCTCGCCGGCGGGGAATTGGACACGTCACGCTCGGAACTTCAGTTAGTATCTCGTCATGTCCCCAGCGGCAACGATGACAGCGCTCATCCTGGAAGGCAGTGAAGTGTAAAATGACTTGATCAGGGATGTGTTCATTCGCAGCACGTCTCAGTCGCTGACGATGGTGGATCGAACCCTATCCGCGGGCGACTGATAGAGGGGATGGTGCGGCAGCGATACTTTCAACGAGCCCCAGACATTTTAAATGATGTTGGCGCCCGGGGATCGAGGCGGCCACTCCAAGAGAGTGACTGCGCGCTGCTCTTCCAGCAGATCTTGCACAACACGAGCAGTGCGGATCGGCCACCTATCGCGTTAGAATATATAGCCGTCTTCCAGAAACGGGCCGTCAAGAATGTATGGAATCAGTACGTCATCTATGACTGCCCTGCAGCGATGAACTTACCTTCGAGGCGTATCAGTGGGCGTCGCACAACGCTTAGTAAAACATACTGGCTCATTTCACGCAGTAACGACGAGATCGGCGCCCTGCAACTGACAGTAGAACGCTTCCCGACAAATGCGGCCAGCGCGCGTCGCCGTAGCAGACGACGCCGTTCAAGATCCCGCCCCTCGAGCACCTGCGCGAGCTGCTGCCGCCGCCTGACTCAAGCGCTCGCCGCATCGCGATGCAATGCGCTCCGAGTTTTCCCCTAAATGTGAAACAGACTGTACTACACCCTTCGAATGAAATGTCCACGCGCGCACACGTAGGCACACACCGCGCGCCGCACGAAACGTGCCCAAACACGCGCAGTGCAGGAGGCAATCAAGGCGGTGCGAACGAGAGGTGGGAGAGGGGTACCACCCGCTAATAGAATTTTGCTTCGCATGCGGCGCTCTCAACGCCGGCGCAGCAGCGCCGCTCTCGGTGCCGTTCTTGTCCATAGACTCGGTCACGTCATGGCGTCAGCCGCGGGCGACGCGCTCGAAGTGACGGCGCGGCGCCGCCTCGCCGGTGGAACGAGACCGAGTCCTATAGAGCCTCGAGGGAGTTCCGCTCGTCGTGCTTTTGTGCGCGTAACGCTGAAACTGTCAGCTATCGGGGCCGTCTGGACGCCTCGGTCGTCGCCGTGCACGACGCATGTAACAGTGATATCTGTTTCTCTCCTCGAAGACAAAGCGGAAAATATAATGATAATAAAGCCGCTGTAACACCAGCGTAACTGTCGTAACTTCCACCTGAATTCATTGCGCCTATTTGACGCCGCGTCATACTAGCGCTGTAAACAAGGCAGAACAGCACTCGATGTGCTTGATAGAATTAGGGCAGAACGAAGTAGGAGTGAAACTTGCGCTAACGCCTTTCTTGGTCTCCCGTTAGTGTCTTCCATACGTCCCTGTCTACAGCAGAGAGAAAAACCACAATATTGGCCGTAACTGCAATGACTCCAAGGCCCAGCCTTAGATGTGCTTTTCTTTATTTTTTTGGGGGGGGAGGGGGGGGAGCAGTCAGGTTGCCTGCGAGCAACTTTTAAGCCAGAAACCCGCCATAGAATTCCTTCAAAATTTGCGGTAAATAAAGTCACTCAATCATTAGCAAAGTTCCGACTTATAGGAGCGGAAGTAACAATTACACAAACAGGCGAATGAGTCGCGCCATATTTCAGGGACCAAGTGTGCGCGCGCTGTAGCAGGCGCTTCAGCGTGCACCGGCTGTATAACTGACCGTAACCACAGAGGAGGTAATGCTGCGTTAGAACGTTCTAGTAATCCGCACGCACGTACCAGGCTCAGTCATGTGCTCCAGAACGCCACGGCAAAACTCATTATCGTTTTATACTCTCGCGTGGAACACGGGATTGAGAAAAGAAAAAAAGTAATTGTATACGAGTCGGGCGCTAAGAGTATTGCCCCCCACCCCCTCTCTTCACCTGCAGTGCGCTTCCCTCGCTCACTACGTTGACGCGCGACCTGCGCGAGCGACGCGGCGACGCCCGATTGCAGTAACCCGATTTCTCTTGTATCCTCGGGCTTAGCTGGCAAATCGGACCGACCGATACCGGAACATGCCGTCGGCGGCTGCAGTTGGCGGCATCTTTTTTCTCTGCTTCGTGTCGCACTCCCGTGAGCTAAGGACAAGAAAGGAATAGAACACGGACGACTGGCGTCACTTCATCACTTACGGGCACGGTGTCCCTCGCAGAAGCGACAATCGACGGTCCATTGTCCTTCTTCCAATACAGTCGAGGAGGCAGTGGCACGCAATTTTACTCGAAGGTCTTCTCGAATTTCGCCGTTCGCGCTTCGTCGAACAAGAACAGAGCTGGCACGTGGAAATTGCTGCCTACGCACTGTCTGTGCCCGGCGGCTGTGCCGCTTGCCCCGAAGCATGCTTCGACCGGCGGTCCGGGAGAGCAGTCTCGCGGTCACCGAAAATAGGCGCGCGAACCGTGCGCCGCCAGTTTCAACGGGTCTGCGTAGGACGACAGGGTTTAATCGCCTCGCCGCTAAACGTCGGGTCAAAGAGGCGCTAAATCAGTTAACCCACGGTTAATTACTCTTCGAGTGTCCTATTTGCACTTACTTGACCTAAAGAGGTTGATCACTATGTAGCGAAGAAATAAAAGTTATAAACGTTTCCATTTGGAGAAATCTATGTTAACAGCACACTAGCAAAACTGTAAGAACGATGCACTGCAAATGCTACGATTGCATGCACTACAGCCACTGCGAATGCCTGCTAATCGAGTTAAGACGAATTATCTTGCCTTTTCTACGCTTCTCCAATGCTGCGGAGGCTTAAAATGCTCGGAAACTGGGACGACGAAAGACGGATATATAAACTGGCCTTTACGATTGAGATTTTTAACTGCGCCGTATTACTGCACACGGAAACGCGCTTGAATCTACATTAGACATTGCCAGGCTTATTTATTACCGTACGGTAACGCACCTGGCCGGGCACACGTAAATCATTCTACACGGTAAAAGCCACGAGGCTCAGGGCAGCTATAACGCAGTAGCGTATATTGCGTAGGACCTGGCGCGTTCTCGCGTATAGGTTAAATGGGACAGGTTTAAGAGCCCACAACAGCGAGTTTTATCATCCATGCCGCATTACCACATGGAAACGCGCCTAACCATCGGGAAAATCATTCTGTCCGCCTATACTGTGTCAAAGAACGGAGCAGACACAATTCGCACGCCGATTGCCGCATTACCGTACAGCAAATGTGCTCGACCACAGGGCCAGGCATGTTCTTCCGCATACGGTACAGTATAGGTACGGCAGTGCTAAAGCCAAAGCGCAGCGTCCGGAGCATAACCGAGCTGACAGCTCAGACAGGTTCGAGGAAACAACCTCCCAGAGGAGTCGAATTCATCGCCGACCACGCGTCGCCCATGCAGGCGGCAAGGCGCTCGCATTGCTGCGCTAACCAAGCCGCGCCGGTTACGAGAGCTGAGGTAATTATAACAGCAGCAGCCCAGGCGGACACGCATATGACGCGGCCCCGACGGCGCAAGACCGCGCCGGGAGAGCGCGAAAAATTGCGCTGCGACGACGACTAGAGACGGCGCGGGCCGCGACGCTTATCGCAATCTGGGCGCGCATAATTACCGACGCAGTGACCCCCCCCCTTCTCACCCCCCAGCGTCTCACTCTCCCCCCACCCCCAGTGGCACCCTTTCACGCTGTCCTCGTAGGCAGTGTGTATTAAGTGAGGAAATTAGGCTTCCTGGGACGGCTGCATACGGAACAGCAGGCTTTGGTAACACGGCGAGTTTTATATGAGCATACGCAGTGGGACTAGACGAGCGCAACATTGTAGTTGCGTGTAACAAATGGTTACGCGTGGATACAACACCTGAATGGATGCTCGAGGAAAATGTAACGCCAAATTATTTTGATGTAAGATTACACCCCGACCCGTACAATTGAGAATGCAGACGAGGCTTGTCGAGTGTGGAGGCTTTTTAACGCTATATAGAGAGGACGTAAAAAAAAAAAAAAAAAAAAAAAACATGAGCGCCGATGTACTGCGAAAGAAATTCCCGCTCGTGGCACACGTGACGCTGCGTCACTATGGCAACGTGTGCTTGCGGCAATTTTTTACCATTAAAAGATATCGTTCAGTGAACTACAGGATAAGAATGCTTGGGAGCGTCGTTGTGGCCTTTCACGGAAAAGACACAGGTACTCAAAGACGCCGCGTAGTAATCGACATTAACCGCGCGATCGCTAAGTTTAGAAAGTTTCGTTAAATGTTCTCGTCTGATAGGCGTTGTGTTCCAATTTAATAAATAGGAGCAAAATTTCAACAGGACACCGTACCTGTGTAAACGTCTAAACTGACTCAAATGTTTATTTTCAGTCTCTCTTCGCTTTCGTGCGATATCAATAAAGCGTAGTGTTCAGACTACGTCTCGATGATGTTTAGTCACCTATTAGTCATAGCGAGACGCTGGGCAACCCGGCCAGCTTATTTAAGGACTCAAAGCCCGAGGACGTTCTTCTAAGTTCACTAGGGTTGAGGATTGGGCGAGTTGGTATTGGATTCTAGAACTGGTACAGCACAACTTACAAAGGAAGAAACAGGCCGAGCCGGCCAGATAAAGGAACAGAGAGCGCTGTTTATCTGGCCGGCTCGGCCTGTTTCTTCCTTTGTATGTTTCGCTGTACCAGTTCTAGAAGCCCTTCTTGACACGTCAAGGAACATTAATGAGAATGCGACGTGCGCAGACAGGAGAGCGGTTCGGGAGTAATCGGCTTTCAAACGG
This sequence comes from Dermacentor variabilis, assembly GCF_050947875.1. Taxonomy (NCBI): domain Eukaryota; kingdom Metazoa; phylum Arthropoda; class Arachnida; order Ixodida; family Ixodidae; genus Dermacentor; species Dermacentor variabilis. Next base: position 141,052,368 of record NC_134570.1, on the reverse strand, counting down.
TGACTACTCGCCGACGAATCGCTACCGGCTCGTTCATCGTTTTGCACTTGTCGGACAACTCCTCACCAGCTCCAATGTACGTTCAAGGCGCAGCGATGCGATCAACAGAGCTTGCCACCTCATTAATTACCACCGCGCATTGAGTCGGCAACGCGGCCCGTTCTGATTCTGCAATTCACCGTGCTATTCCCCAACAAACAATTCCCCTTTTCCTCGTAGCCGGTCGTTTATTTGCGCCAGGCGAGATCGGCGGGGCCAGGCCGAAGATTAAACGAGCGCCGACAGCTCGGACACAGACTACCGCATAGCCTTCCTTCTCTACCGCTTCCTTTCCTGCTGGAGAGAGACGGGACGTCTTCACCGCACGCACTTCCGCCGCCGCGCAATCGCCACCGCACTGCGGTCCACACGTCGCTCCGGCTCGCTCGCTCGCGAGCACGGCAAGTGTATGGCGGGGCGCGGCCGGGCCGGCTTCCTCCTGCGGTCTTCCTTGGGGCACCGAAGGGGTGGCGCAGAAGCAGGAAGCGGAGGGAGGGGAAATAGGGTGACGTGAGTGGCGCGCATCGTTTTCTTCGAGCTCGCCGAGTTGGCGAAAGAGAAACGGGCGAGCAGTTGAAACGTACACGGAGCTTCCAAAGCGGGCGTAATACAGGGGCAATTGCTCAACGAGAGAGAAAGAGGGGGGGGGGGGTGAACAAACAACAGCTGTCGCGTTATCGCAGTCGAAGGTAGAGACCGGCTTACGGAAGAGAGACATCGAAACAAAGAGCGGCTGTCCGTTCGTCTCGAGGCGCGCGGAACGGATGAAGCGGCGACGGAGAAAAAACACCTCGACGCTGCCGCCAGATATCCGAGCCTGCAATGACCACGCGCAGACGGTATCCCAATCCGTTCGGTCTGCAGATAAGCGCGCATATGGACAAACAATGGACCTGCACGAGAAGATCGGGAACGCATAGACGGAGGAGGGCTGCTGGCCAACACATCCGCGTGCTCGCCGGCCTGTGCTCTTCCGCAACCGGTTTCGAAAGAACGCATCAGTATGCTCCAACTCACGCCGCAGTATGCGCTTGCACGCAGGGATACGCATTTCGAACGTCCATAACTTCACCGCACGTTGGTCGCGCCGTGATCGGTGCTTCGTGCGGAGCCTCCTCGTTCTAGCGCGCGAGACTACAACAATGCCGAAACAACGAACGAGCTTCACTCGATGGGCGGGTCTCGTGTGCGGTGCGGTACTGCAGGCCAACGGTGCGAGGCACGTTTCCCTGCATCTAGGTCGCGTCACGTTAGGTTTCGAGTCTGCGAAACGAACGGGCGACGAGAGGGGAAACAGGAAATGAGTGACGGCATCAAATCACTGAGGCAACGTTGCTTTTGCACGCGAGCCCGCATACGTCCGCAGTTAATGGCAGCTGCGTGGCACCGGCACAGGCGAAGCGGAGTGAGTGTGTACACGCGTCGGAGAAGGTCGGCAAACAAATACGGCTATACCAAGTACAAGTTGACGGCCGGACTGGAGGCTATAGGACATGTACCGGCGCCGTTGCTATGGTTTCAATCTGGCAAATTGAGCAACTATACTGCTAAGTAGTAGCGTAGCCATACACTGCGGTGCTGAAATGGTTCCATCGGTTTTAGCATCTACACTGGCAACTGTTACACCTTGCAGCGTCCCTGCAGGATCACTATGCCGACATACTATACGCTGCCCAGGACGAGCCCAGCCCGGGGCGAGCATGCATACCTGCTTAGAAAGCTTTAACTAGCACAGTGCAATGCCTCGAGGAACCGCGTGCTGTTTGGGATCCGACCGCTGGTACGATCTGTGGGGAACTCGGCGCTGACGCCCGTGGTTGTACCTGGGTCGCAAGCCCCAAGGGTAGCGTTGGCCTGGCGGCCTGGGGTACAACTCGAAGCATCCGAAGGTCCCGGCAAAGCATGAGTCGACTGGTAACAACGAAACAACTTGTTTATTTTAACATCGCAAAGAGTTGGCGGTCAGGTTTGACCGAAGTAGAGAGACGGGAGAGCACTTCACTCAACTGAAGAAATCGGAGCCCTCCCTTTTGGCGTCCGGGGGCAGCTGTTTTTATACTCTCGCAGTTGAGGGCAAGAAGGAACCCCTCAAAAGACGAGCACGTGAATGTACAATGGGCTAATGGTGACGCACACTGTCGTAGCGATGCCGTAGCACCATGTCGAGCACGATCTCGTAGCACCCTGTCGTGGCGCTGCGCACGATCTCGTAGCACCCTGTCGTGGCGCTGCGCACGATCTCGTAGCACCCTGTCGTGGCGCTGCCGGTCGGACACAATGACTGTAACGAGAAGATGGTCCCTGCTTTGGCATCGCCTGTTTCGGGCATAATGACTGGAACGAGATCCCTGCTTTGGCATCGCCTGTTTCGGGCCCAATAACTGGAATGAGATCCCTGCTTTGGCATCGCCTGTTTCGGGCACAATGACTGGAATGCGAGGAAGATCCCTAGGCGGTCGCATCGCCGCAGACGCGCCTGGAAACACCTGGCGATGAGTGTTGCGGCGACGACGATCGGGCCAAAATGTCTGCCGCCCCGCCGCAGTCGCGCCGGCAAAACCACGTGTCGCAGGCGAAACGCAACAGACCGCCCCGCCGGGGGAAGGAGATCCCGATGGACAGGGGACTGCATCCGCTGTCCGGAGGGATGTCGCTCGATGATGCTCATAACCGAAGTCGGGCGTCCCTTGACGTTTCTTGAGCGCAGCGCACAGAGAAGGCCTCGTTCTCTCGTTCAGGTTCGCACGGGACACTGCAAAGTGACTTCGGGAGAGTTCACATTTTTGTTCTCGTTCCCGGCAAGCGTTAGAACTACGCTGAAAACTCAACCGCTCAGTCAGCAAGCACGGCACAACCCTCACTAAGCCCTGCCAGGCTCTTTCCCCTTTTTATACCACTGCCTAGTTCCTTACAGTAGTCTAGCATCACTCAGAACGCGTCCACAAATTGAAAAATTGCACTAGAAAGCATATCATCACTTTGAAACACTAAACAAAAGCAATATGTTAAAAAAAATCCTGCCTCAGGAAGAAAAACATCAGTAACAAACAATTTTGAGGCTGATTCCTACGTTAGGGGCTTCGACTTAAGCCATCGGCGTTACCGTTGAGACTCCCCTTTTTGTAACGCACCTCAAAGGAATATTGTTGTAAAGCGAGGCTCCAGCGCAGGAGGCGGCCATTTTTGGGAGAGATGGTCTGCAGCCATTGGAGAGGGCAGTGATCCGTCTCAATGATAAACCTCGAGCCGGCTAGATAGCATGACAATTTCTGAACGGCCCACACGAGACACGCACACTCTTTCTCGGTGGCGCTATACGCCTGCTCACGACTGGTCAGCTTACGACTAGCATACAGGACGGGGTGTTCTACTTCTCCATTTTCCCGTTGGCACAGTACAACGCCCATGCCTCGCTCACTAGCATCGCACTGAACAATGAACCCTTTTGTATAGTCTGGCGATCGTAGCACAGGCTGGCTTGTTAGGGCACTCTTTAGGGCGCTAAAAGCTCTTTCCTTTGTCTCGTCCCAGACGACTGTTTGAGGCTCTGTTTTTCTTAGAGCATCCGTCAGGGGAGCCGCGATATCAGAGTACCTAGGGATGTACCTCTGATAGTAGCCGGCGACACCTAAGAACGACCGAATATCGGTCTTTGTGCGCGGTTGCGGAAAGTCTCGCACAGCGGCCACTTTTATTTCAGAGGGGCGGCGACGACCCTGACCAATCACGTGACCGAGGTAGACAACCTCGGCCTGTGCTAACTGGCACTTAGGAGCCTTTACTGTCAAGCCTGCTTCGCGCAGGCGGGTTAGCACTGCCCGCAAGTGTGTCATATGCTCAGACCAGGATGCGGAGAATATCGCTACGTCGTCTAGATACGGTAAAGCGAATTCTTGCTGTCCCCGCAACACTTTATCCATGAGACTTGAAAAACAGTATGGCGCGTTCTTCAAACCAAAACTCAACACTTTCGGACGGAATGTTCCCATTGGTGAAATGAACGCCGCATACCTACTAGCCTCTTCTGTAAGTGGAACCTGCCAATAACCCCTGACAAGATCTAGGGTGGAAATAAACTGAGCGCTACTAACTTTCTCAAGGCGCTCCTCGATGTTAGGGATCGGATAAATTTGATCCTTAGTGATGGAATTAAGCCTGCGGTAGTCGACGCAAGGACGAGGTTCCTTGCCCGGTACCTCAACTAAAATCAAAGGGGAGGTATAATCACTCTCACCTGCCTCAATAACACCGAGCTGTAGCATTTTCTTTACCTCAGCCTCCATAATATCGCTCTGGCGGGGTGACACCCGATACGCCTTGGATCGTACTGGCTCTGGGGAGGTAAGTTCTATATCATGAGTAAGTACAGAAGTCCTACCAGGCCTCTCAGAGAACAGACCTTGAAACTCTTGTAATAGCTGGTGTAGTTCGGTTTTCTGCTCGGGCGACAGCGGTGCTTTACTGATAAGGTCACTAATGACTTGACCGGTGTCTTCCCTGTTCGTCACTGAGCCTAGTCCCGGAAGCTCGACCGGAAGCTCTTCAGGAACGTTTACCATCATGCACACCACTGCTTCCCTTTGTCTATAAGGTTTGAGCAGATTACAGTGGTAAACTTGCTGTGCTTTCCGCTTTCCTGGCAGATTTACCACGTAGTTAACGTCCGACAGTTTCTGAACAATTCGTGCTGGGCCCTCCCACTGCACGTCTAGTTTGTTGTTTAGCGATGTGCGCAATATCATGACCTCATCGCCAACCTCAAAACGACGGGCCCTGGCTGTCCGATCATAATAAACCTTGGCCCTCTGCTGGGCCTTTGTCATTGCTTCACCTGACAACTCCTGTGCCCTTCTTAAGCGTTCGAGGAGCTTAAGCACGTACTCCACCACGACTGGGTCGTCGCCCCTATCTTCCCATGATTCTCGAAGCATGCGAAGCGGAGATCGAAGCGAGCGACCGTACACCAGTTCAGCTGGCGAAAACCCCGTAGCCGCATGCGGCGCGGTCCTTAAAGCAAACATCACCCCAGGCAGACACAGCTCCCAGTCAGTTCGATGTTCAAAACACAACGCTCTCAACACGCGCTTCATGACGGAGTGGAGCTTCTCAACGGAATTCGACTGTGGGTGGTACACTGAGCTGTGTAGCAGCTTTACCCCACACCTTTCGAGAAAAGTTGTCGTCAAAGCGCTAGTAAACACTGTGCCCTGATCTGATTGGATTTCCGCAGGGAAACCAACTCGCGCAAATATGGACAGTAGTGCATTAACTATCTCAACTGAGCTGAGTTCTTTAAGCGGCACTGCTTCAGGGAACTTTGTCGCTGGGCAGATCACAGTCAAAATGTGTCTGTACCCCGTGGCTGTTACCGGCAGAGGTCCCACTGTATCAATAACGAGCCGTCTAAAAGGCTCCGTTATGATAGGTACCAATTTCAACGGCGCCCTTGATTTGTCCCCTGGTTTGCCCACCCGCTGACAGGTGTCACATGACCTCACGAAGTGGTCTGCGTCCCGAAAACACCCTGGCCAATAGTACTCTTGCAAGAGACGGTCCTTAGTTTTCTTAACTCCTAGGTGTCCGGACCACGAACCCCCGTGTGACAAGCGCAACAGATCCTGACGATAGCATTGAGGCACGACCAGCTGATCGAACTCCACTCCTCTGCGGTCTAGATACTTCCGGTACAGGACTCCACCCCTTTCCACAAAACGCGCAGTTTTCCTGGCGATACCTTCTTTGACATTGCAGCGCACGTTTTCCAGGCTGCCATCCTTTTTTTGCTCGGCTATCAAAGCCGACCGGCTGACTTTTAGCAACCTATCAAGTCCGTCTGACGTAGGCGCGATGAGCAAATCAGTAGATAGCTCTTCTAACTTTCCCGCGTCGGGCGTTTCCTCTCCAGTATCTGGCGCCTTTAACGTTACAGACTCAAGTCTATTCAGTTCGGGCGTGCTCTGAATATCAGCTTGCTGCGCCTCTGACCCTTTTTCGTTGTTTGATAACGTCGGCCCCGCAACTACCGCCTTTGCAGCGAGCTCCCGAACCTTCGATCTGGTTAAGGCCTGAACACTAGCTTCACCAAACAAAAGCCCCTTCTCGCGCAGGAGGTGATCGGACCTGTTTGAAAATAGGTACGGGTACTGGGGTGGCAGCATAGATGACACTGCCGCCTCTGTCTCAAGCGCTCCGAAAGGTCCTTCAATAAGCACCTTTGCTACTGGCAGACACACGCTATGAGCTTCCACGGCTTGCTTGATCCATGCGCACTCGCCCGTGAACATATGGGGTTCTACGTAAGATGGGTGAACTACATCCATCGTAGCTGCGGAATCGCGAAGCACTCGGCACTCTTTCCCGTTCACGAGGAGGTCTCGCATGTAAGGCTCGAGAAGCTTCATGTTCTCGTCCGTGCTGCCTATTGAAAAAAACACAACTTTTGGTGTTGTTTCCGGACACTGCGCCGAAAAGTGACCCGGCTTCTGGCACGTATAACAAACGCCCGCTCGCCTCATCTCGAACCGCTTTCTGCGTTCGGCTTCGGCTGCCGTCTCTTTACGTTTGGTCGGATTGCTTTCACTCGCATCCTCACTACGCGTGTCCCCCTTAAATCTCATGGGCGTGAACCTTGGCCTCTCAGACTTGGAGCCAAATTCACCCTTTTGACCGTCCTTAGCTCCGCGAGCTCGACGCGTCACAAACTCCTCGGCTAGCTCAGCGGCTCTAGCCACCGTACTCACGTCTGGCCTATCCAAGACCCAGTATCGCACGTTCTCCGGTAACCGACTATAAAACTGTTCTAGCCCGAAGCACTGCAGAACTTTATCGTGGTCACCAAACGCTTTCTTATCTTTGAGCCACTCCTGCATGTTCGACATAAGCCTATACGCAAACTCTGTATATGACTCACTTTTGCCTTTCTCATTTTCCCGAAACTTCCGACGGAACGCCTCCGCAGACAGCCGGTACTTTTTTAGCAGACTCGATTTTACTTTGTCGAAATCCTCTGCCTCCTCTCTATCCAAGCGAGCGACTACGTCGGCCGCCTCGCCGGGTAACAAAGTGAGCAAGCGCTGTGGCCACGTTTCCCGAGAGAACCCCTGCTTCTCGCACGTTCGCTCAAAGTTAACCAGGAACAAACCAATGTCCTCTCCAAGCTTAAACGGCCGCATCAGGTCAGTCATTTTGAACAATACGCGTTCTCCTGCACCGTGTGCCTGACTTCCATTACGAGCGCGTTCCATTTCTACCTCAAGACGCTTCATTTCCAAAGCGTGTTGACGGTCACGCTCTTGTTGCTCTCGCTCTTTCTGTTCTTTACGTTCACGCTCTTCTTTTTCTTTTGCAGTCTCCCTCTCTTCAATAGTCTCAAGGCATTCCGACAGCTCGTCATCCTCAGCCTCTAACTCAAGAATAGCCTTTAGCAGTTCTGGTTTTCTGAGTTTGTCCGAGACATCCAGACCCAACTCTCTTGCAAGCTCCAACAATTTCGGTTTGCGCAACGACTTCAAATCCATGGCTGCTCTGAATGCTGCTTTCTCTACTGCTTACTATTGTCTTGCCGCAAACTAACCCGGCAGCAACGACAACCACAATTACCAGCTCTGTTTCTGACACTAACAAAAGCCTGGCAAAGCTCAGAAGAAGAAAGTCCCGCACTCACCAAACCTCGCAGGCAGGAATTCCGCGCAGTCGTTCCGCTGCAGGCAACCAGTCGTCACACAGGGCTCGTTGCACTGCTCCCGGATCGTCGTTGAGCTGCTCAGCATACTGTCAACTGCATCTCTTTGCTGCTGGCCTCCGTTGTCGCGATCTCACCGCTGGCAGACCGTTGTTTGAAGTCGTAGGCGATCCCACCGCTTCCACCAGATGTTTGGGATCCGACCGCTGGTACGATCTGTGGGGAACTCGGCGCTGACGCCCGTGGTTGTACCTGGGTCGCAAGCCCCAAGGGTAGCGTTGGCCTGGCGGCCTGGGGTACAACTCGAAGCATCCGAAGGTCCCGGCAAAGCATGAGTCGACTGGTAACAACGAAACAACTTGTTTATTTTAACATCGCAAAGAGTTGGCGGTCAGGTTTGACCGAAGTAGAGAGACGGGAGAGCACTTCACTCAACTGAAGAAATCGGAGCCCTCCCTTTTGGCGTCCGGGGGCAGCTGTTTTTATACTCTCGCAGTTGAGGGCAAGAAGGAACCCCTCAAAAGACGAGCACGTGAATGTACAATGGGCTAATGGTGACGCACACTGTCGTAGCGATGCCGTAGCACCATGTCGAGCACGATCTCGTAGCACCCTGTCGTGGCGCTGCGCACGATCTCGTAGCACCCTGTCGTGGCGCTGCGCACGATCTCGTAGCACCCTGTCGTGGCGCTGCCGGTCGGACACAATGACTGTAACGAGAAGATGGTCCCTGCTTTGGCATCGCCTGTTTCGGGCATAATGACTGGAACGAGATCCCTGCTTTGGCATCGCCTGTTTCGGGCCCAATAACTGGAATGAGATCCCTGCTTTGGCATCGCCTGTTTCGGGCACAATGACTGGAATGCGAGGAAGATCCCTAGGCGGTCGCATCGCCGCAGACGCGCCTGGAAACACCTGGCGATGAGTGTTGCGGCGACGACGATCGGGCCAAAATGTCTGCCGCCCCGCCGCAGTCGCGCCGGCAAAACCACGTGTCGCAGGCGAAACGCAACAGTGCGCAGATGCATTCTGTGAGGCCGCTGGTTGGTTGTCTTAACTGATCTTTTTTTTTTCTTCCATAACAAATGTGAACAGATGAGCTTCACGTTAGTGAACAGCCTTAGTGCAGTTAAATATAGCAAACGACTACGTTAACGCTTGTCTTTTTTTTCTTCCATGTCAATCATTCTGAACACTAAAGAACCTTAGCTGCCAGCTTAGTAAGTTTTGCCTTTAAAGAAAATTCTCACCAGCGGAATTTCTCGATTTTTTTTACATGCGCGTAATCGGACATGGCGTCACGCGTTGAAGCTTGCCCCTACGGCAAAGCGGCGCTCCACCACACGCACTGGGCCAGCCGCGCGCGAGGACCCGGTCCAATGAACCGCACGCACCGACGGTCTCACCGATGCCAGTGGGCGGGGGGTGCGCAGACACCCCCCTCAGCTCGCGCGCCTAATGAACCGAATCACTGGCCGAGCACCTCGTCGAAGTTACTTCTCGCTGCAACGGAAGGGCGCGCTCGACGACCCACCGGGCCGCACCCATCCATCACAAGCGGGCGTCGAACGCCACTGACCGGGCAGAGAGCCCACGAAGCCTGCGCTTTCAGAGGAACGCGCCGCTCCCCCGCCTCCCTTTACGTGCGCTGCGAGAGCGGCACAGCGGTCCCGAAAAACCGACACCACACGGACAATTGCCGTAGTCGTGCTACGTTTGGTCTCTCACCGCACGCTGCTTACAAATGACAGCTCCGGGAAAGACGACATCGTGCTCTAGAGCTAAAACGGAGGTACATAGACAGAGTGGGGCCAGCATAATGGGAGACGACTAGGGGAGACCGCATTTTCCGGTACTTCCACCCAAGCAAATCCCCGTCACAGTGCTACAGAAATAATTCTTTTCTACGAAGAAGCAAAAAGAAAAGAAAAAACATGCACACACGAGAAATAGTAAATACACGAGATTTAAAAATACTAGGAGGGTTCTTTGTATTTTCACGCACAATAAACACACACCCCCGATAACACTGACACCCTGACAAAACAGGTACCTTTCCCCGCGAACTTGAGGCAGCCAATCGCGTGCTTTCAAAAAAGAAAAAAAGAATGTCTGGGCCCTCAGCCAGCTAAGGCTCGACTGGTTCTGCAAGCAGGTGCTCGCGGGAGTTTGACTCTCAACTACACGCATAAGCACGCATCTCGCTGGAGAGCGAGATGCGTATGCCTGCGTTCCCCCTCGGAGGATTCCAGCCGATGTCGGAAATTTGAGATTACGCGGAGATAACGTCGTTCACTCCGTTACGCTCTGTACGCTGCAGATCACATCGCGCGCCGTGGCGCACGAGAACCCGGCAGGTGAAACGCAACTCGCAGCGCAGGTTCTGTTGTCTGGTTACAATGGCCTGCCTCAGAAGTTACGTTCACGGTTGACAGCAATGAAAAAGGCTGGATTCTTGCTTAAGTGAAAACTGGTTATTATCTGCAGAGCGTCGGCGTGAAGCGTGTCGCTGCCGCCTTCGGTCGCGTCTCTCGTTCGGCTCGGCTCCGGCTCTTTCCTCGTCCCCCCGTGCTTACCCCAGGGTCTCTTCTTACAGTCCCAGGAACCGTGGCAGGGCATCGGTGCGACGAGTCTTTCCTCGTGTTTACTCAAGCGTCTCTTGCGGGCAGCAAAGTACCGTACGTTGCGCCTCCTGATCTACGGGACTGCGGCGGCGGAGCACGCTGTCTGACAGGTCGGCGCAATGCGTGACGGCTAAGTTATGAGAGTGCGCGCCGCTCACACGGTGATGGCAGGCTCCCCGACAGACTAGAGCGGAACGCTTAGGGGCCATTACATGTTGATGGGACGAGCGGTAGTCAGCAATGCAAACTGCTTCGGAGACCCCGAGATCGCGCGCCAACGGCGATTAGCGCGCGTACGACCATGACACAGTGCCGGTGCAACGCGTCACACGGCGTAGAAAGGAGAGGCTCGTCCAGCCGCCGGGCTCATTGGACGAGAACGCGAGGCTGGCTATGCGCGTCCGACGTATACTCCTCGGAGCAACAATTAGGCGGGAGTCTCGCACCTCGACACGGTCACCCCGGAGAGACAAAGGAGCCGCGACGCGAGAACAAAACGCGACAAGACGGGGACGGACGCGCCGAACGCGCGATTCACTGCGGCCGCCGTTTTCGCCGCGAGGAAGCGGCGAGCGGAAAGCGCCAAGTGTCCGCGCGGCTCGAAGAGCGTGTCCGGCGTGCGCTTGCAACCTGCGCGCGCAAGGCCGCGCACGGTGCCCGGCGCCAAAAGAACGCGGTCGAGGTCGCGGCAGCGCTTCGGACAGGCACAGAACACGCGCGGCAGAGCACGGATGCACTCCCCCTCCTCCCTTCCCGCCAGCTGACGACATACGAGCACACGCTGCGTGTTTCCACACGAACTTGTGCGGCCGGCGAGCCGCAGCTACACTGCGGTTGGCAGGCGTTAGCAGGGCGTCAAGTGTTATCTATCATAGCACGCCGAATTCGCCAAAAGTATCCGTGGAGACGGACCACTCCGCACTACAGGCTGAGGACTGAACGAACGGGGAGGGTATTCACGAAAACATTAAAATTCGCGCTAGAAATGTCCCTATAAAAGCGGCGGCCAGAAAACCGTGATATCAGACGTATAAGCGAAGGCTGCCGGCAAACGGCTCTTACGAAGGCGAAGAAGCTACGTGGATTCGGTGTGGTCACTTTTACTTCCCGCGGCTCTTTCACTCGTATATCGCCAGCCTTGTGCTCCGCGACTCCCGGTAAGGGAGGTTTGTATCGCAGCACCCAAAACGTGTCCTACGTGCAGCGCAAGGAGCAGGCAGAGTAAGGGACGGGTGGGTTCGCGTGGACTACAACGCGTCTCCGAACGGAAGAGAACGGACAGGGTCGCCACGAAATGTAGAAGGGCAGTAAGGAGAGGACTGGATTCACGACAGGTGGACGGCTTCCACACGCATCTGACAGGAAGAGAGACCCCGACGGGGACTACAGTCGCTTCAGCTGGCGATTTCATTATTCGGTGCCCCAAAGCAAGCAGGTCTCGTTGGTGGGTTGACGAGAAATTCTTTTCTGGAGAACTGTCCCGCGATAAACACGAGTGCTAGTCATATCGGTCTTCTGTGACCGCTTTTATTTCCCATTCTTTCTTTCGTTCTATACAATGAAATGAAAAGTCCCCGACTGCTCCAACTTCGTGTCCTTTTAACAATAAGTACATAAATCCCTTTTTCGTTTCTAGCGCGAACACGCTCACTGTGGACGGCGGAGGCAGTTCTGCCGCATTCGGAGGTGCAAAGGAACCAGACGTGCCGCATTTTTCTCTTCCTGTTCTTTTCTTTCCCCGAACCTCACATACGGCGAGTCAAGAGAGAGAAAAAGAAAAAAAGAACCCGAGACAGGCAAGCGCACCGCCGGCCTTCGAATAATCCCGCCTCTCTTTTGTTTTTTTTTATTCTCGGCCCAGCAATCGCTCGCTGCGCACAAGACATTCCCGACGGCGCCGGAGACGTCGGAGCGCCGCGCGCACGGCGCCCGCATCCCCGGTGCACTGCCTCTGCTCGAAAGCGCGACGCATAACAAGGAGCGGCCGGGGCTCCCTTTCGATGCGACCTTGGAGAGAAAAGTGGACTGCAAAAGCGCGCACGGTTCGCGCTGGTTCGACTAGTCTCACCGGGACTGCACGGCGGAGCGGACAATGGGCGCCCCCATCCTCCTCTGCGCGCGTATTACCAGAGCGGCGCGCCCCATTGTTACCCGCGGCGAGATAACTATTACCCGATGGTCTAGCCCCCCGCTGCCTCTCGCGCTGTTATAACGCTGTCCCGCCGGCGAACAAACGCGGACAGATAGGGCGTGTGCTTCCGCACCACCGCGTGCAAGGGGCCACTCGGCGCGACAAAAGAGCGATAATGGAGGGTCCGACGCTATGGCTATCGCGAGCGTTGCGCGAAGGAACATCGCAATGCGTGACCGGTCGCCCACGGCTGCCGCTGCGCCGGGGCAGGCGAGTGCGGGACGAGTAACTCGCAGGGCGGCTGCAAAAACGTCCCACCTCCAGCTTGCTCTCCGAACCTAATATTCCTTCTAATGAACCCTCATTTTAAAAACATAATCAGTATTACGGGACACCTTGCTTTGATAAGCGACGGCGGCAGACCGAACGGCTGCAGGACACGGGAAACCTCTTCGCGATGAAATCCAGCCGAACATGCGAGGAAACTCAATCCGTTCTCGACGCGGCAGACAGCTCTGCCTTTAGTGAAAGCTCGCCGAACTAACCTGCAACGAAGACAGAACCGGGCTGTCGCCTACAACGGGACCGTGCACGACGAAACGAACAACGTCCTCGCGCAGAATGACTTCCGTACGTGCCTCTAATGCTCGAGGCCGTTCAGGCACTTTCTCGTGCAGGTTGCAAACCAGATGCTAAGTTAAATGAATTTTACGACGCGCGCTGTACCTCGCACACGATCGATACATCAGCCTACCATAGGCCCGTTACCGTTAAAAAAATATAGAGAGGTGATATCAAAACAACAAAGACGATCCCACGATCATAAGTAAAATAAAAGTACACAGACACAAAAAAAGTAACTCCATCAAAGAGCAACGACCTGCAATCCCGAAAAGCCGATCCACCTGAGCGCTTCCGCGCTCTGCGACAATGGCAAAGCCGTGTCTTTTCCTCTCCCAAAGTGACGGAATATGCGAAGGCGGGGTCACACACATGCAATGGTAAAAGCAGTTCGCTGCAAGGCGTACATGCTGCGAGCGCTGACACGGCCATTCTCACCCCGGTGGCCTCATCTGGAGCGACGGTATACTCTTTTAGTACTCGCGTGTCGTCCATTGCGCCATCGTCTCTCTCCTCCTTAAGTGAAAGCGCAAAAGGAAGGAGAGAGAGGGTAATGGTCGAGATAGAGGGCAGGGCGCACGCAGAGAAGCTGTCCCCAGGAGGGGACAGAGACGGTGTCTCCCCGACTCCGGAATACGCACCGTTCTCTCGACGGAACAGGCCTAGGCGGAGTGCTTATTTTACAGAGACGAGGTGCGTGTATGCGCCTGAGCGGGAAAGCGCTTTGATGGGATGCTACTGCTGCCCCTGGCTCCGAAGAAAGCGCTCCACTTTCCAAACGACAATTTGATGTTCTCCTCCTCCGAGGGAAAGGGCGACGAGAGCAGGTGGGGGTGTCGAGAAAGCGACGCGGCACGGAGGCAGAAAGCGCAAATGCGTAGAGTGACGCGGTGCCGTCCCCAGAGTGGGCCTCAACGACCGTCCTTGCCATCTATTCCCGACGCGTCATGCTATGCTAGCGTCGCGCGAGAGAGAGTGGGAGACGATAACGATCTCGTGCGGTAACGCAGAGCAGCAGGAGGCGAAAGAGCTGTGAAGACCTGGCAGTCGCCACAGAGACACGCGGTGCGAGTCGGTAGCCGCCAGAAGGAAGCGCCATACGCGAGCCTCCCCAAGGTCGGCGCAGGCTCCCGTCTCCGGCCGCTTCCATCAGATGATTCTTCTTCCTCTCGGGTTCTTTCTTTTTTCCTTGGCTTTCGTTCCGGTCTCTCTATTCGCGTTTTCCCTTTTGTGGCAGGCCGGCGGCAGCTGCGTCTTCATCGCCCGATCTCAACGAACTTCTCCACTCTCGCATCCCGGCATTCGCCCAGAAAAGAACTTTCGCTTTTGTGCGGGCTGCCGAGGGGCACGCGAGTGGTTGCAGAATCGAGCGCGGAAGGCGCTTCTTGCTATTCCTTCTGCGTCCGCTTCCTTCACTGGAGGCGCCTCAGTACAACAACGTTTCGCTGCACCGCGAAGGAAGAAGCAAAAGTCTCACGTGGTTCGTACGGGACGCTGAAAGAAGAAACTCGCGGCAAGGTAGTACACTGCCAGCGCGCAGCTTTCCTGCTTTTCACATTCAACGCCAGGGGAGGAGGAAAAGAGAGAGAGAGAGAGAGAGAGAGAGAGAGAGAAGAAAACCTGTAGATTTCAGCTATTCCACTGGCTCTTAGCTCACTGTGACTGCAGCTACTCCGCCCGCTCCTTTGTTTGAAATTCCTGCAATCAATCATCTGCACTCTCTCGCGTGTACGCAACGACGGCGGCGACACAATGACAGTGGCGGCATACCGACGACGACGGATAACTCTTAGTGATAGGTGGAACGGAAGAGTGTCCTTAAAAATATAGACTGATCCATTATCACCGTTCTATTTCTATAAGGACAACTGTTCCGTATTAACGATCACTACCAGTAAAGGAAATATAATTGTCTTTTTTATATATATACAGAGTGACGGCAACAGATACTACACTATACCTGTTATCATCAGTCTACAGTTATAAGGACAATTGTTCCGTGCAACCGATAATCTTGGCTACATGGCGGATGGTTAGGGAGGATGGCTACATATTAATTTCATCTTCGCCACGGCAGCCGCACAAATGCGAAAACATCCGTGTATATACACAGACTTCGGTACATGTTAAAGAACCCGAGGTAGTCCAAACTTTTCCGGAGTCCCCACTACGGCGTGTGCCTCATGATCAGATCGTGGTTTTCGCACGTAAAACCTCATACTTATTTAACCTACTATTTTCGACCCCGCGGAGTTCTTTGAAGTGCACCTAAAACTCAGGAGACGGGCGTTTTCGCATTCAGCCTCCGTCAAAATGAGGCCGGGGATCCAAAGCTACACGGCCGTTGAGCCACCGTCGACGGTGGTATACTAACTATACTGATGATGATGTTCAGCGGCAAATAGGTGGCAAAAGGGGCGTCGCCTCACGTTTTTCTCTCGTAAATTATGTCTATGCATAACCTTCCCGGGCGCTGCACGCAACTGCAGTGATCGCGGCGGCAAACTACAAACACCCGACGTGTGTCACGTGCGGGCGGACTCCTTCAAAACGGACTTGGAGGCACTGCATCGCCAGCCACTCTCTCCGTGTGGACGATGCATCCTTTCTCCAGCTTATCAAGTGCTGAATGCCCGCCTGCAAGGCGCCGTCGTACACGGAAGAAAAGAACCGGAGAACCTTTGAGGCGGACCGCGGCGCATTCCGATCAGTGCGCCGGCTGGACCAAGCGGGCACCCTATTCGAGTTGGCGAGAACTTTTCCTCTTATTCGCTCGCGGAATAGGAAAAAGCCTTTTGAAGCCGCTTCGAGTGTTAAAGAGATGGACTGCCAGCGTTTGCTGCGTCCGTTCTCCGGTCGCCGCCGGTGATCGTCTCGGAGCTGAAAGAGCTCGAACCAGTAAATGTTGTAGACGCCAACCGCGCTCTGCAGAGTTGAAAACAGCCGTGTCTCCATTTATTTTTAAGGGACGGCTTCCGTGTGTCAGTAAACATAACTAACCGTTTACGCGAGCGTCTCAGAGCACGGCGCCTCTTCAGCAAATGTGGCTCCAATGACCGACCGATGGGATCGAGTGTTACGTAAACACGAAACCTACGACCGCGATACGAAAAACGCCGGGGTGGATGGTTGCAAATTATTTTGCCGCGAGCTCCCGCACCGCAGCGACTGCTGTGCAGCGCTGCGGCTAAGATTGCATGTTATAACAGTCAAGCGCCGAGCATGACCGCTCAGTGCAAGCAAGCAAAGGTCACCCGTCTAGAACGCGTTCAAACTCCTTCGGTGAGGCCTGTCACGCAGTATTTACCATTGCGATATGATCGGCTGGTCCACTGGCAAGATACGTGCCAATCAGGAAAGATAAAATATCGGCAGCAGATGGAAATGCCATGGAGAGCTCGAAGTCGGCCAATACACCGCTATCAAGCAGCGCCTCCTTTTTTCATGTTTGCTTGGTTCGACGAGGCTTGCAGAGTTCTCATCCAAGGGACATTATATACGAATTAAGCAATAATAATGAATTACGTTTCTGCAAGACGTTCTGTTTAAAACGTGGCGGTCATGACTTGTCTCCGGCTCCGAAATAACTTCTGGCGCGTGCAGTCAGCAACAGCAGAACCTTCGAGATCCGTTTCTGTTTCTCCGATGGCAACCGTCACTAAGGCGTAGATTTGGACACTACCTATAGCACCGGAATGTTTACGTTTTACCGTGTTACCTTGCAAGAAAAAAAAAGGAAGAAACGAAAACAAATAACAAATCCTGAAAGACGGATGGCGACGGCGCTTTGAACATCCGGCACCATCTCACCAGGACATCACAGGTTTTGACAGCGCCTAGTAGGGTCTAGTTGATTGCTTATCGGTAAAGGAACGTTATATTGCATTTTAAGCCAGGACTCGGCAAATCTCGTGAGGTTCTTACAGCGAAGCTGTTAAGGGCTAGTTCCCCCAGGATCGTGTCCACGTGTAGATGCAAAACTATCTTCAGGTTTGGCTCCAGCGTCGTCGTCTTCCTCCACAGCTGGCTCGTTGGCGCCCCTCGGCGCTACCGCGCGAACGCGATCGTACCAGTGCTCTCGCATTCGCCGTAGTCATTAACAAATTCGTTAATTAATTTAAGGAACAGGAAGACCTAACCAGTATTACAACGAAGCAGTTAAGGGCAAGTTCCCCCAAGATCGTGTCCTTGCGTAGACGCAGAACTCGCCGTACGCGGGCCGATGCCGAAGATAGTGCAATGCCGGGCCGACCAGCGGGGGAGGTGCATTCGCTATTAAAGAGGCCCAGATACACAGCTTCGCTGGTCATCCTTCTTCACAGAGTGGAAGGCAACAGAGTTTTTTTAACAAAAACGGCTCAAGCAGGAGGTAACACTTAAACGTGACATCACACTGGCGTACTCCCTGAGCTCCTCGGCGCGAAATTAAAAAGAAAGAAAGAGCTTAGCCTTCATTTTCGTCGAGAAATTTGTGAAGATAAAGATTACATAAAATAAAGGAACAAGTGAGAGAAGCTCCCGTGGTATATTGCAGCGTCCCACGTACATTCAGCGCAACCGGAGCTGTGGCTGGAACTAGGGAAGAGAAAGACACGCAGCAGAGAGGAACTCGCTCGCGGGACACACACACAAGGTGAAGGCGATCGGAAACCACCCCGACAGCGGCGCCGATCCGTAGCGGACGCGCTTCGCCGCGCGCTGCCGCGGGAAAGGCGATATCGATGCCATCCGATATCTCGGCCGGCAGTGCGTCTCTCTCGGTCAGCCGCCGCCTCGGCTGCGAGGACGCGACGGGGAAGAGGAGGAGGGGTAGCGACTTGTGCGGGGCCCAGCGGCCCACTGCCGGCCCCGCCGTGTGTTCGCTTTCCACCGGCGTTCTATCGCCCCGCCGTGCAGCGAGACTACTGCAGGATGATTCCGACCCGCACTCGTCTTTTGCTTCGATATGTTCCAGTAACTTCTATTTTTTTTTCTTTTTCGAGGGGGGGGGGGTGCATCGCTTTCTGCAGCGAAAATTTCCAGCGAGGACGGGACGATAATGCCATGCCGTGCGTTCGAGGAGCACTGTAAGAGTTGGCTTTGACACGCCAGGGAAAACTGCAGCACGGGGACTGCCCTGTACTGTCGTTAGACTGCACTTGTGCGAGGGTAAGGATGTAATGGAAAGAGCGAGTCTGCGGTGACGGCTGGAAGCCAGAAACAGGTGTTGCAGAGTTGCCTCAAGGGTGTAGAGTGCGGTTGTTTTCGTCACAGGTGCGCGACATACGCAAGGAATCCGCAAGATGGCGTTCCAAGGGTGTTTCTCCTCCCTCCCTCCCCCTCCTCCTCTTTCTCTCGTTTTATGTTTAGATATATGCGGTCTCGGAGTTCTTGAGTGGCTACTCATGAAGACGGATTGTGGCGGAGGAAGTATCCGCAAACTAATTACGTTGTCTTCGCGTCTTTACGTAGGCAAAGACTGTATCGAATAGCGTCGTTCCAAGATGAAGAAACAAAATCGGCGCAATTCGGCGATTCATATGGCTCTGGAACATGTACAGTCACTGTGAGAGCAGCAGACTTTCAGAGAAATCAACAGAAACTACTACATATTTTTTTTTTTAAACAAAGTTCCATATCGTATTAACGTGCCATACAGTGTTATCCTTTGTGGCTTCCAAAATAGGTGCGCACAAAACTAATAAGAAATATTTAGGCGCGAATTTCGTTATAGCGCCTCCGTCTCTCACCTTGGTGCATTGATCGATAACCACTGACAGCGGTGGTGGGCAAAGTTATGTTTCTTCTTCGACATGTGTTGGAGGGTGAAGCTGAGGAGGCGACGCGATTGAAATGAAAGGTCTGACACAGACGGATACAGCAAATTCCATTCGCAGCTTCTTACCTGCTGTTGCAGTAAAACAATACCGAATCCTTTAACACCTCAAACACACTGAAGTACCATTGTCTAAAGCGCCCAAAGCTCCCTGCCCGAATACACAATAAATCAAAACAAAGCCCTTCGAAGACAGGCGAAAGAGGCAAGCGGAAAACATGAATGAGGACGAGGATAGGCCAACAGGAGACCGGACGGAGCTACATTGGCGAAAGGTCAGAACGCCCTCCCAACTGCGAATACGGTCCTTTCGGGAACACGGCGCCGGGAATTGATAGTAGCTAACATTGACGAGTTTCGATGCGGCATTGTCCGTCGATCTCCCGATTCAAAGGGATGTGGCCGCAGACATCATCACCATCATCGCCCACAAACTATACCTCGAAGTGGGATTGTTATAGCTCCGTTGCGTCACTGGCGAGGAGTACGCATTCGTCTTACGATCACAGCGAAACAGTCGGTCCGTACTTTAAACACGATTGCTAGTCGACTAAAATCTGTCTAGGGCCGATAAGGATTCATTTTACTCGCTTCAATGCGTCCTTCGTCATCCATTATTCACGACGAGCGGATTCCGGTGATAATGAGGGCGGAGCGCCGCTCGGAACGCTGACGAAATGCGAAAAGGAATGGCACTGGAATATTATCGTTGCAGCTGCATACTGACCGAGCTAGACCTCCGGCTGTACAGATCGTTTGAAAAAGGTGAGATTACGACAGGTTGGGCTTGCTACCTGCGAGTATTATGAACTTCGAATCGAATCTCTTCGCTTGTGTTTCGGCACATGGAACATTCTTCTGTAGCAGAACCATAACGTTCTCGACGCATCCCCCCAACCTTACATTTTCCTTCTTTTTTCTTTTAGGTATGGCAACAGGCTTAATTCTTGAGCGAGCTTAAAATTTAAACGTGGTGTTCTCTACAGCCGCTCGCGGCATCCAGCGCATCGTGACATGCGCCCGCCGGCGCTGCACACACGTGGTGGGGACACGCACGCAACCGGGCAAAGTTGCGACACGTGACACGCTCTTCCGGCAGCGAGACAAAGCCGCTGTTGTGCCAGCTGGGAAACCACCCACTGGCGGCCTGCTGCGGAAGCACGCCTCGCGAGATACTCTCCCGCATAAGTGAATCGGGACCGCGCTGTCGTACTTCTCATCCATAACAAAGCGAGCTAGTCTTTCATCCACGTGCGTCAGCGACGAAGTTACGCGAATTTCAAAAAAAAAAAAAAAAGAAGGAGGGAGAAAATAAATTGCCATAAACGCTCTCGCTTTTCAAAACGGCAATTTTCCTCTTTCGACTGAGCCGCATCGGAACGCAGCTTCGATGTGAAAGCCATATCGACGGCTGGCAGGCTATGTGGACGTCGCAGTTGTGCGTGTGCCAAGCGCAAACGCTGCTGACGCACACGATGATCTGATCCGAAAACTTTTTTTTTTATCGCTAACAGCCTATTTCTCCACATCTTTTAACTCCAGATTAAGAGCGTGACATCGCAGTACAAATGGCACGGCGATGCGAATGCAACAGATTTGATCCTGTCGCTTCGAATGCCACGCTGCGCAACGTGTCCTTTCGCCCGATTACGGCTACAAACGCGTAAATGACAGTACGACAGCGGCGACTATAGTACGCATTCTTCTTCGAGGCTAGTTCTGGGAAAAGGTGCGCAGGTTGCTGAGCGCACAACATCTACGTGAACGCAGTTGTGTCACTTTGAGGAGTATTAAAAACGTGACGATTTCCTCCGAGCATTTTTCTGCGCGATTCTCTGTAGGACCACCTGCGCCGGTGATTCGGCGAAGGTTAACCACCAGTGCAGACACCGCTCGAAAAACCGAAACTCACCGTCGCGTTGTGGGGGTTCCAGGCGAAGTAGCGGCCGGCCGACGAGGCGGTGAGCACTCCCCGGAGCAGCAGCGACGAGCCCGACGACGAAGTCGGCACGGCTGCCGCCGGGGCGGCCGAAGACGCCGGCGGCGAGCCACCGCGGCGGTGGAGTTGCCTGCCGGCGTGGTCGCCTGCCGGCAGGCCGCTCAGCGGCGGCATGGGCGCCATCGAGCCTCCACCTCCGCGCGTCTCACGCGCCCGGCCCGGGGCGCTGCACGCACCGCGACCCAGGGCACGCCAGCCGCGAGGGCCTGCCGGCGAGGACGACCACGACTCCGCGACGCGCACCGCCACTATACCGACGGACACCAGCGGGGGCGACACGGCACAGCGGAGACGACGACGGGACGGTGGGCGCGGGTCCAGCGAAAGAGGTGCGGGTATCTCCGGCGATGATCTCCGATGAAAGGCGGTCGCAAGGCGAACGCCTTCGGCGGCATCCACACCACAACACTCGTTCGAAATCAGCGGGAACACTGTCCTGTGTTATTCCAAGCGTGAGGGACGGACGAATCCACTGCTTTCAGTGTCTCCCCAAAGGCAGCGACCACAGCAGAAGAGGGGGAAGAAGGTATCCCCGCAGTTGCTGCGTCACACTTCGAGGCAAGCGAGAAATAAGCCCAGAGGAAGCCAGCCACCACTTTCACCAAACAGCGTACACACGCGTCGCTCGAGTGCAACGGAAAACCCACTGCGACGTTCAGATCCGCTCCGACCGGTCCACGTTTCTTGGGACGCAGAGTCCCGTCGCACCGGTCACTCGCTCCTCTGTGGCCACACAACGTCGGCGTGCAGCAACAAAACGGTAGATATCCGAGACCTCTCGACAGAGTTCAGGCGTTCGTAGCGAGGAAGGGACGAGCCGAGCGGCGTCGGCAGTTCCCGCGGTGAGCTCCGACGTTCGGGGCAAGCACGCTCGTGTGACGCGAGGCGCGCGACAACAACGCGGCCCTTGTTTACATCGCGAGGCGGCGAGAGCCCAGAGAAGGCCTGGCCGTGCCGCTCGCTTCCGCACTTGCGCCGCCTAGGCCAACGCGCGGTTCAACGCACCACGCGGACGCAGGCGCTCGACTGAGCGCGCCCCAAGTCGAGAGTCGGCGGACAACGGGCGACAGGTTTTCCTCCTCCGCCTCCTCTTGCCTCGCCGCAACGCCAGAGGGAGCGAGCCGACGGGAGGGCGTGTGCTGCTGCAGTGGCGGCAACCTTTCGGGAGAGGACGACGACGTCAAACGGGACCTCGAGCTTCGCGGGCATCCTGAGCGAGGGCGCCACGGGACTGGCATCAAAGGACTTCGGGCTTGCTGAGGCGACGGCGAAGGGCATAACAAAAGCGCGCGCGCGCGCGCGCTACCCTTGTTCGAAAGTGCCTCCGTTGCCTCGCGACCGGCTGCTCGAGGCACTTAGCGTATATTCGAGGGCTTCTTTCACGCTCAAAAGGTCACTTTTATGTAGCACGTACTGAGCAAAGGAAAGCTGTATCTGGAGTTTTAAATGTAGCTGCGCAATTTTCTCATTGACACTTCTAATCAAATTATAATATATCAGAAGTTGATTAATTAAGACTAATTATGTAGTTAGGCGGAATGCAAGAAATAAAGTATCTCAAAGCGACGGCAAACGATATTACCTTGATTCTGTCCAGCTACGTGGCATTTGCATATATTTAAATCTTTGGCATGATTGTTGGGACACCCTGTACGTATCCACAAATACATCAGCCGACCGAGTTAGCGACCGGCCCTACGGCACCCAGGAGTCGGGCAGCCACGCCAAACCAGGCAAAGTAGGCAAAGAAAGCTTCGCTTTAATGAGGTTTGACAGAAACGCCCTCGCTAAAACTCATAGCTCGAAACATCGGGCCTATGTAGCGGACGTCTGACAAAACCACCACGAAAAAGACGCAATGTTGCTGCGCTCTATGTGAGAACAAGACGTCACACACACACACACACACACACACACACACACACACACACACACACACACACACAGAGAGAGAGAGAGAGAGAGAGAGAGAGAGAGAGAGAGAGAGAGAGAGAGAGAGAGAGAGAGAGAGACGCTCAGGACGATCACAAGTCTCATGCTGCTCATTGATTGATTGATTAACGAGTCATGAGTTAGCACGGTGACACAATGACGCACAGAGCAAGTTTTTCTCCAATATTCTTTACTGCGTCCGCCGTAGTCCTTGCGCAATATTTCCGCCGCAACAAACTCAAGCACACACACAACAGGTACTTTTTTTTTTTTCTGAGAAATAAGGCGACGCTATGAACCGCCGGCGCACCTTTTAACGTCGGTTAGCCTCAGACAAAGGAGAGGAAAGCGAGCGAGAGGGGGACACAATTCTTTAGAAGAGGCAGCGAGCAGCGCCTCTTGGCGTTTCCTGCGAAGTTCGCTCGTGCCCCATGATGCGTAAGCTGTGCCGTGAAGCCGTTCCGTGAAGCATCCACCCAGCGAGGCTCGTTAGTGCGGGCCGAACGAGAGCAGATACGCTGATCGCGATATAATTATCGGAACTGAACCTACGGGCTTTAGCGACGCTGCAAGATAAAACGAAGAGCGCGCTGCGGCTCTTGGACGCCGTAAAATAATTACCTCGAGATATGCAGACAGCGTTCAACATGCGCACATAGTAATCTTTTCGTGTAGTGACACAGGGAGCCATTCAATATAAGCGACGCTTTTCCGACGAGCTGTGAAACATGAACGTCCAGCATTGTTATGCGCGGTACACTATGTGCTGCGTATCACAAAGAGACTATAACTTCAGTTTTCATCCCATTACGTCACTTCCGTCGCCTGCGTCCAGCAAACGAAACGGAAGATATAAACTAAACTTGTCTCCAGTGCTCCTCCCAAATCGAGAAGCTCGAGGCGTGCGCTTCTGATGATTCCGCTGCATCATTAAGCTGTAAAAACAGGCACACTGTCTGGTTGCGTGATTTGCTTCTCGAATTTCCCGCGCTGTATCACAGAGGCTTCAAACTTTAGCACATGCGCTGCGGAGGCGGTTAAGATCCACTCACATCGAATGCAAGCAGAGCAAGTGTACAAGCGCTCTATCTGGGCAGCTTTGATTCATCGGGTGTTGAACAACGCAATTTCAGACAACGCAAAGCGCAAAATTCTAATCATCTTGTGAAGCCTCTGCAGTGGAGCTCGCCCAGCGGTTTTATCATTTACTTGTTAAACAAAGCTTGAGCAAATAGTCTTGTTATTTATTACGCAAGCAACGCGTATTTACTTAGACGCTCCGACATCACATTAATGTGCCTGGCTAAATTAGCCTACCTTTAGAGAGAGCCTGACGAGATGCTCAATAATTGTACGGAAAGTTATGGATATTCAACGCAGCGACTGTCGCTGCTTCGAAAGCACGAAATAAATAAATCGCAGGAACAATCAGCTCTGCTACAGGGGGTCACATAAACTGTGTATCTGCTTGGTCGACGTTATCTTGCTACCCGTCGCTTTCACAAAGCCACTGCTTCCACGCTTGGCTTGGCCTACGCGTCAACTGCCGTCAATTATATAAAAATGCACGTTGATTTTCAAGTGCGGTCTAAGCGAGAAGTTGTGATCTTTATAGGCGACGCAAATACTTTGTAATATCTCGGTTTTCGTCCATAGTTCCTGCGCACTTTAACTGTGTGTGTGTGTGTGTGTGTGTGTGTGTGTGTGTGTGTGTGTGTGTGTGTGTGTATATATATATATATATATATATATATATATATATATATATATGTGATTATATATATATGTGATATGTGATGCCCCCGTATGTGATTTTGAAAAGGAAGAGGATTCCGAATGAGGCTTTCCCCAAGGGAATTGTAGTTCGAGCCCAAGAAAAGGGCTGGATGGATGATGAGCTCGTCCTCGATTGGATCAAGAGCGTTTGGCAGAATCGCCCAGGCGCGATGTTGGCCAAACGATCGCTGCTCGTCTTGGATAGCTTCCGCGGTCATTTGACGGATAGAGTCAAAAAACAACTGGGCAGTATCCGCACAGACATGGCCGTTATTCCGGGCGGCCTCACCGGCGTGCTGCAACCACTGGACGTGAGCATTAACCGGCCTTTTAAGGTTGAGTTCCGGAGGCAATACTCGGAATGGATTGCAAACGGCGATCACGATGAGACTCCGACCGGGCGGCTCAAGAGGGCACCGCTCGCGACTGTGCTGGGCTGGATTTTGACCGCGTGGAATTCGGTGTCTACGGACATTGTATCCCGCAGCTTCAAAGTGACCGGGATTTCCAACGATTTGGACGGAACTGAAGACGACGACTTGTGGGGTGATGAGCCAGAAGAATGCAGCACCAGCTCGGAGTCTGAGGACTCCGCGAGTGATGATGACTGATTGTAAATAGTGATGATTGATGAGGATTATTGTAAATAAACGCGCATTCACTTATTGGTCTGTTTTTACTTGAAAAAAAATTTTTTTTTTCGTATGTCGCGTGTATGGGCCGCACCCCGAAAATAGGCCCTCGAATTTGTAAAAAAAAGTGCGGCCCTTACACGCGTTTATACGGTATGTATATATATGTGTGTGTGTGTGTGTGTGTGTGTGTGTGTGTGTGTGTGTGTGTGTGTGTGTGTGTGTGTGTGTGTGTGTGTGTGTGTGTGTGTGTGTGTGTGTGTGTGTGTGTGTGTGTGTGTGTGTGTGTGTTTTGCTGTCAGGGATGTTCACGCTCTTCATGAGTACTGTCGTACATATTACCGTACGGCAATGGGCCGCGGATAATTTATCTCCCGCAAAACAGATTCGTGAGATGAACCTAATCGTGTGACGAAAGGCTACGCACATTCACTGCCACACCTGACCAGGCAGTGCCTGTGCGTGGGCAGGCACATCGGTGAAGTGCAGGCCTATCAGCAGAAATTTTATCCATCCCAGGCTTAAAGAACGACAAATTGTTAACCGTACTTGAAACAATAAATATTAATATGTCTTTGACATCACTGGTATGCATAACGCGTTGTTTACAATATCTAGCCCATCATATAATTTTCTAGGTATAGAAAAAATTGCACACACGCGGATACGTACATACAAATAATAAAAAGAACAAAATCTAGCTTGCATGATGAGTCGCAAACTGTGAACTAAGATTCTGAACAGGTTCAGCCGCCTCAAGTTCACGATAACAGAGATTGTGAAGAGAAAAGTGGTATAAAGGGTAATGTTAACATTCAAGACACACTAGCTTTCTTACCCCCCCCCCCCCTCCCTTAGTCTATTTTGT
The DNA here is from genome assembly GCF_050947875.1 of Dermacentor variabilis. Taxonomy (NCBI): domain Eukaryota; kingdom Metazoa; phylum Arthropoda; class Arachnida; order Ixodida; family Ixodidae; genus Dermacentor; species Dermacentor variabilis. The sequence goes on along the minus strand of NC_134570.1, from coordinate 141,026,250 downwards.
TTGCGCAAGGATTCCTGCGAGAGGTTTTTCAAGTGATAACAGTGACTGTCTTTCGGGTTCGTCTCGGTGAACGCAGCCGAACGCAACGCCAACGCACTCGCGTTCCGTACGGTGGTGCCTCGGGTGAGACCTACATGACGAGAGCCATTTCAAAACAGCGTTCGAGTGAACTTTTTCACGTGATACGAAAAAAAAAAAAAAAGAAAGGGAGCGGCAGCAGTTTATCTAACCCTTTCGCGCTTTTATCCCGCACCATCCCTTTCAAGCGAAGGAAAGTCGTATCGTTGTGCCAGAAAGCGAGAGCTATTTATCGGTATACGCTCAGCGACAAGCGACCGATACGTATACGTCAACAAGCGACGAGAAGACACGCGATCGCAGAAAGCGTACGAGACGCAGCCGAAAGGGCATCGTAGATAAGCGCCTGAAGATAACGGCTTTGCTCGATTCTTTCGCTCGTTATCGCGGTGGTCGGAGGTTGGCGGCGCGTGGTTGGACATTCACCGCCGATACAAAGGTGACGATGCAAAGTGCACGTGCTCTCGCACAACCAAGTCGCCGAACAAGAGACCGACACCTGGGGCGACTGGCCCTGCAGTGGAGTGAGTGCGTAGGAAGGCGAGAACTATTTTGCCGCCGCCCTACTCCCTCTCCTCTGTGGTGGCTGCGAGAGGAGGAGGAGGATGGCGGTCGTCTTCCACGCCGGCTCTCGCACCGCTAACCTACGACGAATCGCCTTATGTGTATAGGGATTGGAGCTTTCGGCCGAAAAAATGTCGATAAGTGGCATTTAAGAATGCGGCTTCTACCGAAAAGTGCCGAATCTGAGAATTCGTCATGACTTGTCAACTGGATCCGCAAGTTGCGAGCGGCGGGCCGTCCTAACAAGTGGGCTGGGTGCTTGTGCTCTAGGTGGTTTATGAGCTCCTGTGCGTTTTGGCATAGAATCTCTGGCAAGGGAAGCTTTTTTTCTTTCCCCTTTCCTTCTCTTTCTTGTCAGGTATGCCAGCGTCGCCCGTTCCTCGCTCGCCCCTATTTTTTCGGGAAATACAGGAGGACTCGCAAACCGCGCCACGACCAAAGGAAAACAAGACAGCCTTTTGCACGTTCGACCCCATTTACCTCCGCTCTTCCTGCGTCTCCCCATCAACTTACGTGTATGGCTGAAAAAAGAAACAAAGGAAAACCCAGATTCTACACGCTGTGAACATGGGTCAGCAGGGGAATGGGCTAATAGGGTAAAAATGTGAGCACAATAGGAGACCGAATAGCAGGGAGAACTAAAGTGGGGATACTCGCAATCTCCGCAGTATATAAACGGCGACTATTAGCAAGTATGTGCCAGGTAGTGGATGCAAATGGGCGACCGCACAACCAGAGAGCCTAGCTATTTCAAGAGGCAAAAGCCAACTGGTCATTGTGGATAGAGTTCTAGGAAATCGGACACTATAGCGAATCGCGAGGGCTCCGCCATTGTTCGCGGTCCAGTGTCAAGGCGTTCTTTTTTTTTTCAAATACAGGCGCACAGCTCGTCCACACGAACCGCCGCGCGTGCGCCGACACACGGCACGCACGGACTTGCGCGAAATCCGCGCCATCCCGCCACGCGAGACGCGCGCGACAGGCCCGTATGGCGATTACGAGAGAGCAGAGAAACGCTATAGTGGATGAAGTGGTTCATTTCTAAAAGGGCTCTCAGAGGTCGAAGGCCTCGAAGTCACACTGGCCGAGGCGCTCGCTGTGGAGGCAAGCGAGGAAGCACACTGGAGGACAACGTCGAGCCCGTCCTCTTCCGGATGGCGACGCCGTATTAGCGGCAATGCGTCTCCTTCTTCGTGTCGAGCGGAAACGTACAGCGCAGCTTTTCCCATGATCAACCGAAAAGAGCGCTGCCAGCTTCCTGACCAGAACACCTGCATGTAAATATATGCACGCGTGGCATGTCTTTTGACAAATTTTAACTGCGATTATTTTACCTCACTGCCTTAGTGACAACAAAACTTTGTCGTCATTCTAGCGTTTGCATCGCAAAATAAATATGTGTGAGCAGTTTCTGAGAGCCAGGTGCCGAAAACGCCGAAAGGGCAGAGCTGTAAAATAAAACAAACTGCCCCGCCTGCATCACCAAGGTAATCATATAAGTGGAGGTCCAGTGGGTGATCTAGGAGGCACCGAATGCGCCTGCTCTACGACAGAGACGTGACCCTGTCGCCTCCAAGCGAATTGTGCGCGATAACGGCGACAACAGCGCCCTGGACGGACTTTCGCACACGATTGTATAGTGCTCAAGGTACTTGACGCAATTCCTATTACTATATTAGAAACGTTAGAAAGCAGATGTAGATTGAATTATTCGCGTACCACTCTCGCTTCGAGTTGTCATCGACTCTGACCAAACAGTTCGAAAACCCACGATGATATACCACAGCTGTCAGGGTTCTATTTACGCTTAAAAAGATTACAGCTTGTTCTTTACCCTGCCCCAGTTCAGGGCAGCCAACCGGGCAAAGCCTGGTTAGCCTCCCTGCCGTACGCTGATAATGTATCTCTCACCCTTTTTCCTTCTTTCGACAACGCTACAAAGGAGGAAAGGACACCTGGCATCGTAAATTTACAGAAGTGTGAGATTTCACACTTTTGCTTATCATTGGAAAGAGAAGGCAGCAGCGTGAAATGTTGAATCTGCTGCAACTTTGAAAGTGTTCTGCATGATCATACCTGCATCCCGAAACCCGTGCTGTAGCAGGCAGCATTAACTATATTTCTCCACAACCGGGACCGTCGGGAAAGAAAACCCGCAGTGCGCTACACAGCAGTGCCGCACTGCAACTCGCAAGTGACGGCGATTTGAAATGAAATTCAGACCGCGCTCCGCATCAGCGTCAGAGCGCGCACGCAGGCTCGGTCAAGACGGGTGAGTCAGAAACCCGTTCGCATCGCGCGAGTCGACTTGGCGTTGCAGTGAGTCAATGGATTGCCATCTCCTCTTTCGGGCAGCTTGTGACAAGGTGTCAGGTTATCGAGATTATGCCGCTCGTTCTCGCCGGTCCGTGAGTCACCTGTAAGTCTTTTACAGTCACGCGAGGGTTTCGCATTTCTGTTACGTGAGCGAAATCTGACAGAGGAAACTGTTAGCTGCACACACTTCATTCCGACTGGACGAAATTACCCAAACAGCGGAACCAGCAATCGGCGATATCAGGTCCGTTCGACTAGCATAACACGTGGCTATTTGTGACACGAGAGAGCGAATAAAGAAGCGGGTTATCTGTTATACAATGCCATCTTGTAACCAGAAGTGTTGTAAGCATCCGTACTTAGGCATCCGTAAGCATCCGCACGTACCCTCGCCAGCAATGTTTTTAAACTTGACTACGCTAAAATACTTTAGGATACTTTTCTAATTTTCTAGAATTATTGTAAAAATCTATTTTTGCGCATTGTTCTCAGATAAAGAATTTGAGGGAAGTTTTACGCCTATGGTTCAAAGTATAGCTCGCTGAGAGAAACAGTGAAGGTGATACAGGGCCGCGCATTCGCATTTTTCAGACATGAAAGTAAGCACACGTTTTAATCAACAATCAAGAGAATGATTCAAGCAATAAATCAAAATTCTTTAATTTCTCTGCAAGGGATTGACGTTTTCACCTTGGCGCTATTGGCTACTTTTAATTTTTTTTTAGGCGTCACCGCGTTTATTGATTTTTCACTGTCCAATTTCGGCTGGACGGTGTTCAGCCGAACGGTCAATATTTACGCATCGACGGCAAACCGGAGCAAATTTCCCAACAGCAGAGTCTCCATCCGGCATCACATCCTCCGTAAAGCTATCTCCGCTGTCCACCGAATCCTGAAATCTCCCGCTCGAAGCTTTGGCCGCTGAAGATAAACAAAAACACGCAGCAAGCGAATCCCACATCTGACACTAAGCCCGAGGACCTGCAAGTGGAAAAAGCTGGCCTTTTTTCTAAATCCGATTACCTCGCAACGCAGACGCACGGCTGCTATAGAGGGTTAATCCCGGCCCGTCGCTGGAGATCCGTTATGGAGGCTGTGTGCCTAACGCTGTAAAATATTCACTCTACGTTTTCTTTTTTATGTCTCTCTCTCTCTCTCTCTCTCTCTCTCTCTCTCTCCTTTCGGCGAGGGCAAGTAGCGGGGAAACAGTCTTGCCCCCACCCCATACACTTCCGTTTCCTCTTCTGCGCGACGCGCACAACATGCGGGGGCCTGTTAAGTTTCTCCGACCGTCTCGAGGGTTATTAGTCCGAGCTGCACACGCTCGTCTCGTTCTTATACTTCCTCGTCGAATTCGTGGCAAGTTTCTTTCAGAGTCAACGAGACTCGCGGGCCAGCACTTCCGGCAAGGCGATCTCGACAACTAACAAGCTCGCGGAAGTGACGTGTATATATGTACGCGCAAAAACGCCGCCTCGGATAAAAACTAAGCTGCAGCAACAACAACGCCGATAGGAGATTCGCGAAATTCCGAAAGTTCGGTGCTCCGCGCGCTCGCGTCGACTCGCGCAAGATGACGGACGCAGCGCTGCATAGAAGTGGGAATAAAGCGTAATTGCCCACCCGTGGAGCCCGAAACCTTGCATAAATTTATCATCTTTACTCCGTCGTTGCTGCTTGCAAGCGACGCTCAGCTTGAAACAGTGCTGCGAGCCCCGGGGCGTGAGCACGAGGTCGCGGGGACATCGGGTGTATAGGATCACCGAGACCTGTAAGAAAGCCTGCTCCCGGCATTTCTAAAAAGAGATGTAAAGATAAAAGATAAAAACAACAATGCGCCGAGTCAACAGGCCATCGGCGCCACCATGTCTACTGCGGCGACACGCTTTGAAAGGACGACAATACAACAGTCCCCAGCCCATCGGCGCCGGGATGCATACACGCAGTCGGCGGACGAGGTATTGTTAATGGATTCGCCGTCACCGTCACTGTTTGTTTGAAGCGGTGGAAATCCTGGAAGAAGGCGCTTTGCGGCGCCGTCTCACGGGTCTTAGAAGTCGTCAGTCAATGGACAGACGTGGCGGCTACTGTCTGCGGGATCAACTCTGGGGCCAACCGGCGCCTGATCAGGGCGGACCCGTGTCTGCGAAAACTCTCTCACCTCGGTGTGGTTAGTGAAACCTGTGCGGAAGTGAGTGTGTAAACCCTCCCCCTCAAAGGCGGGTCGGCTACGATGACTTTGGACGCTCCGAATTGGTCGACGGTTGAACGGCCGTTTTCCCTCACCTAGGAATCTAGGCAGGACAGAGTGTTTATAAGCAGCCGTGGCGCGGCTGCTGGGTGTGCATTCTCTTTCAGTCATGCTAGACTGATGAACTGTAACGTTCTCATGTAGATACTGTAAATAAATCCCATATTCCTCATTCTCGATAAGAACAAATCCCTTCTTTCAACAACGTCCTCAGCGTGGATGAGTTGGACGACGGCATGTGCCAGCTACTATCTATTTCATGCCCGACCCCAATCACGAAACGACAGGAGGCTTGGCAATCCAGAAAATACGCAAAGAAAAAAAGAAAAAAAGAAAAACGAAAGACGTGCCGAAGCCAACTTGACCGCTTTACTTCGCCGTGACGTCATTGATTCTGACGGCGTCTGCTCAGGCCTAGTTAATTTTTTCCCCAGTAAAAATGAACCACTTTGCATTCCAAGGGCGCCAGACTGAACATGGTTTTGAGGACCTTTACTGAACCGCAAGGGCCGAAATTCCAAAAGACTAACTTGAAATATATGACGTCTGATGAGTGGTGCTGGCGTTACATCGCAAATTACTTGTTTCTCTTTTTTTTTTTTTTGCAGAACTAGGCTCACTTTCTATTCCAAGAAGCAACATCTTGCCGTGTAACTAACGAAAGTAGAGTTTTTGAAAGAGCGTTTTATCGGTTTAAACTCATTTGGATCACACATGGCTGACCTACCGACGAAAGCCTAGGGCTTCCGGCAGCAGATGGCTTGCGCTTTCCGCAGATATCTGAAGGCGTAAAAGCGGTCAGAAACATTGCAGAGGCGACAAGGCCTATACTCTACAATTTCTTAACAAGAGAGCGCGTGGTTTTCCGGTAGCCCAGTTTTCCAGTCCCAAGAGCACGGGTGGTTCCTGGCAGGAACTTAAGGATTGCAGAGCAGCGTTAAGAGGAAGCTTTAGCTCGGGCCCAACTCCGACGCGGCCTATTCAAACACATGTAAAACGCAAAAACGTTTTTATGAGGTAACCCCTGGACCAATTTTAATGAAATTTGTTGCCTTTGAAAGAGAAAGTTAAATTCTAGTGACTGTTGGAAGAGGAATTTCGATTTAGGGCTTCAATTTTCTTAAAACGGTTTTCAAATATTTGACCGTTTGAAAAAAATAGAAGCACGAAGTTTACAAATTCATAGCTCTGCATCAAGAACTGATATCGCGGTTCTGTAAACGGCATCCATTAGATCATTCAAAGCGGACAAATTCAGTATGTCATTTTACATCTTACGTGAATGTGTTACGTTGGTTACAATGGTATTGCAAAAATTGTATTTCCCTATGATTAAATTTTTTTATATTTATGTGTAACATATCAATTTTGTCCGCTTTAGATGTACTATTAGATGCAATTCACAGCATTGTATTATCATTTTTTGTGGTTGAGTTACGGAGTTGTAAACTTGATAGTTTCGTTTTTTGAAAATTTTCGATTTTTGCCAATTTTTAACAAAAAATTGACGACCTAACTCAAAAATTCGAAACCAACAGTCACCAGATTTTAAGTTTGTCTTTTAAATGCAACAAACCTCGTCAAATTTGGTGCAGTGGTTGCCGAGAAAAACGAATTCTCCTTTTACATGTATTTAGATAGGAGCACTCGAGCTAAAGCTTCTTCTTAAGAAGGAGCTCCGGTCGCAGCCACAGAGCGGCTTGTCAGCGAAGAAGCGCACGACGGCCGCTGACAAAGGGCGGTCTTCTTTCTCTCTCTTTCAACCGTCGTCATAGAAACACTCAAAACGAGAATGGGGGGAGGGGGCTCAGATATTGAAGCAGGCAAAACGAAAATGCTGCTACACGCGCAAAATGATGAAAGGAAGAAGGATATTGCCTTGCTTTTCTAGGTCGCTTCAGAAACGAGAGCCCCCGAGGGAAGAAAACAACAAATAAACAAATACAGCGAAAACAAAACACGCGCTGGACGCGTGCGCGCGCAGCGACGTTGAGACGACGATGCACGCTCCAGAAAACCGACCGGGGGGGGGGGGGGGCGATAGTATAAATTCAAAAGTGGGCGACCCGCTTTTTCACTCTTAATTATGCTTTTCCTTTCTTTTCACCACGGTCCCTTCTGCGTGTCTTTTTTGCTCGCTAAACGAGCCGTCCCGACAGGGCAGGAGTGGAGAAAAGAAAGCGAGCCACGCATGCACTCCACAGGGCCCCTACAGCTCATCCGCGCGCGCTGAAAGACACAAATCGGCGGTCCCGAACCAGGAAATGCGCGCCAGGGGGGCCGCCACACGACGCGGTCAGCAAGCGCGCTCCTTTGTCCACACACACACACCCACCCACAATTATGCGCGCACACAAAACTACCTGCGCTCCAAGAAATTCACTTCCCCGCATTCGTGCGCTCGATGCACGCGGAAGCGAGACGGAGCGGTACGCGTCGCGCGGCTCGCGCATCGTCACGGGCACCAGCGGAACTCGGAGCCCCCCGAAGCACGCGCCACCGCGGCTTCAGAATGAAGAGACAGCTCTGCATCAGCGATGCCGGACGCCATCGCAGGGTATATATACGCTCACGAGAACGCCAGAAAGTCGGGTCGAGTCGACTTGTCAGGCCGAAATTTAAGCCGTTAGGTTCGCACAAACGCTAGCGCGAGCATCGGGGAGGGGCGAGTCGCGCACACTTTATCAGGGGTCCCGCGCGACTCCGGTGACACCGGATGCCTCCGCTACGCTGATTGTAGCCTTTGTGCATAGCGCCGACCGCACGCACTACGCCAATCGGCCTTGTGGCTGCAGCAACATATGCAGGCTCTCCCCAGCCCTGCACGCTGCGCGCAGCGGAGGACGGCGCACTGACATGCGGCGCTCCCGCGGACACGCACCCAAGGCTGCACGTGGCACTACATACGCCACCGACGCCCAGGAATCGAGCAAAGTGCGCGTGATTGCAACTGTCGGTCCGCTGGTGGTTACATCGCTGCTGTCGAGGAACCGGCGCCTCGCGAGAGGAGTGTGTTTTATAACATAATACGGCATGTTTCTAGCTATGCGTCTTCGTCATTAAGGGTAACGACGAGACGCGGCACAGCAGCGAGAGACAGAAAAAAGGCCGTAGCGATCGAGCTATAAAACAATGAGCTTTCCTATAGTGACCCTTTACGAGGGGCGGCAATGCTACGCGTAATTGCAGCATGAGCGATCGATCGAGTAGACGGCGCATGAAACCCAAGGCTTTGGCCCATTACGCTACTACGCATGCTGTTCTCCCATTCTGTAGCGTGGTACGTAATCGTTCCACCATCCCCGCGTCATAGTATAATGCAGATTAAACAGCGCCTGAGGCTGCAAGTACGACGACCTCCCCTCCACTACAGGCGTTTTTCTCAAGCTCTGTCTACGAAACGAGCTGCCGTTTTATGATGGCAGCAGAGGTCGGCTAACTAACGCATGCAGGAGGTCTGCATGTACAATAGAAAGGCTATACAGAGCGGGCCAAGTGCTACGTGGGCTCGTGCACGCAGCACAGGTCTGCCTACTGATGCCACTTTCTCATTCTCATTGTCGTATCAGCCTGCATGCACAGCGAAGGCTGCGCCGTAAGCTAACTCGCAGGACTGTAAGAACCCAACAGATAACAGCGAAACTAAAAGCAGCGCCATCTCATTGCCGTCACCTGTTTCGCTCGACAGTTTCACTATGTGCGTAGATCGGACTACCCTTATACAGCCGACATTAAATGTTTTATGGTCAACTAAAGGTACGGCATGCCGAGTTAAACATTTTATCGTGGAACGTCCCAAAGCCACACAGTGGACTACGAGGGACGCCGTAAGCGAAGGAGGGGGGCTTCTGTAGTGAATTTTGACTATACCTGGAATTCTTTCACGTGTATACTTACAGCAACGTTCACGAGCGTTCTCGCATTATCCCGGGAAGCGAATCCGACACCTCGTGCTCAGCAGCAGAACGTCACAGTCACTGAGCTGCCGCGGCGAGTGTAATGCATATGATGACTGCGCGGCAAACGAAACATGTTCAGTGAGACTCCAGCTATACCTAGAAACTAAGCAACGCGTACCGTGCACGAGTCACATGCGCCTGTGCGTATACAGCAGTGTGAGTACGGATACCACGGCGCTAAACAAACAGTATAGAGCGGATGGTTATCTAAGACAATATTATGCAACGTGATGCTGCTATATGATCGACCTCTCAGGTGCGAGAAGCCTTCAAACACCAACATCATTACCCTCTTCTCTGAATCGACGCCACCTCGTTCTCCACGAGCTGACACAAAAGGACAGAAGAAGAAACCGAACGTCAAGACGACGTTACCCTTTTCACCGAGCTGACACCAAGGATGGGCAAAAGGGAAAGGCAGGCTCCGGAAGAAGACAGCGATGACGGCAGGACCGCCAGAGCTACCGCTCGAGACTCAGATGGGAGTCACATCCATGTACCAATGAAGTGAATACAATCTTTTCTGCTTTTTTTTTTTTCATCCTCGCTATGCCCGGTGTCGTTGTCGTTTCCTGATTCTTGCGGTGAAGACCCACCTCACCCGGTCGAGATTATATGAATGCGTACGTCGTGCCTATCACTATACCCACTCGCAGGGTCCATCGCGGGGCCTCGGTCCTTCCCGCTGGAAAGAGTTCCTTACAACAACATCAGAAAGTCTTACATCGATGTCCGCATCGAATCGACGAAGATGACAACGCGCGGCAGCAAAAGCACCGTGATACAAATGCGCGGGCTCAATATATGCAGGTTTGCAAGTGACGAAAATGTTGAGCATGAGCTCTGTAGAGAAGCGAAGGCCTCTTCAAGAAGCGGCGTTGAAAGTCCCCCCGCCCACCCCGTCTACGGCAAGCCCGTACACGTACACAGTGGCTTCCACTCCAGTGTGCGCTTATCTCCGTGGGCCAGCGGCGGCAGACGAAGAAACGAGTGCATCCGGCCGCCTTCGCCGACGAGCACGAGACCGGCGCAGCTTGCTCGGGCTGTACGTTCCGGCGCTCGCGGTGGGTCCGGCGCGTCACGTGGGAAAGCGTTCGCGGACCGGCGGGCCGGGACGCGGAAGACCATCCGACACCGCATTCCTTATACTTGGTCGCCATCAAAGAGGGCTGCCAGAAATAAATAAGGACGCGGCAGAGAAAAGGCAAAAGCGCGCGACGAGGCGGTCCCGCGCGAGCAGTCGCCGAGCAGAATCGATGAGGCAAGCGTGTGCAGGTGCACGCGCAGTCCCCCTGCCCGCCCACTCAGCTTCCTGCCATCGGTGATCGGCGTGCCGCCGGGACACGGCAGCGCAGGAAAGAATCGGGCCGCGGCGTGTCGTCATCGTCGTCTTCCTCATCAGCTTCCGTACCGACTCCGCATGCCGGAAGCCAGCGCGCAACGGCGTATTATTCGTCTTCGCGTAATAACAGGCTTCGACGGCATACACGCGGACTCACCGGCGGCATCTCCGTGCATACGATGCCCTTATGGCAGCAAAAAAAGGAACTTCACCGCGAGTCGCTGCAAGTGGAACACGCGTGCGGCGAGCGGACCGGCACGCTCGTATAAACGTGTAGACGCGACGCTCATGCAAAAAATACGAAACCCGCGTCGGACGATCGAAGCAGGCCCCCTCGGTGCTTGATTTTTTACGCTCGTGACGTCCTCCGCCCGATAGCGGTCGTGCGGGCTTCACCTTCACCATACGGACGCGCGCTGCCGCATTGCATGTAGAATGCACGCGCATTACGGTGATGTCAGCGCGCTTTAACGCAGAGTACAACCGGTTAATGGACCGTCGATGGGTCGTGTGCGGAGGTCTGCGGATATCGGTTTGGTCAGGCAACGACTGTTAGGAAAATGTAGAAAGCGAATCGAGCCCCGGCATCCAGCCGACGGGAAATCGGCCTGTCGGTTACGCAAGGCCCATCAAAGGCCGGCTGAATGCAGGGGTGAGAGCGCAGTGTATTCAGGAAGGGCCGATCTAAATCGCCTTCGGACGCAACGGTGCGAGACAGCCCTGCGGAGGAAAACGCGCGCGCGCCATTCAACGCTGAACGCAGCAAGCGGGGGGGGGGGGGGGGGCGAGGTGAAAGTGCCCCAGACGGCGGAACATCTCGGAGGCGGCGCGGCAGCAGGCGGAAACGTCTGGTTCATCGCTGAAGAGGCGTTCGAAAAGCGACGGAACACGCGCTGTTTGTCCCGAGGGCGCGGGATCGAATCCCGGTCGTAGCGGCGGCGGCATTTCGATGGGGGGCGAAATGCAAAAAGAGCCCCCGTATGCCGCGCGCTGGGTGCACGTTAAAGAACCTCAGGAGGTTGACAGTTATCCGGAGTCCCGCACTACGGCGTGTCTGATCGTGGTTTTGGCACGCCAAGCACCCCAATTTAATTTTGTTCGTCCCGAAAATGAGGAAGCGACATGGTCATCACGATGTCGCTCAGACAATCGAACGACGGCTGTCAGCCGACACGTTGGCTGTGCTTCAAGAAGCTTGCCTCGTTCGTGACACCCACACTCGCCTCGCGGAGGAAGTGTCGGGTGAAGTCCGAGCGTGGTACACGCTGTGGCTTCACCGCCGTCGGCCGTCGCGCATCCGAGTCGGCGCGGTTCTCAGGTCGGCCATCCGTGAACCGCGTGAGATCGTGTCCCGCGGAGAAGCGCCACACCGGAGTTTAGCACTGCTTGGTGAGAACGAAGGCGACACGGACACGCGTGCAGTCCTTAAATCAAGGTATCCGGCACCAAGTGACACCGAAGGAATCGGTCTATGTAGAATGATAAAAACCTATACTTTTGTTAATATCGTGGCAATCATTGTCGATTATGCGAACAGAAAATGAAGGTCCGTGGTTTTATGGCAAATTCGGCAAATCTTACCGGTGCGCACCAATTGGCCGTTTCATCCAAACGTCGTCGCCCCAGTGCGCGCCAGTACGATTTGCCGCACTCACCCTTAATAGACAGTTTGGGCACTGCGCCATAACGATACGTACGCAGCACGTAAGCGCTTTGCGGAACGTAGGAGCGTGTGCTACGTCAGGGCTTTTAGTAGTGCGAAATTCCTACGTACGTAAGTGGGCGAGCGTTGTTAGACGCTGGACGCGTCGGAACACGTTGGCCGCGTCCGCCCGTACGTCGAACCGTCGGTCAAACTATAGACGCTGTTGATCTCGCCAACGTGATGTTACGTGTGGGCGCG